>NC_092068.1:3320000-3920000 GCF_039877785.1 Chaetodon trifascialis
TAGTCCAGGTTGTGCAGAGAAAAACACAAAATCCTCACCATCCAGTCACAGCTGACAACACAGAGAAGGTCTAGACCAGGGCTGCCCAAAGTGGAGCCGGTGGGCCTTATGGCCTGAGGAATTTGGCCGGCAACATTTTGCCTCCAACAAGTCAAGCTGCAGTTACATCCATGTCATAATATATGTATAGAAGTCTTTGAAAGAATTTAATAAAAGGTATGGGGTGTATTTTTTGGTAAAATGGAAGTTATCACTGCATTGATGTCTGATTCCAGTGAATCATTTCCAGTGAGAAACATGCTGTCTTCACTTGGAGACTATTTTTACTGAGGAGCACAGAGGACTGACAGAGAGCTTCACCACCAATCACCTGAAGCTCAATATCAGCAAAACAATGCTTCAGATGTGGATGTTGCTACAAAGAAGTTACAAATTCTGAAACATGGATGCTTCACATACATCTTCAACCCGGCAGCACAGATGATCTATACAATCAGCAATTCACAGTGAATGCTCAAAATTAGTGTCATCAAATCAGTGTCTGATCAAATGTGAAACATGGTCACAATCTCCCCTTCTGTTCCTGAGTGATGTGTTGAATAAGGGCCAGAAAAGAGTTTTAGCAAAACATGATGATGTCATAATGAGGTTGACCTTTGACCTTTTGATTATAAAATGTCTTCACTTCTTCAATTTATCCTATGAGACATTTGTGACCTTTGACCACCAAAATCTAATCAGTTCATCCTTGAGTCCAAGTGAATGGTTTTGCCAGATTTGAAGAAATTTCCTCAAGAAGTTCCTGAGATATCGTGTTCACAACAATGGGACAGATGGAAACATAATGCCTCCAGTCATGGCTGGAGTCAGCACAGAGGCATAAAATTAGAATATAAATCACTGTTTCTGCAGTTTTATTGTTTTACTGGGTGAAAATGCTCTTTAAATATTTTGGATCCTCAATTCTGAAAAGCTGGAGATGGTAATGCTGGAGAAGCCAGCAAGAGTAAGTTAGCTTTCAAAGTACACAACCAAAAACTCCATCCTCTCCCGTAATGCCTCCCTCCAGCCACTCCCCCAAAACCCATGAATGCACACTGCCTGACAACTGCTGGAGGACGAGTCACCAAGAGACTGTTGGAGAGAGGAGTAGTGATGAGAGTACTGGTTCTCTCAATAAATAAATAAATGACAACTTCACTAAATGCCACAGTCATATTAACACAAGCAAAATAGCAGTCAATGCTCACTGCTGTGGGTGCATGCTTGGTGCTGCTGGGTTAGCCACTGAATGAGAAATTGTCGCTGTGCAGTGGTTCACTCATTCTTCTGCTCAGGGGGTGTGGACTGGAGCACAGCGCACCATTGTCATCACTAACCATATCCAACTACCTCCTGCCTTATTCAGCATTTTAAACTCTAGTGCCTCTAGTGTGCTTTGCATAATCACAGTTTGAACGGTAATAAATTGTGTTGGTGCAGTCAGTTTAAAGTGATGGGTTTCATCAGAGACTTATTTTAGAACAAATGAATTTCTGTATTAATGAACAAGTAATACAATGTTTAATTGGATTCAAACAAATTCAAAATTCTCCATGCACTCTTGAGAGTGCATGGAGTGCAAAGCACATTTGTTGTGTCCAAGGCCTGGTCCAACCTCCCCTCCACTTCCTCCTCTCCTTTGGGGCTCATGGGGGCTAGTTTGTTTTGCTCACATCTTGCCCACTGTTCCTGTCAGCACATCCAGATCCTCCACGGCACCCTCAACCCTCTCTTCCATCTAACCCTCAGCTCTGTCCATGCCTGAGCCCGACCCCCCTCCCACACAGACACCCTGGCCGGCATGATTAATAGCCCTCTGCTGGGACTCTCCATCCACTCAGCACATTGTTGAGAGCCTCTGAAACAGGACAACAGTTGCATCCCCTCTGCACACTGGGTCTAAGCCCTGCCTGTCAGTTCCCGGTTAGGGCACTGTTAACTGGCCAGATTTACAGCTACTAACCAGCACTAGGTGGCAGCCTGTCTGGGGAGGGGGAGCCGCTCCGATTAATCATAGCTGTTTTGATGGAGAGTTTTACAACTGGTAGACCAAAGGCTTGCCACTATATAACACCTGGATAATCCATGGTGCCTCCCACCAACCGTCAATCACAACTACACACAAATGACGCCTAAGAGACCTAAGTTTAACTCTAAGAAGCCAGGCTACACTGTATAATAGTCAAATGAACTAAAAAGTTTCAAAACTCCAATAACCTCTATCTCACTCAGCTAAAAGTTGACTTAAAAATGTTTTACTTTGATTTAATAGCAGTATTTCAACATCAGCACTATAACCTTTGGCATCACATTATCTTAGGTAGTTACAGGGGTTAGAATCACCTTCGAGCTCCATACCAAACCCCTCCCACCACCAAAATCACTGACCTCAAGGGATAACATGTTACTCATCTTTGTCCAGCAACTTCTATCATAATCAAATGTGATGCATTTTCTGCCTTTGGGTGCAACAAAGATGTTTTTTATTAGGGTAACCTGGGACATGGTCAGGCCAACATGAGTCAGGTCAGCATGAAAGGGTCAACACCTTCACGGTAACATCCATCCATCCATTATCTATACCGCCTATCCCTTTCGGGGTTGCGGGGGGCTGGAGCCTATCCCAGCTACAATGGGCGAGAGGCGGGGTACACCCTGAACCGGTCGCCAGCCGATTGCAGGGCCACATGAAAGGACAAACAAACATTCACACTCACACTCACACCTACGGACAATTTAGAGTCATCAATTAACCTAATGAGCATGTTTTTGGTCTGTGGGAGGAAGCCGGAGTGCCCGGAGAGAACCCACGCATGCACGGGAAGAACATGCAAACTTCACACAGAAAGGCCCCGCCTGACCCGGGGATCGAACCGGCAACCTTCTTGCTGTGAGGCACGCGCACTACCTGCTGCGCCACCGTGCAGCCTCCCTTCACGGTAACATAATCTGGCAAAATAATCTGTGAAATTGTGACTGTATCAAACATGACATTGTCATTTTGACAGTGTGTTGCATTTTTATAATTCTGAATTTTATCATTGCTGTTACTGTCAGTATATTTCAGAGCTCAAAGTGTCTATTGACAAAAAATCAACAATCCCAAAAATCAATTAAACATTCAAGTAACTCTGGGCAAAAGTACCAAAATGCCGCTGGTTCCAGCTTCTCAAATGTGAATAATTTCTTTGTCTTCTATGATAAAAAACTGAACATCTTTGGGGTTTTTACTGCTTTTAGGACTAAAAATAAGCCATTTAAAGACATCACCTTGACTGTGAAAAAGATGAAGAGCATTCAGGTTTAGTATTTTCCGACATTTTATAAACTAAATGAAAAAAAATCAAGAAAATTAAATGATGCTAATTAATAAATAATGGATAGAATAATTAGTTGCAGCCCTACTGTATTTTCCTATGCACATGCATAAATATTAAGGGATTCATTCATCTGGGTACGATGCCCACCCAACGTCAAGCCAAAGTAAACCTGACAAGGCATTAATGTAAGTGACAACTCCACCCACTCAGTTCATTGACTTTATGACCATATCATAAAAATAACACTGACAGCATGACCAAGAATTTAACCCATGATCTTGTGCTTAAAGCGACGGGACACAGGGGCCACGTGGCAGACATGTAAAGAATTGGCATGAGGCAGATTCTCCTTGCTCAGAATGCCTTCATGAGTAAACATATTTGCATAAGTGACTGAGCGACATGAATTATGGTTCCTCCTCCTCAGCATTTGCCAGCTGCCTTCTGTTGGTTCAATTGGGAGTGATTTATGTCTGAAGATCAGGTGGCAGGGAAGAGGAAGGGAGGGGAGAGAGGGTGGAAGGGGGGGCTAAAAGGCCACAACCAGTTCCCAAGTGCTCAGGCTCCAACCCCAGAGGCCCACTAGTGCCAGCCTGACTACAGCTGGGGACTGAGACAACATACACTCACGCTTGACCTTGAAATAAGACTGAGAGGAACGGCATGTGTGCATTCTCTCTTGATGACTGACAGGACAGTAAAATGTGATGAATTAGTGGGGTTGTCAGTAACGCATGGATTAGGCCGTGTGAAAACAAACGGAAAACATTTCAAAACACACATGTCACACTGAGTGCCTTCATTTTATTTGAAGAGATAAAATATATAGTGAGGATTACATGTTGGGGCCTCAGACGACATGATAAAATATTTTTGTCATACTTCTACTGTTCCATATAAAATTAGCACTGCTTGTGTAATTGTGTTCTGCTTTTGGGAAAGCTGGATAATTATTCAAAGGTCAGCTGGAGAGTAATCAAATCATTCTCCACAATGTTCATTCTGCAAATCCACTTCCATGCCCCCTGATATCTACCTCTGCTGCTGTGCTGGTGATTCAAGTCAATTAGAGGTGTGCTTTTGAATTTCGTTAGTGTTGGGATAAAAAGGAGAAAGCTGTCAGTCAAAAGGCCACTCTGGCTTTGTATCTAGGGGGCTGCAAGGGGCTCTAAACCTGTATTTGTATGAATAAAAATGAAGGGATTTAGGATCAGACTGTTTCTTCTGCAGACTTGTCAAAAATCTGACCTTCGCTGCAGCAGAGGGGGTTGATGGGAGAGGAGGGTAGGAGGAAAGAATTGAAGATTTGAGAAGCTGAGGCTCAGTGACTTCTGCATAAAAAGGTGCAACTGAAAAAAATAGGTGAGCAGGAGATGAAATAAAGTGTATGGTGGAATGAAAGGCTGTTCTACACGCTCTCTTACTCTCTGAGGTATAGTCCAGCCATAAAATAAATCCACAGAATTATTCAACAAGAGATTGAGACAGATTTGTCTGTGTGATGACAATCCTATACAGCAGAGACCCCCGTCAATGTCAGGTAAGAGACAAAGACTCAATCTGCAGTTCAAAACAATGCTTCAGGTGTTGGAACAGCACATACAATAAGATTTTTCTGTGCATTCTTATATTTGGTAGTTGATCATGGGAGTTCATGTTTATAGGCAGCAATGAATCAAATTTTAGCACCAATTTGTTAATGCTAATATTGCTAGTTTTTAATTTCAGTGTAGGGCCTGGATTAGATGTGACACAGCCCACATGGCTCTTCATGTCATTGCAAGGGCAACTGGTCCTTTTAGCCAACTACCACTGATGAAGTTATATTACATGACAAGACTTGCTAGATAAAGGTTCAAAATGTCATGAAAATAATTGAAATAATAATAACAAGAACTAACAGATTTTATAGGGTTTTTGGCAAAAGCGATGTTCAATACCTAGCTTGATTTAGGGGTGTACGTTTTCAATACAGAATGGAAAAACAAACATTTTTACCTTTATTCTGACAAAGATAAACATTTAAAAATGGCTCATTAACCAAAGTCCTTACTGTAAAAATTAGGGCATTCAAACATCGCCATACGGTCAATAAGAAAAAAATTCTTGTTTTTCTAGCCTGTCGACCACTCTTTTACAACACAAGTCTGCATTCACCCATTCACATGCATTCATACAATGGCTAAGCCACCTGCTCAATACAAGCTTTAAACCATTCACACACACTCACACACTGATTGCACAGAATCGGGGGCAATTTGGGGTTCAGTCTCTTGCCAAAGGATTCTTCGACACGTAGACTGCCGTGGCCAGGGATCGAACCACCAACCTTCTGATAAGTGGATGACCTCTCTAGCTCCTGAGCATAGTCGACATGTAAACAAACATTAATATGCAAGGGGGCTCTATCATTATATCAACGTCTATATTTGTGACACACATAGGGAATATTTTTAAGCATAAGTGATATATGTACCACTGTGTTTTATAAGTTCAAACCAAAGAACCTTTGACACAAAACACCACATTTTTTTGGCAATCCAGTACACATTTAAAGACAGATGCTGTGGAAAGCACTCAATTATATGGGTCTAATAAGGTTAGGGATGGGGCATTAGATAGCAGGCTAAATCCAAACCATCCCATTTAAATCAGAGGAAACGCTCCTGCTTCCTGGGTCTGATTTGCCTGGCTGACGGAGCAAGGTGGAGCTGAGGCATCACAACATATGGTCCTTCGTTGGCCCAAGCTTCTTCATCTGTGCTCTCATTGTTCGACAGTCAAGAGAGGACCACATTTTCCAGGAGTTGAAGGAAACTTTTTTTTTCCTGCTTTCAGAAAAGAGAGACAACACTTCCTTTCCCAGAACAATTTATCTCTCTGCTTGACAAGACTCCCTGCTATATTTACCCAACTAAAACTGCAGATGATATACTTCCAGCTGCACTTCTCTCCAGCTCTATGGCACATGGCCCTGTCAATCACACTAGTTACAACAGAACAGGACCGCGAGACCAGAGACCCTCAGCCAGACAGAGAAAGCAACAGAGAAAGATGGAAAGAAAGAAAGTGAAGACAGACAGAGAGGGGCTGAGAAGCCTAATTCATATTTCCTTTGCTGTTTGGCTTTTGTTGTTAAAAGGGAGCGGAGATACACAGCAGAGTAAATGGGAATTACTGGGCTTTCATTAAACAGACAGCTGGGCTGCTGCAAAACCTCAAAGCAGCAGCAAAACAGCCCACCCGCAAGATTTCCTACCAAAATATTGCTGCGTTTCTGTATAAGACACAGCTACAGAGATGTATTAGGTTATTATGCTGCTGTAAAAACAAAACAAATTGATCAGTCTGTCAAGCACAGAATTCAGCTCTACTGTGGTTATTTGATCTCCATTTTGTCTCTCATCAGGGCATGGATGATTTGAGAGACTGGGTGCACAGGGGATTTGAGCGTAAGGATGCAACAAGGCTTTCAAGCATCCTTGACATGGATTCATTACTTCATGCAAATGTCCTAAAAAAAGCTGAAAGAAAAATTTCAATTTTATACTTGAATTTCATTCTGGTCAAATACAGTAAATGTAACAGAATCTGTATTAGTGAGGGTAACAGTACAACATAGGCTTTTGGTGATTTGAGGGCTGAGGGGAAAGGGTTATAGGGAGAGGGAAAGGGTAGAGAAGGGTTAACCAGTGTGGTGGATTCCTCCTCAGCCAGCAGCGCCTGTCCATCTCACAGTGGCAGAGGCATTCCCTGGAGGAAGGCAGCAGCGGTGGGGGCTCAGACTGTGCAGCTCCATGTGTTGCATCTTTCCCATTGCTTACAATTCTACAACTGGAGCTGTAGGGCTGAGGGAGCTGCCAGGACTCTCATTGCAAAGACATGACAGCATGCAGGATTGTCCTCAGAGCCCATCTGGGCTTGTCTCAGAAAAAGGGGAGGGGGGGCGCTGTCAGACAGACACCACTGCATTCACGCCCCATTGAACTCACAAATGATCAGTCACCACACTTACTGTGATTAGCACTGAATCCAATGTCTTGTTTTGCCCAATCAACAGACCAAACCCAAAGAGTTTCAAATTACTACAACATAAGACAAAATAGGCAGCAAATCCTCACAATTCTCATTTACATTTACCTTTGTTGTCTTCTGATAATGAGGATATTCTAATAAAATTGGCAAAGGAAAAAATTTCTTTCACTGTAAAATGTTGTGAGATCATTTTGACAAGTTTGAAAGGCCAAGGCATTTCTCGGTGGAAAACTACTGAACACACATGATTTAGTATCTCTAGCTATACAGGTGACCTGAATATGCTCAAATTTACTGTGCTAAATCCCTGAGATATATTCAAGTAATGTGTTAAAACAAGGAAAACTGAAAATGACAGCTATTTTAGTGTTTTGTGGATTTGGGGTATTTTCACACCTAACACCTAACCTCCTTTGTGAACTTCGGTGAATTTGCCTGTTTTGTTCAGTTTGTCTAAGCTGATGTGAAAGCTGTCACATTCAAACAGCTTGGTCCACACTGTTCAAACTGGTGCTGATCCCATCACCTTACACCTAACCAACATTACCACAGGCCCACATACCTTTTATGCTGTTGAGTACTTCCTTGAGGTGGCCAAAGCTGTTCAGTAATGGGTCCTGTTCTTCATCCTGGGCAGAGAGAAAAACATGATAAGAACAAGATGGGAGCATGGGAGGACATTTAAGACACTAATTTGATACTTGAATGCTCAGTCTAAGGATGCATTTGGTAGAATGTGGGTTATAAAGCCATCCATTCCCAGCAATAAGCACAGCACTTTATGAAAAATATTCTACTTAAAAACAGAGATGGCTGAGTCAACAAAGTCTCTAATGGAGTATTTGTTTTGTTTATGTTTCCAAAGAAGTCCCCAGTATGTTGACTCTTGACAGAAATAACACCATACTGCAGAAGTTCTCAGTCTCTGCTCTAGAAGAACCATTTTTTCATGGGCACTGCAATTTAGCATCTGAACCTATTTTGTAATGTTATTCCAGGCTCAGTTGCAGGCCTTGTCTCCTGAAAACTTTTTAATGATGTGAAGAAGCTGAGCCATCACCAATGAGGCCTCCCACAGTGTAATCCTATGGTTCTTCATAGAGAAAATGCTTGGTGTAATTACTGAGAATAGTCACAGAAATTGAGAATATTCCAATGTTAAAAAATATATATATAAAAAAAATAAAAATTAGGAAAAGCATGGTCATTTTTTATAATTCATACGAAAACAAATCATGCCTACCAGAATTACCAATGACTACTAAAATTAAGATCCTAAAAAACATGTTCCAAATGTCACAACACTTTCACAATATCAGGCTACATTAACTCTGGAAGTTATCCTCATAGAAAGCAAATTAAAGAAGAAAAATATTTAATGTCAGTAACTAGGGTCGGATAGCCTGGGAATAAAAACATGGCATGCTCTAACAAGCTAGAATCACGAATTACTCAATTACAACGTGTAAGTGGGCCATTTTGGTTTCCTCTGGTCATACTGTAACCACTGTCACATTACCACTGTGATCAGCACACACCTACATGCTTCTCCTTCATTCAAGACCAACTTTTTCTTCTGTTGTACATGGTTGGTGGTAAAAATAACAGTCTGCCATGTTTTACAGATTATCTGCATGACCTGATGAAGCTGTGTTCCTCGATCCACCAGACTCTCCTCACAGTATAAGAATTCATTAGAGGAGTAAGTTATTGCTCAGCAGGTGCTGTGCCTCAGTCAAGCGAAGACCTGAAGACATCACAGCGGCCAGCAGCATCAGGAAGTCTTGGTATCCACAGGACATGTCCAGTGTGACCTGAGAGCTCCATTACCAGCTGACACTACAGAATACAAGAAACCCTCTACCTCAATGGACAGCATGATCACGGGCCTCATTTATAAAATATTGTGTAGAATCCACACTAAAAGTGTGCGTACACCAAAAGGCTGAAAATGGCGTACGCCAAAAAACATTAGGATTAATAAAACCGTGCATACTCACACCTGCACGCAATTTTCCCTTTATAAATCACACTCCACCTGGAAGATTGCACAGGTGGATTCACCTCACATCCCGCCCCTGACACACCCACATTTTACCATGAATGGTCAATGCAAAGTACCTCATGAATGTCTTTGCATATAAATATGCCTGCTGATCAATGGCATTTTACGTTCGAGCATGGCAGAGAAAAGAAAAAGAAATTTTACGGAGACTGAAATCGAGGTGCTTGTGGGTGAGGTGGAGGCCAGAAAGGATATTTTGTTTGGTGGTCACAGTAATGGCGTCAGGAATAAAATAAAATAAAAAATAGAAAAAAAAAAAATTAGTGGCAGCACGTCGTCACCGCAGTGAATAGTTCCAGTGCCACAGAACGATCCACACCACTGGACACCAAGATAGCCTCGATCCTTGGTACGGGATGGCGCGATTCCGGCGGGTGGGTCTATCTAACACTGGGCCCAGTTCAGCACATAGATCCAAGAGCACCGCTCTAGGGAATCTAAATCGGCTTACTAGCCAGTCATCATCATGGGCCAGGAAATCTCCGTGGTCACTAAAACTTCTCTCCATCCTGATCCCACCATTTGCGTGATCTTCCAGCAGTGCCAGCGCATCCATTGTGCAGCATTACGCACGAGTGTCACTGCACTATTTATATGCTTTCTCAGCAAATTGAATGATTGTTACACACTTTGTCACATTTAATATTAATCCATCAGTGCCATCCACCGCTCTGTATCATTTGAAGATGGAAGTATGATATATGAACATTGTGCATACAGTAGTAGGCCTAACACTCACACTCATGAAACCACATAACTATATATTTCATACAATTTTCTAACTATGAGGAAACCTCACAACTTAGGAAAACTAAGGAAACCTGTATAATGTTTCATTTACACTTTCCGCATTACCACTGCCGGACGCCATGTTCATGGTCAACGACGGCCTGTCCTTGGCTGTGGCAGGCATTTATAGTGCTGTGCGGACGCGTTCATATGATTGGCTGAAAAGTACATCCCACCCCCATGTGGGGCACGTTCTTGTGATTGGCTGAAAAGAGGGCGACATCTGATTGGCTACAGATACTTCCCTGTTAAAAAAAAATGCATTTGTGGATCGAGAGACGGCAGGGGAGTCTCAAAAACATTCACACACAAATGCAGCGAAGTTCAAAAATGGAGAGCGGTTCGCAAATGCAGATTCGACAGTTCGTGAATAAATGTCACAATATACATATATGATTTAGATGAAAATTGCAAATGTTTTTAGATAAAGATATTTGTGGATTTCTGTGATATATATTCAAAACAAGTTATATTTGTGTGTGCATCAAAAATACATTTGTGAACTTTATTAATTTTTCTTCACTCAGGTCATTTATTTTCACTTATCAGACTGGGACTGTTCCACTGCTGATACACTGAAATATGCTGGATATTTTTTGGATGTAATGTGTGAATCAAAATTAAGATTAGAAAAATATGAATATGTCATTCTAAATATAACTGAAAACAGAATTGTGAAGCCTGACAGAAATGTATCTTTTGTGTTTGTTGCAATTGAGTCTAATTCATTTAATTAAGTCTAAATTTATTTGGAAAAACAGAAACAAAATGATACCATGGCTGCCAATTTACATGCAGGGAGTAAAAAGAATGTACTTAGAAACTAATTATGTAAGGTTAGTTCATCTTAAATGTATATTACACAACTTTTACTGTTATGTTGTACTACATAAGATAATTTTGGCATGAAAACCCACATTCTTCATTCATTTGGTTAAATTCAGTATCATAAAACAAATTTGCCATTCGAAAATCGGTGGAAAATTCAATGGGTAAAGATGATTTTAATTGTGTATACACCTCCTGCCTTAGGGCATACTTAGTACTTGGATTAAGAGGCCCAATTTCCCTATACCAATGCAGCAGCCTTTCCCCAGGAATTGTGGGAATTGTGGGAATTGCTGTTGAATGTCTAGATTGTATGCTGGGGCATGATTTTGAAGTGCATGAGAGACAACAACTGCCGAGCAGAATAGTGCTGCGCCATCAATTCACCTCTCACACAATCAAGCAGATCTGGCTACATGCGCGTTTTCATTTTAAAACAGTGTTTTAATTCAAAGCGGTCTCTAGCCAGACACGCATTTTAGCACAGTTTCAGACTGTCACACACACACTGCAAGGTTGTATGGCACGGGTGCTACTGGCGTCATTTCATTCATTGCACATATAGATTTTTTCATAGCACGTGCAACATGTATGTTGCACTGTAGAGCCCTGTAACCATACCTAAGCTCCAGAAACAAGGAATGAATCAGCAATTACTGTGGACTTTATACCAATGTTATCCCTGTTATTAACTTCCATGTCCATCATTTTGAAAAGAGGAACACCGACCCTTACAATATCAGTCTGAAGTTACTGATGTAGTCTGCAAAATAAATCCAACATGAAGTCAGTTAAAATTAGCAAATACAATTGTTGTTTAACTTACCAGTGGAGTGTGCGTATTCCATCTGGAGTTCCTCTTGATAGCTCCAACAACAGCACCAATTTCACCCTGGACAATGTAGATATTCTTGTCCACCATCCTTTTTTTCTAGAACAAAAACAGAAGAGGGGTTGGTTAGTTTTGTCAGAAATTCAAGCCAGGGTTTGGAGAAAGTTCTATATTATCATTTATAGTCCCTCAATATTGCTACAAAATTCTCATATCAGGATATCATGGTTGAATTATAGAGGTTATATTTCATTCAAATCTGTCACAGCATGAAATGAAAAACCTGTAAGGACAGATTACAGCCCCCAGTTTCACAATGAGCTTTCTGGTTTCACTATGGGTATTAACAGCTACAGTGGACAGAGGAAATAAAAATAAATCATTCAATAAATACAAACAATGCCATTTTCTTCCTGTGTTCTCTTCATGAAACCTACATAAAAATTATTATGTCAATTGAATTACTGATATCAGTTAGCCAAGTAAGACCAGTACTTATTTTCAGCTGTTCTGCTGATAGCACAGCTGGTTCTGTGGACAGTGTTGCTGTAACAGAGCAGAGATCAGAGTTGTTTTGGATAAAATGGCTTGATGCATCAGAAGTATTTACATGCCAGTGATGTCTCACATCTGGTGTAAATATGAGATAAAAAACAAAAAAAACACTACAAACCACTTGACTCAACAGAACATAATATTATCTTTATGTGACTTGTAATACTGAAGTAACTATTGTAATAATGCTGTGATTAATACAAAATTTGATACAATATTTGATTTCCAACCTGCAGATAGCTTAAAATTGAGAGCTTGCATGGGTGGATATAAGATCAATGATCCACAGAACTAACATACACACAAATACAGATTAAAATTGAGTTGCAGGTCTAAAGTCAACCTATGAACTCTCACCCTCAAATGAATATAGAATCTAAGAACAAAACCACAAATTTCTATGTGTACCTTGACAATCCCTAAAACCAATATAGATAACCAAACAGAATCACAATGACATGCAGTCCATATTTGACCAGCAGTATACCTCAAAATGGTTGGATTAACCTTTTTCCTTGTGTCATGAAAGCCGTGTCAGATAATACTCTTACTTTACAGGAGGATTGCTGAATGTGGAGACTGGGTGGCTGAGGCTCTTTTAAATTCATGGTAAGCAGCCTATTCAAAATAATGAGGATGAAGGTATGATGGATAAAGGCTAGGATGTAGGGACAGAGGGATAGGCTTAGAGCTGAAACAGCTATCATATAAATGAGTCGTCACTACAGATGTACCGATTAAGGCACAACATCAATTCCAATCTAAATCAATGATGTTGAGTTCTGATCTGATGTTGTATTTTCAAAAATAATGCAGCTGCACAGTGCACAAGGCAGGTACAGTAAACTTAGTAAAACCAAGTCATTTTAAGATAAATTTCTGACAGCTGAATAGCTCTGCATAAAGTAAAAACTCTGTGCATCACACCTTATTTTTGATCTATTTCATTTATTTTCTAGGAAAACAACAAAGAAGTGTAAGAAACACTGCCGCAGACCATTCTTTCTATCGGGTGACAGTACGAATCACTGCACTACCCCTGCACCTGCACTTCATCTTAGGGGTTGTGAATAATGACAAGTTGCCACTGCTTCAGACATGCTATTGGAGGGTTCTACTGTCCATGTCCACTCCACACTGACTGGCTTGACTGGTTTTATGTCTAATTCAGACAGAGGAAAAGGGTGAAGGGGTAGGAACTTCTGCTCAGGAACAGTCAGAGATCAGGAAGAACTATTTGTTCAACATGAATTCAGAAAAACACAAATTAGGGACAGATGACGAGATCAACAGGTTTACAGTTTCCCTTGATTCCTCAGGTAAAAAACCCAGTTTTACAGAGTGCTTTACAATCTGTACACAGAGGGCTTCTCAAAGATTGTCCCAACCTACTAAACAAATTTCTTCTTTCTGAATCCTGAGTTTACTCAGATTAACACTTTCTGCCCATTCATGTTCTAGACAAATAATTAAAAATTCTGTATGTTTACATGTCTCTCCTCCAGCTTAGTACCTTATACTACATTTAAATGACAGCTCACGGGCCAAAGGGGCTCCCTGTTGTTTGAAACAGTAGATATCCAGATTTAGTAGTGTTAATGAAACAGTTCATTTTGGAAGATGATGTTACACCTGTCTTGCATGATACTAAGAGCTTTCCTTGTGATGCTGACATTCAGGCTAGCAATGAAGCACATGAATCACTACATGTTGTTGAGTAAATTCTAGATATCAGTGACAGAAGGTAGTTCACGTTGGTTTAAAATAATTACATGAATGTCACAGTACCACAACATCTCAGCCTGTAACTTGCCAGAAATATTGAAACAGCCAACTAAAGGCAAGATTTCAGAATCCAGAATGTAACGTTGTCATATTGAAACCCTTAACACATGTTCGTAAATGCAACATAGTACAGTCATACACTAAAAGCAAGTGACACAAGTCAATGAGTTGGCTGTCAGGTGAGCTAGGAAGGCGATTGCTAGGTAATTAGATTAACTAATGTTAAGTCGGAAGCGTCTACTCAAAGGCAAAACTAACAGGCTAGCTCTCCACCAAACTCATGCGTTATAACTGTTGACAGTCCTCTGGGACAAACAAAAATGCAATGAGAGGACACGTGACTACTATTTAGTTCTTGTCCATCAACGGACTGAAGAGTTAATGCATTTGTTGCATTAACAAGAACAACTGCCTGCCCAGAAACCTTACAGCTAACAACTTAGCTCAACCAGCTAGCGTGCTAACCGGCTAACGGCAGGTTCAGCGTTTGTCCTGTCAGACACCAGTAGTTCATTTTCTTGATTTAACAACGTAAAATGCCTGTTGTCAGATATGTGACAACGCTTTTCTGGTTATCTAGAAATAAATATATTACCTGTGTGTGGCTGCTATTTCAAAGATGGAGTCCTGCTGTAGATAATGCTAGCCTAGCTCTGCAAGCTAGCAGGCTAGCCGGCCAACAGTGAATGAAGACCAAAGTTCAGTTCACTACGACAAAAAGACAAACTAAAAATTTCGGACATTCCACTGTGTGATAACGTAGTATCCCTAAACACCACTTATTAATTCACTCTTCAAAGAAATGCTCCATAAGTAAATAAATTGAACACCTTCCTGCAGCTGTCAATCTGGTCTTGGTAAACACACTGACGTGGAAAACCTTTACCGTCTCAACCTACCTTGATGATTGCGTATTGATTGACAGTCCACTAAAATGATCATTTTCAGCGTGATATAGGTCTTTTAACTACAAGTACATAACAGATAACTTACGTTTGGGCTCCATTAGTGTTTGTTCTATTTAATTTAATCATATAGAATGAGAAAGACTCACAAAAAAGCAAATATCACAGAGATGTGAGGGCGGGACAAAGTAGCAGTAGTGGAGTAAAGGTTGGTTACGCCGAGTTGATGACGAAAGCACGGTTAGCATCACCATTGAAGAGAGGAATCTGACAGTGTGGACTACTGTCAGTGGGTGCCCGCGCAGTAACTCTGTTGCAGGTTTAACAAATGACAAATTAATCCTTTCCAAGAAAGAGCCGCAGAGGGTTTCGGGTAGCCTACAACTACCTGGTGGAATTGTCATGTTTTTAAATTAAATTGTTCATGGCAGCAAGAGCTGCCATACCAAGTGTCATGCTCATCCAAAGAAATGATGAGGTTAGAGACAGAAACTAACTTCCGTTCTCTGTGTTCTATCAATACCAGGTGCAATTTTGTGCAAATGTGGGGGGCTTCGGTATAATTGACTTTGAATGGAAGTTGCACATTGTTACTTTGGATTTATTTAAACCCTCTAACCCTCTTTCAGTGTCAGTTTTCATCTGCATCATCTGAAACTGAGTGTTTCACGCAGTACGTTAATAGTGGCTTTAAAGAAATGGTTACATTCATTCATTTAACCTTTATTTCACCAAAGACCATTGAGGAGGTATCATCATTTAAAACAACAGCAGACAATAAAACAGTTATATACAGAATAATAACATGATATCAAGTAAATACTAAGAAAATGTGAATAAAATAGAATAAATAAAAACAATATTTAAAATGGAGTGCAATAATGAGTTAAAAACCTTTACAATCAATGAAAAAAATAGGTCTGAAATAAGACCTTTGAACAGCCGTAGTGGCGGCAGAGAGTCCAAGTGTGAGGCCTTTTGCAGGTCATTCCATGTCTAAGGTGCACTCTAAGAAAATGAGTACCAAGACTATGTGAGTTCAGAGTTAAAAACTTCATTAAAGCTTTATAGATGAATAAACACCAATGCCAAAACCAAGTATTGTTCTAGATTTAAACTGCACCCACCCTTTCCACAGGCAGGGGTGAGCTGAACGTCTCCCAACACACAATTAACTTTTCTTTTTTTAATATTTAGCTAAACTTTGAATTGGATGCTCTTTTCAGTAATGTAATTTACACACTGCAGGCAACAAAAATGCATTTTAACAATGTGCATTATTGTTAACTGGACTTAACCTTTAAAAATTAAGTTGTAGTTTTATTCAAATAAACTGCTGCTCCATGGATTGTGCAGATATATACCGTATCCAAGTATACTATGAAGAATAAATAAAGTCTTTAGTTTTGTTTTTGGGAGGTCTACTGTTCACTCCAGATACATCACAGTTTTTGAACGGAGTTTGGGGTAAAATTTTCTTCAAATACAGAAGTTATAAAGGACATATTCTGTTGGTGCAAGAAACCTTTTAATACATGCTGTGTGACTACATTAGTCAAAGAGAAAGAGATGCTCATTATTGCTGTAGTGGGACGAAAGAAACATTTGTTATCACTGTCCCGAGAATGGCTCCTGACAGTTAAATTTCACTTGTCTTCATACTGAAAAACTCCGACATGGCACACTCCAGGATGTATTAAAGTACTAGTACCATCATCCAACGAGCTTCAGCTGTTCAGACCAATCAGCATCTTATCAGGAACTACTGGCAGCTACAGGTGAGTGGCATCTATAATTCTTGCAAACTAATTGCGATGAAACCACGCCCACTTCCGTATGATGAAAGTCTTGACGGCTGTGTTCCCATGGAAACTGTACTCACGTGGGTCTCCCCTCCTTCAGAGCCATAATGGAAAACACTTGAGTAAAGCATACAGGCTATATTTTGTGCAGCTGGTCCATGGCCACTTCTCCGCTTTGTTCTCCACCAGGCTAAACCAGACCCACACACCTGGACCAGCACCTGCCACACCTGGCACCGGTAGGTCCACCAGGCTGTTCAGTGGACCCGCAGTTGCCATCTGTTCTGGTCTGCTCTCCAAACAAACCACACTGTGCTGCCCCTGAAGCCAAGCAACGTTAGTCCTGGCTATCCTTTTTTAGAGCTTGGTGCATGTAGAGGGGCAGCCTGGTGGTAGCCCACCCATCAAACACTCCGGCCTGTCCATTCTGCCCCACCCAGAAATACAGCTGTAATAGCCAAAGAGGTCAGTGTATTCACCGGGGAAAGTACAGTTCACGATCCACAGGACAGTATTTCCTCATTGAAAGAAGAGAAAAGATAATTTTCTCAATGGAAAAGAGGAACCATCATATGGTTTATTGATCTGACTGGTTGAAATTAGCCTGTGATATACATGATGGACAGAGGGTTCATTCAATCACCTGCCAAGTATTTTTTGAAAGTGCCTGCCCTTCCATGGACATTTCCCATATGATCCCCTCGTGGATCAATAAAGTATTTCTGATTCTGATTCTGTGTAACAAACCATCTGGTGCAATTATCATGTCTGTATATGCTGCCCTGCGATCGGCTGGCGACCAGTTCAGGGTGTCCGGTCCAGCCCCCCCCCCCCCCACCCGCAACCCTGTAAAGGGATAGTTGGGGAAAGACAATGGATGGATGGGATATTAGCTAATACTTTTTTTTTTTTTTTTTTTTTTAAACACCCTTTAGGATGTATTTTGGTGAGTGAACAGAAATAATCTGCCTACTTGCCTACAGCTTTGCGAATGGCTCAGGCCCATCCTACATCCAGGACTTAGTCAAACTACACAACCCAGCCATTACATTCTTCTACTGCCAAATGGCTTTTGCTTCTTTCTCACTAAAAAGAGGGCCCACCAACTGCACAGCAAAACCCAGAGTGTTTGCTGTCATGGCTACACAATGGTGGAACAAGCTCCCCATTGATGATATAAAACAGAAACTCTGTACATCTTCCATTGCAAATTGAAAACTAATCTGTTCAGAATTTTGCTTTGCTCATCAAATCTCTTAACTGTTTCTAAATGTAGCCCTTGAAACAGATCAGCTTATTTGGTGAGGCTAATATACTTGCATGGTTCTTGCAGTTGTTGGTGGTTGTGTCCACATAGTTGAATGTACTTATTGTACGTCGCTTTGGATAAAAGCATCAGCTAAATAATGTAATGCAATGTTCATCTGTGCATCAGCTAAATAATGTAATGCAATGTTCATCTGTGAATGTGTATTTCTCCCCATTGTTGCCGTCTTTTTAAGGCTCTTTTTTGTTTGTGGCAACTGGGTGGAATGATAGAATGGAATATGTTCTGCTTTGTCTACTGTGTGCATGTTGGTGTTGCAGTATATGTTAAAAAATTGGATTATATGTATATTGTTTCCCTTCCTGGTATGTTCTGTTTTGATATTTCAAAAATAAGAAGAAAGTGTGCAAAATGTACTAAAGACTTTATAGAATGTAACATTGTAGTCCAATGACCCAACAGTCAATCACAAAACAATGTGTGTGTGTTTGCTTTATAATGGCAGGGCGGGGGCTGAGCAAAGACTGCACAGCTACAATCCTACAATCTCTTATCTCTCTGTGCAATCAGAAGCAGCCATTTGCTCAACACCTACACTCAAAGTATTGCTCTGTGTTGCATGTCAAAGCTACTTGTGTCAGACCTCTGTTTGCTCTTTGCAAAGTGTTTGATCACCTGTGGGATTTATAATTGCAACATTTCATCTGCAAATATACGCATGTCATTTCCACAGTAGCAGATATGTCTGCACCAATGAGACAATAACAACACTTTTCTTTGTATGTGTCTCATGCACTTGCATGTACATTTGCAATGTGTTCACAAATAGTATAGAAAATCAATCCACATGTGGGAAACAAACATGCAGTCACAGACTGATGTAAATGTCATTGCCTATAGAACCAGGTTTGGTCACCAAAGAAACAGTGTCTTTCCAGTTATCTTTAATAACCATGATGTCACGTTTCATATCCTCATTTGATCCACCATGTCCCTGTCCTATCCATGTTCAGTTGCATATGAAACAGCTGGATTTCTGTTGATTACATTTTCTTCGTCCCAAGTGAAAATATTTATGTAAGCTAGTGTCTTGGACGTGAGCCTGTTCATCATTAATTACAGACACGAGAAAGAGAGCACTGAGATTCCATTAATATTTTAATCTCATTTATCCAAATCCCTAAAACACCAAAATTACACATTCTCACCACTTTGTCAGGCTCCAGGTGAGGATTGATGTATGCTTCAGTGATGATGCCTTCGTCATATTGTTCCTATTTGGTCTTTCAGGGTAAGTTCATAATCTGTCCTGTTGTCTGGCAAGAAGACAAAGAATCAACATTTTGGCTTTACAAATTATACAAACATAAACCCAGACAATGTAAGATGCTTTGTGTCACAAAATGGGTGTGTCATATTTGGCAAGCGTTTTCTTGTTTGAAAGATGTGATAAATTGAGACTTGTTTATCACAAGTTTATCCAAGATTGTTGGAGATATATCCTAGCGGTATTTCAGGCCTGAGCGCACAATCATGTCTCCGAAATTGTATACAGGACAGTCTAACAAATCATTGTCTACCAAATTAGCTGAAGCCTCTGATTCTGGGAGTGTTTTTCTCAATCACTTCTACTCATTTCAGTGATGTCCTTTGTGTTACTAAGGTGTTACTGTGGCACCAAACCTGACAACCTCACTGTAATAGCATGACACTGTGAAGCTGCACAACGCCTGTGGCTACAAAATGAAGCCAAAGTGCCAAAAATTGCAATTCCTTAAATGTCCACTTGAGGCTGACCCAAAAAGACCCCCATACTAAAATGCAAATAAACATGCTTAGCGCCTGGTACGAAAAACAGTTTTACTCTCTACAGCTAATTTGCCTGTTCATGACAACTGTACAGGGGTGATTTTTTTATATAACTCACTCATTTCAATTATCTTAAGGCTTAAAGTTTAACATTATTATGGGCATGGCGGTTTCAAGTGACAGCTAGCTGCTATGATTCAGCAACCAGGCTTCATTGGGCCGACCTCAGCTCCACCCACACTCCACATCTTTGCCCATTTTTGGGTTCACTGGGAGTTTGGTGGAGTCAGGCACTGCCAAGATGGCAACGACCAGAGCCACTGACAGTTTCACAATGGCTCTTCAGAAACCTGTGTGTGATGTCAGCTAGACAGTTGTTCACTAGGAAATAGTTCTGGTGCAGAGCTCCCCCTACAACCAATAACTGTCATTTTTATATATCTTTCACTGAGTGTTAAACAAAAGAGATTCAAGAGATAACTGATTTACTTCAAAGGTGTTGGTTCGTGTGTTTTTCACAGGTAAGCTGTTTTCTTCTACTTTCAATGTTTTATGCTAAGCTAGACGTAAACTCACTGCAGGTTGCTAAACCCACTAAATTCACAGGGAAAAATCCAAGGGACATGACAAGTTAGCTCTGAATGCTCCCCACTCTAAACAAACTAGCATCGCTCAGTATCGCTTGACCTGCAGAATACTAAAAAGCAGTTTATCAGTGCTGGCATGCAGCATGGGCTCCCTTTCACACACCAGGTGTTACAGAAAAACAAATACAGCTGCATTCAAGTTTTAGTCATTTTCATAGCCACCTGCTTTGGCAATGATTTTGCAAGCCCCAGAGTTCCAGCATTACCAGCAAAGTTCATTGAAAGATGACAAACGTTAACGTTGTGTACACCGATGTAATATCTCAAAGCCCACAGAGCCCTAAGAATTGCACTACTCAAATATGTGTGATTCATAGCTTTCTTTGAACCAGTGTAACTCCAGGATGATTACTCTCTGCCTACAGTTCAAACTTCCACTGCCCTTACAATAAAAATCCCAAGTAAGGTTTCCTTTTTGGTAAAATGACAATAATATAGAAAATAAGAAATGGGCACAGTTTTTAATGCTTTGCATACAACAAAAATACTCTGGCAGGTGTAAAACATTTAAAGGTTTAAAAATACAGTAATTTTACTTGACTGAAATTTTGAAGTTGTCATTTGAAGTAAGAAGGCTTAGAGTATACAACATGCACAGTTGTGATTTGAGTTAACAGTTGTAGAAGTGCTTTGAGTGGTCTTCTGACTAGAAAAGCGCTTTACAAAATACAGTCCATGTATGATGTAGCCACTGACAGTTAACACGTTACAAGGCACAGGGTTTTGTTTTTTCCATTATTTTACAATACAGAGTTATTTAACAAAATGCTTATTGTAGTCCTTTTGCTGACATAACAAACATACATAAATGGATAAATGCACAATTAGTCATAAAAATAAAATAACATCCTTCCATTAACAAAGAAATCCTGAAATAAGGTCCTGTGTGTGTGTGTGTGTGTGTGTGTGTGTGTGTGTGTGTGTGTGTGTGTGTGTGTGTGTCTGTGTGTGTGTGTGTGTGTGTGACCAATCCAACCTATGCTCACTCCCAAGTTGTCACATATGGACCAGGCCAGGATCAATTGGTGTCACTTTTTAAGGCAGTGGGCACTCCTTTGGTGTCATTTTTAACATGCAGGGTAGCCTGGTAGACTTCTATAGACTGCCTGTTCTCACTCCCAACATGTCAAATGACAGAGCATAAAGAACAAGAAAAAACCCACCTATAGAGGAGGTTTTGTCAAGTCGATGACTTTCACCCAGCAGACTGGGGTTTGTTCTCTTCCTAAACCTAACAAGTAGTTAGGTTTGCCCTGCACTTTGAAAAATGATGCTAAAGCGGTATCTAGGGCCCTAAAAAGTGATACCAAGTGGTCCTGGCCAAATGCTCTTATGTAAGAGAATACAATGTTACATGCA
Organism: Chaetodon trifascialis; assembly: GCF_039877785.1. Classification (NCBI taxonomy): domain Eukaryota; kingdom Metazoa; phylum Chordata; class Actinopteri; order Chaetodontiformes; family Chaetodontidae; genus Chaetodon; species Chaetodon trifascialis. The sequence goes on from NC_092068.1 coordinate 3,342,041, forward strand.
CATACACGCCATGCAATTGGTGAAACTTGTCCTCAGCATTTATCCCATGGGCTGCCATCCAACCGGCGACCCAGTTCCTGTTTGTCACCATTGGTCAGGTGGTTCTTCTTGGATGTTTTTAGTGGGGTTTTTTTAAGGGGCATGCAAACTCCACACAGAAAGGCCCCTTTCCTCAAGCAGCAGGCACTGAAGGCATGGTGGAGGACACACCACAGATGCCACAGCGGGATTCGAACCAGGACCTTCTAGCTGTGAGGCGACAGTGTTACCACTTGTTCCACCATGCCACCATGTGACGAGTTGGGAGAGAGAATGTGTTGGAGTCAGTATATTTCAAGTGTAAATAACGCAGAACTGAACTAATGATACTGGATTACTGGATTCTGGGATTTTCAGTCTCATCAAAATTTAGTTTTAAGACTTTTATTTCAGTTCAGATTATGCTCACATGGTGCATATTCCTAAATAATGTTGTGCTGACTCAAATTACAGTATTGGTGTGTTTTTGAAGGTCACAAAAGAGGAAGTGATTGGGCTGGGAGTCCCACAGACCAACAAAGCAGTCATCAACAAAGAGCCTCGATGCTGTAGACTGCGTTGAGTCAGGCCTGCCTGCCAACACAATTATGTAATTGTGGATGGCAGTTTCATGCAATACTTTTGCGGAGGCCAACATTTCTACTGCTTTCATCTCTGACTCTTCAACTGACATTTCAACTGTAAAACTGTGTTTTCCAAGCACAGAGGTTGTGTGATAATATCCATCCCGTGCGAATTGGCATCTTGGTGATTTGGGATTGCTTTTTTTTTAACATCTGCTTTGTGTTGTCAGAAATTGAACAAGAATGAAATTCGATCGTGGCTCATAATATGTTGAACAGCAGTCAACAGCTGTGCTATGAGATCAGCTCAATGGATGTTTAGAATAAGTGTTGATAAAAAAGGGAAGAGTATTTTATGATAAAGATATCATCTGACAAAAATTAGAAAGTGCAGGTTAACAGCTGTATCAATGTTTATATTTAAACATTTTTTTTCCCTCACGTCTCTTCAAAATACATTTAAACTGCTTCCATATTTTTCTTCAACTAACAATAAACTGCTTTTAGTTTTCGTGTGAAAATGGCTTGCATCCATGTTAGTATTTTGAAGTCATTTTACTGGAGGCCTCCATCCACAGTGAATCACCTGAACAATAGAAAAACACTGATGTGTCTTTTTCTCCGATAAAAACTGCTTCCTGATTGTACTTTCAGGCAGTCTTTGATCCATACTGGTGTAATTTCAAGATTTATACACTCTAAACCGTTTTGGAAAAGTGCAGTATCAAAGTGAAAAATGCTGTTTTAATGTGGAGGAGCATTGAAACTGTGAGAAAAATTTGTGTTTACAAAACTGATTGGCTAACTGTGGACATAATCTTACTGTTCTAGTGACATTTCAACTGCTTTCAGTGCTTATGCATCAACGGATGGTTCCACTGGTTCCATATCTGCTTCTTTAACTGAGAGCTGATACATCTTGAGTTCTGACACTTTAACTGACACTTCAGTTCAATTTATCACTAAGCTTCAAAACAATTTCAACACCTTTCAGTGCTTGAACTTCAACTGAATCTTCCGCTTCTTTTTTGGGCTTTTACTTCACCTGATACCTCAATTTCTCTCAATTCATATTGAGGTTTGAAGTTAATTTCTTGTAGCACTTTCATTTTAACTGCCATTTCCACTGAGATGATTAGATTTAGATTTATTTGTAAATACAAAAAATTGGACAGATTACATCAAACCTGACAAATAAATAGATGAATCCAACATCATACACCCACCAGCACATTCTCAGACTTTACATACACAAACACACAAACAGGCACAGTGTGGATGTTCTATTCAGTTCTGTTATGGCAGAGGGTGCACAGAAAATGTGTCCTTCAAATCTGGTGATGAAGATGTATTTGAACGCACAACTTAAAGGGTCAAAATGACCTTTGGCTCTCAGTCTTTCTTTGTGTTTTATTTTTCCTTGAAAACATAAGATAAGATAGGACTTTATTGAACCCACACCAGGGAAACTTAGTCATTACAGCACAGTGGCATAAAGAGGTCAAAATAGAAATATAAAAGTATACAAGATACAGAATAGAAGAACAGATAGATAAAAAAAAGATTAAATGCCAAAGAATCCTTTTGCTAGTAGTCTTATGAGAACACTAACTACTGACATGACATGTATTGTATTGCACCTGAGAAATACTAGGTCTGTGTATATGCACAATATATACAGTTTAGAAATGTACTCTTGCCAAAATGAATAATAAATAATGTTATTGCACAGTTGAGAGAAATATACAACTTAGAAACTGTGCCAGGTGAAATGTGAGCAGATATTAGCATTAGAGCATATATTAGCATTGATAACAGCAGTGCAAAACAAAAGTAGGTTTATGATGTAGAATTGAGAAAGACAGCATCAACACAGTGCTACATTACATGATGCTGGAGTTTAACAGTCTGACAGCTGTTGGAATGAAAGACCTGAGGTAGTGTTCTTTCTTATAGTCTGGATGCAGCAGTCTGTTACTGAAGGAGCTGCTTAAGCCCCCCACCGTCTCATGCAGGGGGTGGGATGGGTTGTCCATGATCGATGCCAGCTTGGCTAACATCGTCCTCTCACCCACCTCCTCCATGGTGTCCAGAGGGCAGTCCAGGACAGAGCCAGCTCTCCTGACCAGTTTGTTTAGTCTTTTTCTGTACCTCTCAGAGCTTCCACAGCCCCAGCAGACCACTGCATAGAAAACTGCAGATGCCACCACAGAGTCCTAAAATGTTTTTAACAGTGTCCTACATACTCCAAAGGACCAAAAATGATTGCTGACTGGATTTTGCTTGAAGCTCTACATAGGGTATAAAAATGAAAAAAAAAAAAATGTCATTTGGGTTAAAGTGTGCAGCAACAGACCTTTTGCATCTATTTTGGAAAATGCTGCACATTGCAAAGAGGACTAAGACAATAATGCTTTTTTAAAATTCACATGTAGGCCTTTAAGGCAGGGCCAAGAGTTTTCCTACTATGTAAAGAATTAGCTGCAAGTTCAATATCATGTTCTGAAAAGGAGCTTTCCATAGTTGCATGCTGATTTTGGCTGACAGTTGGAATCTACAAGTTTTCCATAAAGCAGAGGTTCAAGTGTTTTGAGAAACATTCATTCGGGGTTGCGAGGGGGATAGGGCCTATCCCAGCTGTCAACGGGTGAGAGGTGGGGTACACCCTGGACCAGTCGCCAGTCGATCGCAGGGCAACACACAAGACAAACAACCATTCACGCTCACACTCACATCTAGGGGCAATTTTATAGTCACCAATGAACCTAATGATCATGTTTTTGGTCTGTGGGAGGAAGCCGGAGTACCCGGAGAGAACCAACGCATGCACGGGAAGAACATGCAAACTTCACACAGTTTGCCGGTTCAAACCTCATAATCATGACTCACAGCCCATGCTAGTCTATGTTATGATTAGTTATGTGTTAGTTAACATCCATCCATCCATCCATTTTCTATGCCGCTTATCCCTTTCGGGGTCGCGGGGGGGCCGGAGCCTATCTCGGCTGTCAACGGGCGAGAGGCGGGGTACACCCTGGACCGGTCGCCAGTCGGTCGCAGGGCGTTAGTTAACATAGAGCACTTATCTGTTAGTCTTATGATTCTGGTCTGAAAGACAGTTTTTTATAACTGTCTTTGGCAGCAGCTAGGTCAATGGATATTTTTCTCCATGGGGAGACCTTAAAGGGACGCTTAAAGGGGTAGAGTGTGACAAACAACAACAGGTTTAATATTCTGTGTCTCTGGGGCACTGCTTTAAAATTTGTGCCTTCATTGGTTCTCTGAAGAACTCCAGGCTATTTCTCCCATTATTTCTAGTGTCCACCTCTTGATATCCAGAGAATGTGCTGTAGATGCCACTCAAAAACAAAGCTTCCTTCTTGTCTGCCTGTATTGGAAATTAAAAAAAGTCTCCTTTAATATTGTAATGTTGGAATTGGACATTCGGGGCTAACTGTGTGAGAATACAGAATACCGGAATACCTCAAGTGGCCATTTGAGGAACTGTAGTTTTTAGCACTTAGGTGCCCAGAGATTGTTGCCCTAGAGTTGACCAAAGCAGTGAAAGGCAAGTTGAACTTACTGTACAAAGGGTAGCTTGAATTTGCATTCTAGGTTTGGATGGGTCAGGGGAATCAGTCTGGCTCACCAGTACTCCCACTTTCACTGTTAAACCATGCCTTTTTGGTCGAACAGGACAGGAAGCAAGAAAGTGACTAGATTGACCAGAGTGAAGTCACTAACCTGCCCTCATCCTGTGAAGACACCGAACAGGAGAGAGACCGGCTTGACCTGATAAATGAGCTCGTCACAGGAGGTAAAGGAGCTTGGGCCACAGATGATGCATTAACCCCTGCTCTTGTGAGAGGTAGTGGAGAAGGCTGATGGTGAGGGAAACGAGAGTCAAAGTTACAGGGTTCATCACGAGACGCAAGTTCATCCTTTATCTGTTCACTCAGTCCATTCAAAACAGCCCTGTAGAGCGTCATCATTTCCACAATGATCAAAACTCTTTCCATGTTAGACATAAATTCATCAGACAAGAGTGATGGACTGAATTGCAGGAACTGCTTCGCCTGAGCCAGAGCCCTTTCTCTCAATAGACCTACTACATAGTGTGCCTTGGATTGATATCAATGAAAAGTCAGAGGCTGCTGGTCAAGCGCTGACGGAGGAAACCCCTGCTTTCCCAAGATTGCTAGTGAAGGCTTCTTGATCTGGAATGTAGGATTTTCTACACTGAGGACATGGAACTAGAGGGACTGGCTGACTCGGTTGTGCTGCAGAGGCTAACAGGGGGAGTTGATAAGTTAATGTAGGTACTTCATTAGTTAATTGGGTATACTGACTTACCATAGCCTGGTTGCCAAAACAGAGTCCACAGGATCTATTTATGATGTCCCAGTAAGATGCCTTGGCTGGTGACTGACTCAACCATTGGGTGATTCTTGTTCTGAGTCTCCAGACTCCATAATGGCAAGGTCATTCTGTTATGTTCAGCAAATTTTGGACTCAAAAGCAAGACTCAGACAGAAGCTGGCAAGAAATTTGTAGAGTTTACCGGAATTTAAAACTGGCAATGGGGAACAACTGGAGGCATGGCCGTGGCAGCGACAGGAGCAAGATCATGACATTATTCAGGTCACCGAATCACTGCATTATGCAATTGAAGATTGTGCATTTTTCAAAACTTTTGTGGGTAAAACTTTTAACATCTGTTTATTGTAGTTTGTTCTGTTGTATGTATGTCATATTCATTAGTGAGGACATGCTATTGCGCAGCAACAAAAAGGTTTTTGCTTCTTGCTATAGTTTCTCTTTGCACATAACTATTGATTCTCTCTCAAGACATAAAATGTTTGTTTTATACTAATACATTTATTACAATAATTAAAATGAATGAATAAATAAATTAGTAATCCCAGTGCAGGAGTTATCAACCCAAAAGTACTTCATTTCATAACCTATCCCTGTTACTTGTGTTTGCAAAATAGAGAACTTTGTTGTTTCTCTTCACCTATTGCAATAACACTGAATGAAATTGACATTTTTAAGAGCAGACTGAAAATGTGTCGATGAGGATTTTAATCTGAATCACGAAAATCAACAACAGTTATTACACATTATTCCACAGTTCACCCACACACCCAGAAATCTGTCTGCTTCTGAATCGACTTGGGATATGGGTTACTGTGGCCCCCGTTGAAGGTTTGGGCATTGGGGCAAAGCTGACTGGCAGTGCAGGCTGAGGCAGAGCAAGTGATGATGCTGGTGTGGTCTGGTCTCCAAGCTCTGGTTAAACCTGTCCTATTGGAGTGGCCTGAGAATGGCCTTGGAAGGGAATGCATTCTGGTTGTTGTAAGTTTTCTATCTTTTGAGCAAAAGGTAAGACAACAGCTCTTTTTCTCTGGTCGCGTAGCACCAATTACATACAGTTTTATGACAAGACCGTATTGCCAGTGGTGAAATACCCCTTTAAGTCTTGCTGGATAAAGCATTCTGAATCACATATGCTGGCCATGGTGGCACTCCTTTACTTCTTTGAATGTGGCCATGCAATTCACAACAGTGAGTAGCAGGTGTGGCAAATTCATTATCTTGTCACTGTTGTGGGTCGGTAGACTCATGCTTACCACACTCAGTCGCACTTCCAACTTCTGTTGTTCGTAATGAAATTTTACAATGAAAGCCCTGCGTTGATGTCCTCTTCCAGGTTCTGGTTACAGACTGCAATTGGCCCTGTCCAGTGTTGGTGTTGCGTCCAGACTGTAGGGAGTAGTACCTGCCTCAAATTTTTCCTTTGTCCCAAGAATTCAAATGGTGCAGAGACACTGTCTTCCTTCCAGATCTGCAGTTTTCTGATTGCGCTTGGTCACTTCTTTCCCTACTTGGAGCACTTGGGTCTTCAGGTCCATGGAGCATCTTCTAGGCTAGTAAAGTGAGCTTGCTAAGCAGCACAGGTAACGACTACCTGTTCAATTTTAGCATGAGTTCTAAACGAACCATGTCAATCATTTTATGCAGTTTGTGTGATTTTTGAGTACATGTTTTTGTCCCTCATGTCTATTCTGTCCGATACAGTCTGTTCCAAGTCCGCTTCCTTCTTGGCACTGAGGCTGGTTTCTGGGAGTGTCTCCTCAGGGGGGCTTATTGCATTGCAGGTACTGCCAAAAGTATGAAATTGATTTTAATTTGCCTTGAAAAAGCATTGTTGCACATTAAAGTAATATATATAAATATACCTACACACACACACACACACACACACACACACACACACACACACACACACATACATGCATGTATACATATATACATGCATGTATATATATAAAAAAATTAATAAATGAAAAAAACCTATAAACTAAAATGTAGTCCCCACACCTTTGCAAGCCCAACCCACAATAAAAAGCTGCACTGTGGAGGCTGGAGGAAGAAAGAGATGGAAGAGATGGAGACCATTTGTAGACAAGGAGCCAATGGGAGAGGGAGGGTTGAGGGAGGTTGGAGTTTGTGTTTGCTCGTAGTGTGTGTGTGTGTGTGTGTGTGTGTGTGTGCGTGTGTGTGTGTGTGTGTGTGTGTGTGTGTGCACCATGTGCGCGTAAAGAGAAAGAAAGAAAGAAAGAAAGAAAGAAAGAAAGAAAGAAAGAAAGAAAGAAAGAAAGAAAGAAAGAAAGCGGGAGAGAGGGCGAGAGAGAGAGAGAGAGAGAGAGAGTAGGGGCTGTCCTTTCAACAGTAGACCTGTCACACACAATATTTAGCATGAAGTCAACCCCCTCCCACCCCCACCCCTCCTTCCTTCCCTATACTCTGTGTGGGGATCGAGCCTCACTCCTCCACAGCCTTCATGTCTGACAGCACAGAGGGAAGAAGAAGAGGAAGAAGGAAAGTGACTGACTGACGTTTTTTTTCTGACTTTCTGACGCGCCGTGGAACTTTTTGTCCATGTCACCAGCAAACCTGAGGCCAGGACACCCATCAGCCTGCAGCAAAGCTCTTTGCCTTTTCCACGGATTAATTTAACCAGACCGGGAGTCGATGTAAGTGCAAATAACCGCACTTTTTCCCCCCTATTTTTGTCTTTATGTGTCTGGAATCCATCCAGCGATTGTATTTGTGCGTAAAAGTTGGCAAAATCTCTCCGAGGTGTGAAACAGGGGCTTCATTAACTCTGTGCTAAAGTGTCGTTCGCAGCTTTCCACAATGTCAGCATCGCTTGATTCTTCATGTGGGCCTACAAGTTAAAGCGCCAAGAATAAGCTTTTAGAGGCTCTGGACATGGCTTGAAACACACAGAAAAAGAAGAACAGCAGGAGATGACTTTTGGCTGTGCGTCCACGGAACAGATAATAACGCCAGTGAGAGGCAGCGCATCAGGCATTCCATTCAGACAAAATGTTCCCGTGATCACGAATTGTTCGAACAATATTTGAAACTCTTAAATGAAAAAAGAAAACACCCTCTGCGTAAAGGTTCCATGAATATTTGGCCTTTTCGGTTTTATTATCATCTTTACCGTGCTGTGTTTTAAAGGGAACGTTTCATTTGTCAAAGGCCGAAATTCTGTGTGCGTGTTTGAGGCCTTTGGGTAGAAAAAAGTAGACTGTTTAGGAACTGGTGGAAGCGGCGCTTCCACCCCACAAAAAAGCCTTTTAGACAACCCCTTACTAAATTTTCATGTTTACAGCTTTGTATGTTGTTTGTTTTTCCCCAAATTCTATTGAGGCGCAGAGGCGGACGTTGTGAAAATATTTGGGACGTCAAAAATGTTTGGAGATGTGGATGAAATTGATAGGTGGCAGGTGGCTGCCGGGGCCACAGCAGACCGTGGACAGAAAAACAGAGCAGGATCCCCCCCCCCCCCCCCCCCCCCCCCATACAAACATGGATACGCGCGCACGCAAACGCATACCCAAACTTCAGTCTCACATAAGCTCATAATATTTACATCCATTTTTCAAACATTACGACGAGATCATTTCAGGTTTTTACCGTTTCTATATTAAGACTGAATATTTATTCTTGACTTTGGATACAATAGTTTTCACAATACTTTTACAGCAACAACTAATACAATAGTAATAATAGCAATAATAATAATAATGACAATAATTAACGTCCACTTATGTCTTCCTCAGGGGGATTTTTCCAAATTAAATGTTTCTTGTTGTCCACGGCCCGTTTTTAGACCGAGGCTGACACACTGTAGCCCATTCGGCTTCACTCGATTTAAATACATTCATGAATAAAAATACTGTCATTCTGGAAATTATAAGAGAAATTTTCGGTGAATAGTGGAGCCCACAGTGCAAGTGTCGTGAACAGATTTGTTATGTTTAGTTTCTTTATTTTGTATTTTACAATAAAAAAAGGCCTAATCCGTATTTTAAGGTTGAGGCATGATTTATTGCTAAACTTACAAAAACAATTAATAAACAATGTGCTTTATTTAAAGGCCGCGCTGTTTAGTTTCTCATATATGAAATGAAAGGCCGGGCAGATCCTTTCAAGAATCAGCGGGTAGATTTCCTCCGGCAGGCCTTCAGTTGGTGTCCTTTTTTGCATGTGCTCCCTGGTCAGGACATATGAAAATACCATTTGTTTAATCGAAGTTTACGTTTGGCCTCAGGGCGCAATGTAAATGGTTATCAGCCGACCATGTGCGACGGAGGCAAGTGAAGGCCACGGCCTGCTGTGCTGAGAGGCCAACGCTGCAAGCTGAAGCGTCACAGCGCGTCTCTGTCCGCTAAAACATTTAGAAATCATGTCTCATTCCCAAATATTTCTTCACTTTAATGTTTGCAATTAAAGTGAAGAAATCCACTTCATTGCCCTTAACAAGTTCAATTCAACTTTATTTCAGACTCATGGGTCCATATCATTTGACCTCAACACGCACAAATCCAAGAGCTCGCACATAACAAAGTTATTAAAACAGCCAAAAATCTACATTTACATACATTCAAACCTGAATATTATTTTGTTAATTGTATTTAATTTCTATGCGTTTAACTCCATTAAATTTGTTAACTGTAAAACGGAGACTTAGGCCTACTTAAATTCAAATTCTTATAATATCATCACTTAAATTTAACGGCGCATCTGTTGATAAAATCGACAATTATCATGTCATCTATACTTTTGTATTTTAAAATGATAAATCTCACATTTCCCTGGACTAATTTCAACAATTTCAGTCATTTCCTATAAATTTGAGACGTTGTTTTACACTTCTAGAGTCGGTTCAGTGAAATATATTTTTGGTGTACTGTAATAAAATGTTGATGTAGAAAGGCTCTGTATTAATCACTGTTGTGGACTTCTATTGGCTTCCACAGCCAATTATTCGTCGGCTCTCTTTGCATGGAGGCAGGACTGCTCGGCCTCAGTCCCTCAATCATATGCAAATGGATGTTATAGGAGGGCAGAAATTAACATCTACAAACATTGGACTGAAATTCCATCTGCCGCCTCTTCGAGGAGGCCCTTAATAAGTTCTCAGACAGCAAAGTGACACACATCTTAATCAACTCTTAATCCCGGGAATTAATTCTCGACGCGTTTATGAATAATTCCCGGGCTAATGCCTGCAGTCCGTGGAAATGCAAGCAGTCTGCGGCGCGCACCGCCAGATGGACCCGGCAATCTCCCGAAAAATGAGAGGATTTTTGCTTCCATTATTATTTTTTATTATTATCTCCAGATATATATTTTAATGAGATCGGTGTCACCCGGCGACTGCTTATGCAAAGCGCCCAATCTTATGCAAACCGGAGACTCTCATCCTGCTGTTGATTTGCGTCCATTTCTGAGCAGGAGGCCTCCAGCATTAAGCGTAAACATACAGTCCCATCCGAGCAATGTTTTCGGCTTTATTTAAACACAGAAGTAGCGCAACAGCATGTCAGGTGGATGTGGAGGTGGCGGCTTCCGTACCGCAAGTTCACCATGAAATAGCCTGAGCCCCGTGGTAGGTGAGAGGAGGGTTCAAGCTTTTTGATGTTCATAAACTGCTCTGAGTCCGCTCACAGTGGGATGTGTCCCCGCAGAGGGAATCAGCATCAACACAGTCACCATTTAAGCATTAGAGTGGCTCAGTGATCAGTGTAACTGTCAGATACTGAGCACCTCAGCCTGCTCGTTAGCTCAGTGATAGCTTGTTGGCCATATTGAGCTCAAAGGGAGGGGGAGAGGGGCTCTTGATTTTGGAAATATAATCATGTGGCGCCCCGGGTGTGTGTAGCTGGGAGAGGAGGGGGGCGAGGTGGAGGCGTACTGACACCTTGTTCTGGACAAAATGACTGGCTTGCATCACCCGCACGCCCCTCGCTGCCAAGCCAGCCAGCCTCTCAGCACCACATTGACACCAGGCCGCCTGTCCATCCATCACTGCCACAGCGGATATAGTCCCCCAGGCTGGCTCGCATTCATATTTCTGACCAAAATACTGGACCTTGCTGATACTAGACCTGGGCTCTGCACTCACAAAGGGACAGCTGTTGCTCTGTCAGGCAAGCATCTTACCCTGACTGAACTGCTCCAGCTGCCACTGGGACCAGTTTGTGGAGTGTCTTTGATTTTAAAACCCAGAGAAACGGCTCAGCACACATCTGCAGCAAAGGTAATGCGGTTTAAAACCAAAAATTAGATGGTCTAATTTTAAAAACTTCCTTATAATATCGAAGTTACTTGTGTGTTGAATTCACCTCTTGTTACTTCTGTTGCTGTAGCCTACATTTGTGCTGAGTGGTGTTACTTTCCCAAAGGGAAACCTTCAGCAAAGGTGATAGCTTGTTATGTTTGCCAGATCAGTAATTTACTGCTAGCAGTTTAGGTTATGCAACCCGTTCTCCGTTATGAACACAGTGCTACAGCTCTATCAGATGAGGCTTTCTGAAATGTCAGGTCAGGGCTGTTTGCAAAACTCAAACACAAAATGAGATAAATGTAAAATCAAACTTGCTACTTACAGGAAAGCCAACAAATGAAGTTCAATTTTAGGTCACATTTTGACACCCCTTTGAAAACCAAAAACAGGCACATCATTTGCTCTCATTCAACCAAACTGAAGAGGAAAATAAACAACATTTGTGCAGTTATGAACGCAGGGAAAACTGATCTTTCTTACTCACAAGTCAACTTTAACCCACAAATCCATATCAGAGGCTCATTAATCCAAAGCCTCAACACAGAGGGAGCGTGCTTAGCGAGGTAATCTCTCTACTGGAAGATTTGACCTTATCCTTAGTCTCACATCTTTTTTCCCAGGGATGCAGAGATGGCCTCTGGCCGACAGAAGAATACCCATTTTCCTGTCTCCTAATCTTTTGTGAAATGCTTCGGCCATTCTCACGAATACTAAACAAAAAACAGATGCAAGTCTTTCTTTAAAGTCTCCGGCAAATGTTACTTGTGTTTGCAGTGACAAATATTAAAAGTGCGTCAGGCAGCATTTCTAAGTGTTGAGGCTTTGTCTGTGTGGCCAAAAGAAGACGGCGGATGTGTTTGATGGAAGAAAATGTTGACTCACCTATCAGCTGTCCTAGATATTCACTGGTAATAAGGTGCTAAACCTTTCATCAGAATATGCAGGTTGGCTTCAGTGCAGCATTATGATGCTTTGTCAGAGTGACTGAAACAATGTTAAGTGAGGGTCATGAAGAGTTTAAGGAAAAACTGATGACATTGTTCATTTTTGTGTGCCAAGTCAGATTTTACTGAAACCAGTGAAATATGGAGCTCTGTGGTTGCTGACAAAATAACAAAGCAAACTCTATTCGATGAGCTTTTATGACTTCTAAAGCCCATTTTAAGTGGATGAAATAGATTTTAATGTGAGTTTCCTTTAAAACTGGACTATTCATATTGTTAATGATAAATGATTATTTATGAAATTGATCACAGTTGAGTTTTAGAATCCTTGTGTGTCTTAAGTGCTTGAAGCTTTAGATATATGTTTAGCTGCTAAAGTGGAAGTCGGTCATTTCTGTCACATTTCCTTTTACAGGAAAGCACAAAACGTGTCTGACAAGTTTCCTGAGAAACGGAACAGGCATGCAATTGAATTTTGAATATACTGTATTCTTGTGGCAAAGACGTTTGTTAGAGGTGTTGCACTTTAGGCTGGAGGGCTTCAGGTACACAGTGGGTTTTCAGGATGTCACAGCCTGTGTGCGGCACATCTGACAAAAGGATGAGAAGGGAAAAAGAAATAAGAAAAGCACTCTTTCACTGATTTCATCAGCAGTAAATGAAAACTGGAGATACTGATGTATGCAGCAAGTTTTTAGTAGAATTTTCATATTACAGCAAGACAAACCTCTAAATGATCAAATTCTCTTTAATCTAAAACCTATTTTTGCAATCTATTATCTCTGTCTTTAACTTCAAATTTGAACTTTGAACTGAGCTCATATAATCAGAATTGTGTCTGTGTGTTGTAATGACGTGAAGAGGAGTTTACATTCTACAGCTGGAACCAAATTACACATGGCAGGGTGTGAAGGTGGATTCTGATGCTTTTCAGACACAATATCTTGCATTTGTATTTCGAAAAAAGAAGTAAATGACTTTAAAATAAAAAATGATATATAATAAAAAGACTACGTATCCCTCCAAAAATTACAATAGATAAAATGACACTATGCTGCTGACTGAAAAAAACGTTTGCATTGTAGCAATTCATCCTCTTGTTTTAAAGAGTTTCAGTAGGAGGATTCAGCCTTGTCAGCTCTAAAAATAGAGTGGCTGAGTGTATGAAGCGTATGCTGATGTTCAAAGAGCGCCGAGGGAAATAATGCCATTTCAACAACTTCATGTGGTGACTGTGAGTCTGGTTCAAGAGTTCAACCAAGTTGTACAATGTGTTGTTGTAGTCGTTTGACGCTGTGCCATGCTCTGCACCCTGCCTCCTCCGCGAGGCTTCAGATTTAACCCCAGCACAGGTCACATGTGACTGGCACACAAAGGACTGGCACGGGGGCGAGCAGAGTGCGGGGCACAGCGGGGCAACTCGTTCTCCAGGGGCGAAGAGAGGCGAGTAGCAGTGACATATGCACCTTCCCCTGAAAATCTAAATCTGCTGCTTCCAAGTATCAAGCTCGTAACCACAACACTGACTACACACACACACACACACACACACACACACACACACACACACACACACACACACAGTGGCAACGTCCAAACAGTCAGCAGGGATGGTTAAACCCCAGCTCAAAGTCACTGTTTGATTTTCAGAGATGAGGTTTATCGCCTTGTTAAATCTTTGATGACATGGATTCATTGTAGTCTACAGCAGCCTTAAGACTTTCCTCTAAAGCTGTAAACTTTAGGTTTTACTCACCAGTGTCCTGGTGAATGCAAGGTAAATAAGAGGAGGAGGGTAAGCAGTTAGCAGTGCGCTGGGTTTAGGTGGGCTGAGCCTTCGTTTTACGCCTGCTTTATCCCTTTTATTCCTCTATGTAAATATGTGCCTCCCACATTCGATGCAGTGCTTTGACATTATGTTCAATACTTTGCCAGCTTCTAAATGTAACATGACATCACAGGTATAATAATTAAGTCACATGAGGACATCATGAGGACCAGACTAGTTTCTGGAGCAAAACTCTTTGATGTTTGAGTCTTTGTCTTTCTGACTGTCGACATGAATTAGGATTTATATATTTTTTTTTGATAAAACACATATGAAGTGTAAGACAGACGTTATTCTTCTTTTTGACTTCATAAGTATTGCAGCCATAAATAATCCCAACCGTCTCTCAGCTTGGATGGAGTGTATGTGTCCCCCAGTGTTTTCAAGGTGTTAACTGCTCGGATAAATAAACGGTCAGCTATTTTTGGGCTCCGTAGAGCAACAGTTCTACCTCGCCGGCTAGAATTTAGCTTGGAAATGCCATCCAGTGTTTTACAGCAATAACTCTATTGCTCTCCACATGAAGCTCAAAATAGAGTCAATTCAGGGCAGGTCTTGTTATAGCTACTTATGTCAGGATCATATAAAGGGATCAAGATTACACCCACAACCAAGGGTGAATGGAAAGATCAAAGAGAAAATAGAAACTGATTGCACCGCCAAATTAATCAAATACACACTCAGATGGAGTCCATACTGACAGAAATATGTTGATACTTCCCCCAAATAGGAGACAAAATAAGAAGAAAGCAGGGTGTATGTTTGAGAGGGACGCAGCAGGTCAGGTGTTCTACAACCAAAATCACACATTAAATACATTTACATCAATCTAGCAATCAACACATGATGATGAAACTGCTAATCGTGTCTGTAATCCAACAAAAGAACCAGAATTGCTATTGAAATACTGTAGAATTCATGAAATGCAAAATGATCAAAGTGATTTCATGTGGGGTTAAAGATTTTATGGTAAATTATGTTCTATTTTACAGGACGCAGGGTCCTTCTCTGCCTGGTATCATTTATAAAGTGGAGATTAAACCATTTTAGTATTTTGAGTTTGTTTGTTTGTTTTTTGGTCATATTTTTTATTTTTATTTTTTTATTTTTTTTATTTTTTTTTTCCACAAAAACCTGTCCAGGAGGTTTCAGAACTTTCTAAAGACTGGTGGAATGTGGACAGTCCTTCTGTCAGGCTGCAAATGCTTCTGATAAACTCTCTTAATCTCTTAATAGGTCAGCTGATGTGATTTCTGGGAGGCATAAACCAAGACAAAAGACTTCATAAAGCTTTTTGCTGTGTTACATGAGGGTATCAGTTAATATATTACCGGTTGTGTATCTCTTTGAGCAGCTCGGGTGTACAGAGTCATTGCTGTTTCCCCGATGAAGTCATTGGAATACTAGATAAATAGGCAAGGAAATCCAAATTATCAAATATAAAACAATGAATATATAATAATAAGCTTCACGAGACGATTATATAGACCTCTGTTACAGTTGGAATATTGTCGTAGTGACAGGAGAACTTTGAAGTCGGGCCAATGCATTATAATTCAGTACAAATTCAATGTGTTCATTTTACGCATTTCCAACAAAGACATGATGGGCCGACATGGGCCTGCGGCTGCGCTCCGTGTGACCGTCAGCCTGAGGACGATGGAGCCTGACATGTCTGTCTGTGTGTCTCTCTGCAGAGCCTGGTTATGGATTTTAACCTGCTGACGGACAGTGAACCCCGCAGCCCTGCGCTGTCGCTCTCCGACTCCGGGACCCCGCAGCACGACCAGGGATGTAAAGGCCAGGACAACAGCGGTCAGTGAACACCTTTCACCATGTGCGCTGTGTGTGCGTCTGTAGGCTAGATCTGTCCGGGCTGATGGTAGATACGGAGCCGACGTAACTTTCCTAGCGCACCACTGGATGAAACCAAGATGACAGAAAACGTTCAAAATGACTAATGACGATCATGGAGAAGCTCGGTGCCGCAGAAACGTGCAGTGATGGATGTCATGCGGAGGAAGTATAATAATAATAATAATAATAATAATAATAATAATAATAATAATAATAATAATAATGATCGGGAGCGGATTGCGTATTTCTGTACAATAGCTTTTATAAATTATTGAAACAAACTGGCTCCAAAACAAACAGGCTGTAATTACTTTGCGCTTTAATAACAGACCTTCAGCCTGTTCGGTGCTCAGTGTTTCTGCATGCTGAATCATACCGAGGATGCAGGAGACAACCATTCCCGCTGTGCGGTCAGTCCTCCGATTACGCACTCAGGTGTAGTTCTGGCAGTTTAATCCAGATCATTTACTAAAAAGAAGACATGCTCTTAACTACGCAGCATTCGGCTTGTAAACGGCTTTGAGAGGAATGAAAAGGAACTCGGCGTCAGTGTGCAGAGACTTGATCCTGAAACCAAAGCCTCTTTAATTGGAGAGTTATTTGTGTGAGTTCCTCTGACGCTGATCCGGCTCAGGCGCAGGTGATGGCCTGTAATAACACATCACTCATTTGACTTTGAATATGTAAATTCATTGCAAATGAGCGAAAGCTATTTCTCCTGAGAGCATCAGACTCAGAGCGCGGCGGCTTGATTTGATTCAGCACAATAAAATCAAGCAATATCTCATTTATTATGATCGACCTGATCATCTATATTTGATCATCTATAGACTCTTTGAATTATCTGCAGTCGATAATAAAGAATACATCTAACGAATAAATGGTTACCTATTAGGCTGACATATTCCACGAGGACATTAAACTTCTAGACAGAGAGAGAGAGAGAGAGAGAGAGAGAGAGAGAGAGAGAGAGAGAGAGAGAGAGTTAGATTAGAAAGTTAGATTTTGTTTTGAAATATTTGGGGTTTTGATATATATTAAATCAAGATTCACTCACTTTTCTTAACGCATCTAGCTGCTTGATCTGAGTTTTCATTGGTGGAAACAGGTGGTAAATGCTGCCTGCTGATTAGTGGATTGTGACATAATTCTTTATGAGGATCAGCTGGAGGTCATATTCTGTCAGCGTTACTTCTTCCTCTGCTTTCAGACACTTGCAGTGTGATCAGGCCTGGCTGCCCCCGTGCCAAATAATCACCGGGGCACATTTTCTGATCTCCTCCATACAATATCCAGTCTTAACCCACCCACCTGTCTATATCTGGTGTATGTGTGTGGTTGTCTGTGTTGATGTGTGTGTAACCCAATCTAATTGCTAAACTGTGCGAGGTTAGAAATACAGTCTTAACAAACTGTCAAACACCAGCTATTCTGGAGAGAAATGTGGTGTAATAATGCTTTCATGTGGCTCGTCTTCTTAAGGACTCATGTAGCTAATAAAATCTTTCATAATTTAGTCTTCAGTAAAACTCATTTGCTGTCTGTCTCTATTGGGACCTGCTGCTTTTATAGGGCCTGAATGTCAAATTGATGATATTAACAAGGCCCAGATGGTGTATATGTATGTGAGCACAGGAGGGAGAAACAGAGGCAGTTTTTACATAAATCCCTTATTCACGAGTATCTCAGTTGCATGTCTTTTGCATAGATGGATGGATTTTATTTGGAAGGTAAAACTACAATCCAATGAGTGCTCGGAGTGGGAGGTTTACCCTGTTAGAAAAATGTGGTAAGGACTCACCACACTTTAGACTTTAGATCATACAATTATTGAATATCATTGTTACTTCTTTGTAAAATTAAATCTAATTGACATGTTTTATTAAACACATATAGTTTCACATGAAGCCTTAAATATTTGCCTCAGTGTTGAATCTGTGTACTGTTCAATAACATGACTTAAAGAAAATAAAGACTGTTTCTTCTTTTGCAGTAAAATATTATGAAATATTAATCTGCTAATATGATACATATTATACATTCTATATTTAAAAACTGACATATTGCGGGCATTTTATACACGTCAGTTTGTTGAGGTTTAAATCTGAGTACTTCAAGGCCAGTGAATAAAGAATTCAGCATTTCTTTGCCCATTTTTTATTGCTGGCAATGTGGGAACTCAAATGTAGACATCAAAGTTTCTTTGTAAAGTTGCAGAAATATTAGTTTTGGTTTGTGTCAGCGCTCAGTGCAGTGAGCATTGTGGGGACTCCTGATCTCAGTATCTGTACAGTCCTTCCTGTGGCCCTTCCTGATCAGCACTGTCACACACTGTAGATTAAGCATGTCATGCCCTGACACCACTTCGAGAAAATGACTGTAAACTGACTTCCTTGATGAGAAACACTCCATATGTGTTTTCTCCTGTGCATTCTTTCTGAAAGCAGAGGGAATTGACAGAACAATCATCCTGAATGTTTTCTGAGGCTGGCATTACAAACATATTTTGTACAGTTAATTGTGGGTTTTGTTCCCCTTTAAAATGAACACAAAACCCAACCTTTAATCTGGATTTGGTTATACTGAAGTATGATATGACTGCCACATCTCACCACACCAAGCAGATGCCCGTGCCACAGCCATAGAGTGTGCTACCTCCCACCCATGACTTGAGAGCAAGTTTGGCAGCCAGCTTTTAAAAGCGCCTACCTGGACAGCATCGTCCATGCTTCGTCGTTATTGCTCTTTGATTAAGTGCAGAACATGACAGCCTTTTATTTTTTGTATTTTCAGATGTGGAAAAGTGATTTAGTTAAAAGCCTCTTGCGGGTCTCTTCCAGATTAAAACCCTCTGAGAAGCTGACCTGTGACGGCTTTGTCATGTCGGCACATTATCAGTCAGATTGCTCCTATTGTTGGTCAGCGCGTCACTCTAAAAAGGGCTGCCCTTTTCTCTGTATTGTTTTATAGACTTTGGCCTTAAGTGACAGCTTACCCAGTGTCAGTTTACTGCCAGATAACAGCCTCGGCCTGGCCCTTATTGGTTTTGCTGGTGGCCCTGTGGAGCCTCTTTTTAAACCCTGCTGATCATTTCGAACTGCTCCAAGAGCTAAGCCCTTGCCAAACAGAGCCCAACTTGCCCCAGTCACAAAAGCCTGATCCGTAGGATTAGCTGGCAAGCTAATTTCACTTCTTTCTGTGAGGTCCTCAAATTGCGGAGTAAGATCTGGCAGAGAAGAGCCCTGGCAGACATAACATGGATGTGTGGTCCCTTAAACTCACTGCGCTGGGGGCCAAATGCAATCACTCACTGCTCCTGCACATCTTTGAACCTAATGCAGTGTTTGGATTCATTCTCTCTTGGCGACGTCACACCCATGCTTGTCAATTTCCAGCCTGTGGGATGGAGGGATTTCAGATGATGTTTGATCTGTCAATATTATCCAGTCAGTTTCAGCAGGGATTGGATAGTGCTGATGCAATCCGGGGTGAAAGGTGTTAGAATAGTGTGCTGTTTCACCGATACAGAATGTGTTCGCTTTTGAAGTGTTGACACTGCTTCTCTATGCAGAATTCAGCCAATTAAACCTGCAGGAGCAGGGTTCAGATGTTCCGCAAAAGAGCTCTGCTTTTAGCTGCTTCCAGTATATGTTTTAGAAATTCTCAGCATGAGTGTATATGCTTTTTTTAATGTCAAATAATTTTGTGCATTAAATGCATTCACCATGTGCTACAGGGGCACTTTATTACAGATCCCACAGAATCCTAGTAATTCTCTAGAAAGACCTTGAAACCTGTAGTTTCTTCCTGTGAAACCTGGTAATAGTTACAGGGAAACAGACAATGTTCAGTTGGTACATTTCCATTTAATTAACTCAAATTCATCTGTAACCTGCACAGGTAGTCTTTTACCCACAGCACAGCAGGCCAGATGGAAATTAAAGCATACAGTTCAGGGAATAAAGCTTCCAGTTAGAAGGGAATATTCATTCATGGAAATTCTAATATCTTCTATTTAAATCTGTTCTTTTTCAATTGTCAAGCTTTAAGTAGTTCCTTCTAAGGAAATTTCAACAACAACAAATATATGAAATTCATCTAACTTCATCTGTTCTATTTTCAAATGTTTAGGTACTTCAGAAGGACTCATTTGATGCTACTTTATACTTCTAATCGGGTACATTTCAGAGTGAAGTACAGACAGTAATACAAGTTTACATACCAGCCATAGTGTATAATTAACAATTAAATGGTATATTTGTATGGATTAAACTACCCAGCATTATAAAATGTGTTCAGATTATCTCCACCTCCACCAGCTACGACACTGAAATGCTGCTGACATATTCAAATAATTCTAATAATCCACTGATTTGATATATATGATAACGCTGTGAAACATGACATTCTGCATAATGAATACTTTCACTTTTGATACTTTAAGTACATTTTGCCGATAGTACTGTTGAACTTCACCTAGAGTGAGATTTTGAATGCCGGCTTTTTATTTATAATGGACTTTCTTGACATTGTGGTTCTTTTACTGGACTAAATGGTTTGAATACTTCTTCACCACTGTCTTCTCATCTGTTATGTTATAACCATATTTTTTTTTCTCATTCTGACAGACTCATACATGATTGTACAAATGCATATTTTGCTTCCTTGGAATACTGTATCCATTTTCTCTATAATTAGCGCTAAATTACATACTGTAATACTTTCATTAACAAATTCTGTTAAAATAAAGTGTAACTACTTTTAACAACGTGTGAAAAAGATTTCATTTTATTTATATTTTTGTTCAAGGTCATAATATTGCTGACATCCTTTCATCAGTATTACTGTGATACAAAAAATAAAACACTGGTTTTGTGATAACTTTGGTTAAAATTCCAATTTTGACTTAGTAGGGTGAGAGGCGTTACCAACAGGGGAAAGGGTCCAGAAAAGTGTGGCAGTTAGTTTAATTTATTTGACTACAGATTTGTTTTTGTAATGGATCACTAAAGCATTTTACACAGTGAAATGATGGGGACCTTAAGGCAACATCTGCATTATTGCCTAATCTTGAGGCCCTGTCCTGTTGAGGGGCCCCAGTTTAAAATCTAGTTTTGTTGCCAGTTTCAAATTCTCTTTATACTGTGCTTACATGGTGGACACTACTGAATAAATGTGTGCTTAATCAAGCCACATACATGTAAGTGGGAGGGCCAATAGGCACCTACAGCTCCTAATGGGTTAATACAGTCCTGAGTGTAATGCAACATGACAACAAACCAATGAACAATGTCAGCACACATGCATGTAGTTTGTAGTTGTGAAAACCTTTTTTTAATATTGACAAACACCTGAAAACAAATGATAATAACCCTCTGTCTCATTTCATGTTGTTTTCAGAATATTTCACTTGACTGAAGGTTACACAATCTTTTCACACATTTTCAATGATTGCTTTGTATGTTTGTATGTTGCCATTCAAAACAATTCCACAGCTTCAGTTTCCTCTGTACATTCCCTCATTCTCAAAACACTACATGAAATATTCCACATTGACATC
The DNA here is from genome assembly GCF_039877785.1 of Chaetodon trifascialis. NCBI lineage: Eukaryota > Metazoa > Chordata > Actinopteri > Chaetodontiformes > Chaetodontidae > Chaetodon > Chaetodon trifascialis. Next base: position 3,363,480 of record NC_092068.1, read on the forward strand.
TACAGCGTGCATTTCTACAGTGTTTTAGTACAGTTATCTTCAAAATACCCAGAGATGCATTGATCAAAACGGGCTACATTCATTTCATTCATTATGTCTGAATTTATGCATGTAGAGAATATAAAAATAAAAGTATATTATCATTTTATATTCATTATTTTTTATGGAACAGATCACATTTTTAACATTACTGTAATTAGTCCTTCTGGTTAAATACTGAAATCCACAATTGTGATTTGAATAATTGTTATTGTAACTGAGGACCCCCCCAAAAAAGTTTTTAAATGCATGTCATAGTCTTCATTGTTTATGGAGTTTGTTCAGTTGTTATAGAGACAGCTCAGTTGTCATATAAGCATGGAAACTATGGTCATCACATTGTGCTGTTTAACTGCTACCGTGAGGGTCACGAATGAACTTTGATGCTCATTAGTTTTGCTGTCATTGGTGAGTCATGTTGTTCTGTCTGCTCTCCTCTATCTTCCTAAGCTGAACGTCCCTCCAACTGTTCTTATAAAATCATTTTCCTTCCTGTCTGTCTGTAGACGCAGAGAAATCCCACCAGAACCAGCTGGATGAGTCCAGTGCTGAGGATGGCTCTCTGAAGAAGAAGCAGCGGCGGCAGAGGACTCACTTCACCAGCCAGCAGCTCCAGGAGCTGGAGGCCACCTTCCAGAGAAACCGTTACCCCGACATGAGCACCAGAGAGGAGATTGCAGTGTGGACCAACCTCACTGAGGCACGGGTCAGGGTGGGTACACACAACTCTGCCATGGTCCCTCTGGAACAGAGAACCTGGACCATATTTTTACTACAGCAGCTCATTTCAATGATGAGACCCTCCTGTCCAGTTGAAGGTGTGCTCATTAGTGAAGTGTAGTATTTGGTGAGAATGAAAGCCGTCAGAATCATGGAGCAAATGCAAATCATCTGAAAAAGATGGAAAGAGTCTTTTGGGCTAACTGCTGCCCATATCACCTTAAAAGATTTCGGCTGCCCCAGTGGCCAAAAAAATCTATTCACAGATTTAAAGTCTTTTAGGTGCTTTCAAGACAGTATGGATTTTGATTTCTATCATGTTCAAGCTGTTGTAGCTGTTAATAACCAAAACTTAGCAGTTTTCAAAATCTTTAAATCTGGATGTTACCTATAGTATAGAAAAAAAGTTTAAGGTTAGAATCCTACCATGGATACTGGTGTAATATTATTGCGACAAATCTTCTAGTGACCATCTAATAAGTGTTGAAATCTGCCATTATCATTTCCAAAGCTAAATACGGGTCCAACCCTAATCATTTTGTAGTTTTGTTGACCTCTTCCAGATTATACAAATCAATTTCCAGTTATGCTACAACAGGGAAAATATACGAGTCAGAAATGGTCAGAAAATAGAAATATTTGATATGCTAGGTGAGATGTTTTATTCCCCTCTGCCAAAGTTTAAGTTCACTCACTGAACCTGAATGTCAAAGGTGCAGCAGAGTGTGCCTACGCCCAGTGGTTTGGTCGTTGTAGCTATATGGAGCAGGAGGACACACATTCTGATGGATGACAATACAATCGCTGGCCTGCCTGACAAGTAATGGATCAAATTAATGTTGGCTGGATGAAAGGTCACATAGCATGCACTCATGGTTGTTATTTTGAAAGGACAACAGACTACATCCTTAGCATCTATCAGTGGCCCTTCTTCCACCTGCATGCAGGCAGACTCTTACATGCCCAAAATACTTTGCCTGTCAGCTTGATTCATGTGATTTGTCAGAGAGCTGTCATTAATCATCACAGTTGCAGCCTGACGGAACATATTGATAACACTCAACTGAGTGACAATTGGTCTTGGGGTAGAAGGTATCATGTGCTGTAGAGACTGTAAAAACCTTTGAAGCAAATGTATGATTTGTGATTTCAGGCCACATAGATACAATTATCTCAACTGAAACATATTGATTAACATCATGTAATGGGACCATCAGAGTATACCACAAAAACAGCTCATATGCTCCACATTTTCTGCTCTACAGCTGCTGTGAGCAGCATCTCAGTTGAATCCAAAACATTTTAATCTCATGGTGATCACCAAAGTCTATAGATGCATCATCTGAGAAACATCTGCACCAAATTTTCTGCATAGATGTTTAGATATTTCATTGCATTAATGAAAAATCTGATCTGCTGGTGGTGTGCGATAAAAGGCCAATGGATCACCAGAGACTGTAGGATTCACCCTGTGGGGGCCATGAACATGTGTAGAAAAAATAACAGCAATCCAAACAGTTGTTGAGATAATTCAGTCTGGACCAAAGTGGTGGACCGACGACATGACTGACTCTGTCTGTGTTTCAGCACCACATGAGCTTAAATATATCAAAATACAGGGTGGGTCGTAAATGTTACACAATATCAAATATTATCTGTTAGTTAGCCTTCATTTCTCAGCAATCTGTTCTGGCTGTACTAGCAAGTCGTCATCTTGTGCATGGGAGACATGATTCTAGGAGTACATATAAGCAGCTCACTATGTATTTTGTATTTAGAGACCAACGTGCTCACAGAAATACAGTTTTCAGTGTTTCAGAGTTCAGTGCTAACATTTTATTCTTAATCATTGCTACAATATCTGGAAGACAGATTACAGTGTGGTTAAGGCATGGTTAATTAATGGCACTCATTAATTATATTCTGCATGAACAATGAGTCAAATATGTTAAGTGAAAGGTGTTCCTCATATTGACAGACCACAGAGGATCACTCACTTTATAGCACCTGTCCAGCAAAAGAGACAGAAAATACAGCAAGACATCAGCTAGCTGGTGAACATAGTGGAGCATTTAGTAGGAAAGTTTCTTCAGAAATCTGTGGAGACCAAACTAGAGCTAAAAGCAGATGGAATGTAGTATGACTCATCAGGTGTTTAAAAATATGACTCCCACTAAATATGCAGCTCCATGTTTACAGGATCTGTAAACAGGCAACTGTTTGCTAGCAACTGCATGAGGTGATAATATATCAGATATACAGCCTTTTACGCAAGTGGCCCAAAAATCAGTGAATACAGGTATAAGGTTCAGCAAGTTGAATGTGTTACTTCCACACCCTTCACTTTCGTTACGCTACAAAAATGTCACACTACGTCCTGCAAATACTTCCTGCATTAGCAATGAATGTTTCAGTTGGGCATTATTCCAACAGAGACTAGGCTGCTCACGACAGGGTATCAGGGTATTTTTCATATTTTAAAGGTGATGCCCACAGTATGCTGACATCAATAAGAATCATTAGCCTAGACTGAAAATGAACGCTGGAGTTACATATATTTCACCATTAGGATCTCACAACTTCAATTGTTCAAACAAATCGGAATCAATCAGAATACAGCCTGCCTGCTGCGAGTTCTTTTGATTCTAAAGTCAGCCATAGACAGGTTTGTTTGATTTACATTTACATTTACATTTTGATCTCCTTCTAATGCAATCATTTGACTGTTTCACAGAAGATGAATAAATATGGCTGCAGATGAGCCGCTGAATAACCTTGACATTGAGCCTTTTCCACAAACCTTCAAACAGCATTGCCTCAGAGTCACGGTAAAGATTGGGTAGCTTCTGTCCTCTGGCGTGGGGTTTCCCCTGCTGTCACTGAGTGGGATGGAAAACTTGGAGTCATGCACTTTATACTCAACATATTAATGATCAACAGCATTCTGTTACTATAATAACAGAGGATTGGATGATACACAGCATGCATGCAAAGGGGGTAGAGACACGGCTGTGTATCAACACAGGAAAGGCCTGTAAAAGTTTCATGAGGATTAAAGAGATAAAATATTTGATACCAAATCATTTTAATATAAAATGAATACATGAGTGTTAACAGATGACCAAGAAATCTCTGTCAGATACTGTATTTATATCATTTTATATCTGCAAATGAAATGTTTGTCCACAACTTTACACTTTCATTTTGAAAAACCTGCAATTTAGATTTCCACTAAAGCTTTAATCCAATTCATATCCTCCAAATATAGGACCATAAAATGACAAATGTGGAGACTGCTCGTCCCTGACATTTGTTTCATTGGGCTCTCACTATTCAAATAAGTCAATTATTAGTTTTAATAAGCCTTGCCTAATATGACTGTTTGATGATACACCTCAAGTTACTTTCTGGGATCATTATTTCTTTCAAATATTCTGGATACATATGCACACAATATTACTGACAGTATTTGAGAGGGGTTAGGATACTCTGACTGGATGTGCTTTAGAATTAGACTTTATTGACTCCTGAAACTTTCTGATAAGTTAAGGAAAAAGTCATTTAAAAATATCTTTTTCACTCATTATATTTTTTACTTGGTGCAGAAAAATAACACTAGTCTAAATTATATGAGAAGCTTTGACAACATCTCATGTTTTTTAATTGACAAGTGGGCAAAGTGATTCACTCCAGTCCAGTTAAGCCTACCTGACTGGCTGTGTGCAGGTCACTGATGTCAGCTGGAAAAGATTTTACTTTGCAATTCCTATCGACTTTGAAGCCACCCACTCTACATCATATTTGTTCAAGCCTTTTTTTTTTTTTTTTTTTTAAATATGTAACTTAAAAACATATAAACTGGTCCATGACTCCCGCATTTTAGTGATGTTAACCTGTTCCCATTTTTCCCACACATTTTCTTGAGTGATGGGATCTTACACGAAAACAACAGAATCTGCAAAGTTAGAAAAGATTAGGCTACTTCCCTTCAGAGGTATCTACATCTGTGTCTTTCTTTGTACTTCTCTCACTGCCCTAAGGTTAGAACAAGGTGCTGTTACATACTTCTGATCAAACCTATTTGTTATTTAGTCATACATATTTCATGTTATGAGAGAAATCTTGAGGTTTGAAGTGAAGTTTTGAAGGGCCTTAATGGGAGCATCAGGGTTAAAAGAGGGTTCGTCAAATAAACTGTACACTCATTGTTCTTCTCCTTTTGGCTTCCACAGGTATGGTTCAAGAACCGGCGTGCCAAGTGGAGAAAGCGGGAGAGGAACCAGCAGGCAGAATTATGCAAAAATGGCTTTGGTGCCCAGTTCAATGGACTCATGCAGCCCTATGATGACATGTACACGGGCTACTCCTACAACAACTGGGCCACCAAGAGCCTAGCAAGCAGCCCACTGTCCGCCAAGAGCTTCCCATTCTTTAACTCAATGAATGTAAGCCCCTTGTCATCCCAGCCTATGTTCTCCCCCCCTAGTTCCATCCCCTCCATGAACATGGCCTCTAGCATGGTGCCCTCAGCGGTGGCCGGGGTTCCCACTACGGGGCTCAACAACCTGGGCAACCTCAACAACCTCAACAGCCCCACGGCACTGAATTCGGTAGCGGTGACTGCAGCAACATGCCCCTATGCCACCACAGCCAGTCCCTACATGTACAGAGACACCTGCAACTCCAGCCTGGCCAGTCTGCGGCTCAAGGCCAAGCAGCACGCCAACTTCGCTTACCCGGGAGTGCAGAACCCTGTGTCCAACCTGAGCCCCTGCCAGTATGCTGTGGATCGGCCGGTATGAAGACGAAGCTCCGGCAATGACCTCTGACCCAGCCGACCAGTAAGTCCACAATTCCCCCACTTCACATCTCTTCAGTTCCATCTCTAAGCTGCCAAATGTGCTGCAGACTGGCAGATCATGTGGTGATGGCACTCAATGAGAATAATCTTCAGAACTGACAAACAACAATAGACATGCCCAGATGGACCACCGCACTTCAAAGGAATTCTCTCTAGTTTGTGAGACTTTGTTGCTGAACTGACCAACTGCTTAAAAGGATTTCTAAAGATTACTATCCATTATCATTTTTTTCCTTCTTTTGAACTGCATGATTAGAGTAATCGTAGAAATGAAGGGTAAATAAAACATGGATGCTTCAACTGGACAGGTGGCCTATAAAACATCAAATGCAATCTTTGCTACTATCGCAGGAAAAGGGACCTGGAAAATGGTTGCAGTGTGGGAGAAATGGAGGATGTATATAATGGACTTTTTTCTGTTTTGTATGTGACAAAAAATATATGAAAATGTACTTTGAAGATGAGAAAAGCATGTTCTTTAAAAGCAAAGGCCCTAGGTTGATGTACTGTGAGCACATCCTGTAGGAACTTCAAACTTTGTTGTGAATTTTTCTCCCCTTGGAAGGTCAAAGGTCAGCTTGGATGGGCAAGAGGAGACCAGTCCTGTAAAGTTAACACAACCTCAAGTGGTTAAACACAAATGCAACAATTTACTCACACCTATACCAGAATATCAGAATGATTTTTCAAGTAAAACTCTAAAAAGCCATTGAGTATATAGATTTGTGTGGTGTTATACAAAGGGAGTCCATGACTGTAAAAAAATGTATGTAAGAGTGCAGTTGTCATAACAAAAAAACAAGCTTTTTTTCCTGGTGTAGCCTGCTTTGTCTCATTAAAGAACCAATTAAAGGATCTGTTTTTATGAACTACAAATGGATTTTCACATTGAGCCGAACAGTACATGTCCTTCCGTGTCTCTAATCTATAGCCTATGACACACACTAAAAACACTGTGTTCTCACAACAATGAGAGCAACACCATGGAAACCCCGACTCACTTCCATGGCAACACTTACGCAACGATGAAAGAGAGTAGTTGGCTGAAGAGGGAGAGGCGGGGAGATATAGATGTTCCCGATGGCTGCTCACTGATATGTTTGACCTACACTCCAAGCAGTAACCACAGGCTATCCAGTAACACAGCAGGAATTCACAGAGGCCGAGGCTGAAGCAGCGCCAGGATTACATAAGGGCCTCAAGGAGTGAGGTGTCCCAGCGGAGCCACAAACGAGGAGTTAGCAGCCTGTCAATTCCCATCAGCCCCTGCAACTGTTTATTGCTCTTTCCTTTGTTATTTTCTTCATGCTTATTTCTAAGTAAATTCTACGAAGTCACGTTTTAAGTCATTTAGCCTCTCTAAAATATCTTGTCATGATGCTGGACATGTTTCAATGTTTATACCACTTAATTGTTAAATTCTTTCACAAACAAATTGGACTTCAGATACTACTGCTCATACTAATATAACTACTGCTCCTAAAATATCTTTGAAACAGTATACAAGTGCAAGATACAAGTTAAAAAAATGTACGCACTCATGGTTTTAAAGAGGACATGGAAAGACAGGCAAAAACAAAACAAAGTTTTTCACAAGTACAATTTGTTTTGGCATTTGTTCTTTCTAATAACGCAAGGTCCACTCACAAGCTCCAAATTCAATGATGAGGCCATAAAATCACAAAAAACAGTTGTTGGAAGAAGACATAAAAAGCCTGTGATTTGGAGTTTCCGTACAGAGTGAAAAGCAGTATAACAGTCGTTCCATCAATGTTTTCTACATTAAATAAAACATTGTAATCAGAGTGAACTTACAGCACTAGCTTTTCTTTTCTTTTCTTTTCTTTTCTTTTCTTTTCTTTTCTTTTCTTTTCTTTTCTTTTCTTTTTTTTCAGAGCTTTCAATGAGTTTGCTCAGCAAAAGTTTGTAAGAGGACCTTGATATCAGATGGCTCAAAACAATACATTTTACAGTGAAAGGGCACAGTACAAAAAATGAAATATATAAGATAACATATAGTTTTCATGAACAAATGTGGAGAATAAAAAGACTAAAAATAAAAAAATGAAACATTTTGCATTGAAATAAAAAAAATAATAATAATTTTGTCTTTTTCTTCTAATTACACCTTCGAACTGTACTTACTGTTTTTTTTTTCTCTCCATATGAGAGTCTGCATGCTGTCTCCATGTTGCTCCTGGTTCAGAAATACTAAATTTTACAGCATTGGGCCTAGAAATACTTAAATCAGCCTCAAAAAGGTAGAACTTCACAAATGCAAACCCATATATTTCCAGGAAAATTAGAGAAAATTTCCTCAGGGTCACCAGTGGCTGCTGTTGGCATGCAATCAAAAAATATGAACCAGAAAGATTTTATCTCGGAAGAGAGCCATGAATCACCGGTCACCGGTCGGACACTACAATAAAGTATATTAAAAATACACAGTCTGTACTCTGCTGCATAAGGATTACACAAATGACAAACCACGGTGAGACAGCAAAGACTAGCATACAAATAATATGCATGACACTGGTCATACATGTCTTAAGTTTTGCTAATTTTCATGTTTTAAAAACAGCTGGACAAAAATCAGGATAACACGCTCCTCCGAAAGGATGAGGCCATTTTTAATCTCTTACACACATGAATCATCAGGTTTCTCAGAATCACTTCATGTTGAAGGCACTGAAGAACATCAGTGTAGGAATGATCCACGTCATGTCCAGGAGAGATGTCATTAACCAGAAACAATCAGAACAATCAGAAATGGCCAAGTCTACCTCGTGCACTGGCAAATTCACTTATCAGTCTTTATCAGTATCCAAGAAATTCTAGTTCACATGTTGTCAAGTTTTAGATTAAATGTATTACAACTTCATCAGAGCAACAATGTGTTATTGCATCAAAAACACTGTCAGAGAGAGAGAGAGAGACCCTTTCAAACTCTAAAACAGGCAGTGAGGAGCTTCCCAAATCAACCCGCTGATCTGACAGCAGCTATTCTCCTGGTGGCAGACAGAAACCTGTTTTGTGGAGTGAGGTGAAGCGGTCACAGTGTGTGCTCTTCACCACCACACCACACTACAGAATCAATATTCCACTGGAGGGGAGATGTGTGACGGTCCCTGATGTTTACTCACAGTGCAAAACTACAGCAAGTGAAGAAAGAGCACAGACCATGGTCTGGAAAAAAATACAGAAGCAGAGGAAGTTCTAACGATTACCTCAGAGAATAGAGAGGAGGAAAAATAACAAAATAACAGATGGTGGAATTAGAGGTGGAAATATCTGAAGGAGCATACATTATATGATTCTACAGGACACTGGTTTCATTAATTCATTCATTTCTACTTATTGGATGATATGGAATATTAAGTACATATGACCTTTAGATTATTAAAATCACGTTACATCATGTCATTTTATGTGAAAAAATAATGATACATGCAAAACATAAATGAGTATAATAACAATTAATAGTATGATGTTATGACTGAGAGGTTTGTACTACTTTTGCCTATAGTGAAAAAAACAGGACAAATTACATAAATACACAGAAACACACCAAAATACACATAGAGACATTCTCTAAAAGCTATTGGTTAAAGTGAGGTTTTGGTTGTAAGGATGCTTACAATACCCAACATAATTTATTCAGCCATAATAATGTTTTCATTCATTTTATGAAATTACACACCATTTAAAGCTGTCAAAACCAGTGTAATATGTACATGCCAAAAGGACGAGACTGGCATTCTGTTTTCAGAATAATCATCAATGAATTTCTTGAAAAGACCAAAAGCATCAGCGTGGCTCAATACTTCCTGACTTCTCTACCCTGTCTGTAGTGCTCATTTATATGTGAGATATTAATCTTTAAAAGCAGCTCAAATATATAGTTTCTTTAAAAAAATAGGCTCATTATTTCTTAAAACATTCAGCCACTGTCATTTTTATAAAATCTCCCTCAAACAGGATGAAAGTGCATTTGTTGGGGACTATTTTAGCTGTAGATTAATGCACATTTAGTGCTGTGGTCAGCATCTGGGCAGCAGGACGGTGTAACTTCTCCATGGATTTAACATTCAAGTGAGCTTTAGATGTGTTGTATTTTTTGACTTTGGACAGAGCCAGGCTAGCTGTTCCCCTCACTCTGATTCCTGTATTCATGCTAAGCTAGGCTAACTCCAGCTCTGTGCACAGACATGGGAACATCTGAACATCTACTTCTTGAGGAATAAAGTGAGTGTGGGTGTCCTTGTAGAAGTTTGTGCAGCACCAAAAAACCAAGATGCGAAAAAAATGCCACAATTTTTATTTCTTGCTTAGAACTTGATACAGCCAGTGTCATGTCAGCACGGAGCTAAGAACTCATAAGTGACATGCTTCTGAGCAACTGGATCTGTCTGTAACCCGTCACTGCAACTTCCTGGGGACCAAATCACTTTTACAGTCAACAGCAGATTAGCGTAATGGCGGTTAATATTTACATCTGTTTCAAGCCTCTGATACACCCCTCCCACTGACGTGGAGGGAGATTTCAGAGACATCAAATCACCATTACACATGTGCGTGATGCTTCATATTTTCCACTCCAATTAAGATTAAAAAAAAAAATAGTCATGATGCGGTGACAAAGCAGCTTTGACCAGCCATTTGTAAATACACAGTATTAATAATCACATGGATGTCGAAGTGATTTAACTCAAAGCCTGATTATGCAGGACCATCCTTGTTAATCTGATCATGTGTGTATTTGTAAAAACTATTAGATGTTTCCTATTTTCCACAAGGCGGGTTAGTTCAGAGGCTCATGTCTGCTGACCTGTACACATAAATCTGCCGGTCTATTTGCATTTTGCTATTCCTCACTGATATGGTAGATTACTGTCTCAGAGGAGGTGGACTGAATGAAAGCAAGGAATGTGATAAATATAATTAGGACTCAAGCAGAAAACACCTTCATAGTAATTACTGTTGAAAAAACAGAGCGAGGGAGAAATTCAGCAGGCTCTTCTTACTGTTTGTTCCTGGTAGGGGATTAGAAAAAATTTGAACTGGCTGATACAAACCTTTCAAAGTTATTAACTAAGCAAAGTGACTTTTGCAGATACTTTTTATGAGCTGTTTGCTCAGCTTATTTAAAGTGGGATAAATCTCAGGAGTTAATTGCAAGTGCTGATTTAGGAAAAAGTTTCATAGATGTGAAGATGAACAAATTCTCTTTTTTTGCCACCTGACTATAGATGTTTATTGTAGATGTTTTCATATAGCTGTGTTAGAAGAAAGCCCCATCATGTTCAAAGAAACAGTCTGACCAGCACAAGATGTGAAAACTCAACTGTGCCACAAGTGCCTCAAACTTGTTCTCAAGTGTACTACTTGAGGTAATGTAGTTAGCATTGTTGCCCTGTGAATTTGTGTGCTCAGTCAATAGAAACACTGATGCACTGTGTTTGGAACTGAGTGTGCCAACACTATCAAACTCCAAGACTACAAAATGCAGCTTCATACACTGTTGACAGTTTCTGATGAACACACTGCGCAAACACTTGAACAAAAAACATGTGACATATTTGAACAAATGCCTGACATTTTTACGGGAGGACAGTCCTGAAAGCAGCTGTTACAATATGCGCTGGTAAAACTTCAAGGCTGTCGTTTTCTGAGCGTAGTGACATTGATGACCATGAAAGGTTCCAGTTCCAATGGCCACTAACACAGTGGAAGAGCTAGAGGAACAGTGCTTCTCTACATGAGGCCAGTATATCAGCAAACCAGTATATCAGTCTAACCGTAATTTACACAATGGCCTTTACCTCACAGCAGGTGTGAGCAGCTTCACAATGAGCTCTTCCCTGCAGCTGACAGCCAGTGATGGCACACCTGTTGGGACATAAGGAACATGCCTTGTTTGGTGTTTGATCCAAAACAAAGCCTTGTTTTTTACCAGCAACAGAACAGAAGATATGCGGTCAACAAGCACAAAAGAAAAAGTATGAAGAAGATGTGCTATTTTAGGACTGAAACCGAGCATCCTAAAGCTAAGGTGTGGAAACACTTTGTTGCAAATGTCTGGAAATTTCACCACGTTCATGTTGTGTAAGAGCACAAAAAATCTGTGCTGCCCCTGCTGCTACAACTGCTACATCTTTACCTGTTAGCACCACTGTTCCCTCCACTGTGCCACTGTGACGCCCCTGCACCTGAACACTGTGTGGTGATTGAGCATGTGCTTAAAAACTAGTTTGTTCAAATGCAAACTTTATACTACCTACTGAACAAAAGAAAAAAAAGAGAGTAAGCCTGAACATCATCGATTCCACAATCACCATGTATATGTTGACTGTTTTTGAAAAAACAGTATATTTAAATGTCAGTGTTGGTCAATTTTGCAAAAACACATTTACTGGCTAATACAGTAGTTTTTTTTTTTTTAATGTCCATTGCCAACAGTTTTAATATCTTCACCTTTTATCGTACCTGTGCAAGAAAATCTATTCTCTGTAATTTGGGTGAATCAATCTTTTAAACACGCCTGACTTTAAATCACTAACATTAGTATGATGCACCAACAAAGCAACAAATCGCTTTGAAGCTAATGTAGAACCATAAAAGAGACAATGTTGGGTGTGTGTAGTCTGCCTCATTTTCCTAGGGGTGTTTGGAAAACACACACACGCACACACACGTTTGCATTGCATCATGTTTGTATTCACTGACATAATGTATTCCCTCGCCCCTTACCCAACCCTTAACCATCACAACCGAAAGCCTAACCCGGACCCTAAAACAAGCCTTAACCCTCACAAAGCAGTCTGAGGCCCTCGGGTCCCACAGGAGGTGTCTGTGTGCAGTCACTCTGAAGTCCTCACAGGGATATAAACACACACACATACAGTGTTGAACCTGAAGAAGGACTCATTCAAACCTCTAATTTAGACTCCTGTGAAACAGGACCTGAAGTTTTTCAAAGGGTTCTTACACTCAGTGCTGATTTAGGGATTTGGGGAAACGTATTGTCTATATGCCAGGTGGCAGAAAATACACACACACACACACACACACACACACACACACACACACACACACATAGAGTTAGTAGCACTCTTTCTATTGTTTCTATTGTGTACATCCACTTTGTTTCTCCATCTTTCTGCTCTTCACCTTCACTTCTGCCTTTCATTTCCTTTTTTCTTTTCTCTCACCTTCTTACCTTTCTCCTCTTCCACTTTTTCCTCCCTCCTGCTCCACCCTGTGCCCCGAAGGCCCAGTTCAGCCTGTGGTCCTGCTCTTCCTCCAACTGTAATACATTAGGAGGATTAACATTCCTACAGTAAGCTGCTGCAGCGCAGACCCAACCAACCAAGCTTTTCTGTCCTCTTCCCTAGTCCCTCCAGCTTGTGCTTGCTTGCATGTAATTTCCCGTTTGCCTTATAACTCCCCCACCATCCTAACAACAGACTCCAACATGCATGCCACGCACACAGATTTAAGTTCTATTTGTGAGCCTGTACTGCTGGTATTAAGACAGACACACACTGTGCTGACAGTCTGGATTCTGATTCTGATTTCATTTACACATGAGAGAAATCAAATCCTATATTTCACAGGAAAGTATTTTCAACTTTGGCTTCAGCAAAGTCTGCTAAAAATATCTCTAAAAAATGAGAATTGCTATGATATTTGCTTCTTATTTCATAAAATTATTTGCCTGACCTTTAGGCTCATTTTAATTTTTTTTTTCATTTTGTCATGTTGTCATAACAGTCATGAAAAAAAATGTAAGACAGTCGTTAGTCCATCTTTCAAAACTTTCTGACTTCTCTAACCTGCCCTAGAAAACAAACAAACAAACAAACAAACAAACAAACAAACAAACCTGGCCACTGTAATTTTAGAATAAACTTAAAAATGAATGGATTGACACAGATAAGGTGTTTCCCAACCAAGTGGTACTTGTGCTCCAGGTGCAACATTTTCATCTACCAGGGGGTGCACGAAGGAAGGATTGGAATAGCAGAAATTCTGAGCGTGAGGCTTTAGTGTATTTATCATCACAATAACCTACCTGCTGTGACAAGTCAACCGCAGGTCATGTCTCTGGACAAAGGTGTAGCAGACATATTTGGGCCATGTGCATTACAATCTAAGCAGACCTCTTCACCTTTTCATTTATTCATTCTGAAAATAAGTGAATCCACAAAATAAATGCATCTGTGGCACTGAGTCCCAGGCCTGTTAGTTGCTCTATTCTCTCCACCATGATGTACCAGCACCTGAACACTATGTGTGGTGATTGTATGCTTGAAAACTAGTTTGTCAGAATGCAGAAAAGTTTAAATGGATGGTAAAACAATGGGATATTAGTATTAATAGTTATGCAAACTTAACTGAACCTAATGGATAAAAGACAAAAAGAGACCAGGTTTGAGCATCATAAATTCCAGGATGACCATGTTCACAATAAGCTGAATCATACTGTGTATCAGTATCACAAAACCCAAAATGACATTCACTGACTATTTTTTTATGTCCAGTGCCAGCATTGTAAAAATTCTCACCTTTGACAGTATCTCTGTATGGCAACTGTAGTATAATTAACTCTAGACAACGATTGTGATTATGGCAAACTTCCAGCACTGGCACTGAACATTGGCATGGGACAAAATTCATATGGAATCGTTCAACATGAAGGGATAAAGGGCAATCTCTGACAGAATTATGAGGACACATGAGACAAATTTGGTAAGCACTGTTCTACTGAGTATTTTGGGCAGTACAGTGAATGTGTGATTGATTCAGAATAAATACAGTGTGTGTTCATAGTAATGAAGGGACATGACACCCAGTTCAACAGTGTGGCTCACTGATGTGCTTTCAGTAGTTTCTGACCAACTGAGCTCTATGTCACAGAGGAATAAGATATATCAGGCTTCCATGCACACACAGTACTTGTTAGTAGGATATGTGATTGTTGGTTTAGGTCCACATATGGTCTTTGTTGATAGTAAGAGAGATGTAGAGTATTTCAGGGATTTTGTGTGTGATTGCATTTATTTAAGTTTAAATTACTTTTAAAGACAATTTAATCGTGTCTTTGTTATCCTCAGTGAATGTCATGAAACCTAGAAATGAAATCTGTTTATATACATCACAATAGATTCTGATTTTCCTGATCTTAAATCCAAATAGTCTGAAAAAAAAAAAACAAAAAAACACAGGCAGAACAGAAACTTTTAACAAACATACAGACACGCTCAGACTCCCAGTGGCTGTGGCTGCAGCTCTAGTCTAAAACCTATCCCAGACACCTCTAATTGGCCGGTATTTATCCAGGAGCCCAGGAGAGCAGAGTGCACTCAGGGCTGTTTTCACATGGGATTAACCCAGGTCCAAATCCCAATTTCACAGAGAAAAGCCCAAAACTCTCACTGCATCATCTGACAAAAATTGGCCCCTGCTGGCCTGTTTACTCAATCTGACTGCTCTGATTTAACTCAGTGTTTCTGAGCTGCTGGTCTTCTGGCAGGCAATGAGTTCGAAGGTGCTACACACATTATTTTAAACACAAATGATGTTATAAAATATCAGGTTTATTCGAAATATCACAGCACCCTGTAGTCACCTGCATTTTACGTCATATCACTGTGTTTTTTTGCCTGTCAAAAGTCTCTTAAAATTAGAACATCCAGACGAAGTTGAAAGACTCATTGCGGAGGGACAGCAGCAAAGCAGGGCTTGCCCTGTGAAAGCAAAAGTCTGCCCTTGACTTACTGAGCAAGTGATGTAGTTACACCATCAGTTGGTGTAGTGTTTGGGTTTCCATGGGTCTTTTAAAATGCATAGGGAATAACATTAGGTACGGACAGACTCAAACAAAGAAAAACTCAGCTGTTTGGGAGCTGATCGTCCTCTCTCAGCCCAGTTTGCACACCAAGTGAGACTGACTCCTGCTCACGTAATATGTGAGCCTGGATTAAAAGTAACGTGAGAAGCGATGAACCCACTAATGACAACAATGATCTATTTCATGAGGCTTTGCCCTATAGGGCTATCAGTAGTGAAGCAGGATGTGGTCCATGCTCCACTGGTCCTTCTGGCAACCATAAGCACAAACACCCACTTCATGTGAAACAATAACCCCTCTGCCAATGCGTCACAGCACAATAGCTAATGACACTGGGGGACAAACATAAAGCCTACTGTTGTACTTACACACTGTATAAGCACAGCATAGAACACACTAAGGGAGAAAACACCTCTCCATGTGATGAGAGGCCGCCATGTTTAATTTGCCAGGAATATGTTATGGAAAGGGAATGGGAATGTGACGTCATTAACAGCAAATCGACCATTTTTGGAGGATACCTACCCTCACCTGTACAACTTCATCACTTATCTAGCTAAATAGTCTCAACTCACTGCTGTATAGTGGCCTGTAAAAGCCGATCATTTGACAAACAAACAAAAACCAGAGGTCATGCTGAGGTGCTGTGAGTGCAGGACAGACAGTGTGTGACAGCAACTTCAATATTTTGTTACGTTTAGATAGCTAGGGAGATAAATTAGGAAGTAGTTAAAATCAGATATTTTAGGCTATACTGTAGGCTATAACATGTCGTGTTACACAGTGAGAAGCTACAAGAATGATATTTACTCAGGATCTTGGCAAAACTGTCGTATTCTATACAATGGTAACAGTGCCACATGCTGGCTGTTTACTGTAGGTGTCAAAAAGAACTGCTGAACTGAAAACATACAACACACACTGAATGAGACTGAAAACATTAGATGTCACAGTATTCAGTCAGACACAACAGTAGGCTAATGGTGTTTCATTTTGCTAGATATTGGCAGATTAATTCTGCATGATTAGCTAAGATGTTGATCGCAATAGTTTAGCATAACTTGAACTAACATTTGTCTTTGTGTGTGCTTTTAAACATTTCTGTCCTCAATGAAGGATTGACAGATGACTGGTGACAATGACAGATAATTAAGCTAGTACACTATCCTAATGAAAATGACGCCACAACCCCATAATGCTCCACGATTCCCATTCACAACACCAATGTGATGGCGCATAAGTGTGTGTGCACATTTATGTGCACAAACACTTTTTTTGTTGCTGCACTGCCTTAGTGCTCAGGAGTATTTGAAATTAATTTATGGAAGGTTATGAAACTGGTGATGGGGAAAATGATCATTTGCTCTCAGGCGAAAAACATTTGAATATTATATACTGGAATAACAAACAAAACGTCTATTATTGAGATCTTCCATTTACAGCATCCGATATTTCAACTACAGAAATCAGTTACAACTATATACACTGACTCAAGCTCTTCTTACAAGTTTTTTCCTGGGCTTTCATCATTATCATCATCAGTAGATGGCATTTGCTCAGTTGGCAGGGAGAGTATTTAATTGTCATCATGTCCTCTAAGTGACCAGTGACTGGTTACTAGTTGCATATCTTGGGTGTTCAAGGTCATGGAATTTGCACCTTCCATTTACAGAGTCTGTTGCTCTAAGATTAGAAATCAAAGTTCCAAATATATACAGGACATTCAAAAGTGCAGACGTGGAACTTCTGAAATTAAACATGGACAATCAAGGTTTTATATTTCCATGCATGAAAGAGTACTAATGTTAATCAATCCTACACTCAAAACTGTCATGATTTTGTAGGCCTGTATCATTTTGTCACACTCATAACACAGTTAAATTTGTTGCATTGAGTTGGAACGCAGGTCAGGATTGCTCTCTTCAGGGGAGATGTGAGTTGTGGAAGATGTGGTCTCCAGGTTAGGACACAATACCACCCACAATATCATTAGGACAGTTATTGATCATCACCTGCTTGTAGAAATCATTTTTATGTTTTGAAGGTTTGAAAATTCTAAATATAGGACTTCACAGTAATGTATTGTTGGTAAGTTTTACACATTTAGTATAATTAGTGTGACATACTTGATGATTTTAAACCACAATGAATCAGTCACTTATCTTGAGTAGTGACGCTGTTCAAAGCACAATATGCTATCAAACTGCAGGGGTGGTCATCGTGAATCAAGACAATGTACAGTAAGTCTGCAACAACAGGACACTGGTAGTGGGGATATGCTTCAGCTGAGGTCTGTCAGAGCATGGTGCAGCAGGGAGGCTCTGGTACATTAAGCTGCTCTCTAATGCCATCTACTGGACATGCAAAGGTCCAAAATCTAAGAAAAACAAATTACTCTTATGTCAATATCATCCATATAGGTCACTTCATTTAGCATTATAAGCAGTATAACATTTTTTGATAATTTAAATGAGATGAGATGCAATGGTCAGGAGATGCAGTGAAGTTCAATCAGCTGTGGTGTTTAAAATCCTGAATCTTGAAGTATTGAAAAAAAAAAAAAAATACACATACTGTAAGCAAGACAAATGTGACCCTCTAACACTGTACCATTATTGTTCAGTAATGTAATTATTAATGGCATTCATCATTAATCACCATGAGTCAAATAACAAGGCATTGATTTGTTTACTTTAAGGACCATAAGGTGTTTCTCATTTTGTAGCATTTTGGATGGACTGCAGCAAAGCAGGGACAGACCTATAAACACTGACTTAGAAAATAACAGTTTAAAGGTTATTCAAGGAATGTGCAGAGAGGGCAGATCTCCACAGTTTCTGCTGTTTTTAACAACAACAGTTTTATGAAGTGTTCCTGAGTTCATCTAATAATATCTTTTAATGTAATGGTTGTCAATGATTGATGTCAGCTTAGCTAACATTCTTGTCTCATCCACTTCCTTGACGACTCTCTGTTCCTCTCAGAGCTTCCACAGCTCCAGCAGACCACTGCTTATAAAATTGCAGATGCCACCATTAGAGTCATAAAAGGTTTTTCCAGAGGACCTCAGTCTTCTTAGCAGGTGTGTTGTTGAGGTGAACACCCACATATTTTTAATCCTCCATGATTTCAATGTTCAAACCCTGGATGTTCACTGGTGTAGTCTGTGGCACCTTCTTGGGGAAATCTATCACCATCTCCTTTGTATTGCTGGCGTTGATGATGAACCTCACCATTCTCCCATTGTTCTCCAGGTGGGAAAGAAATCGGTGGAGCAGGTAGACGACTACGTCTTCCACGGCAATACCTGTTTGATATGCGAACTGTAGCATATTGACCAGAGCTTGAGTTGAAAAAAAAAACAACAACTGCATTTTCAAGCATTTATAGTTTCCAATTAAGTCATCACACTGAAATGTATAGAAACCAGCAGCATTCTGGAAGGCAGGGAAAAACGCTGCATACACAATACAAATTTGGTCACAACAACATTGTCTCTTTGACTTTCTTCAGTTTTCAAAATGAGTCAGTCAAATCTCCAATAGCATCAATGTCCTCTTAACATTAACATCCTAAAACAAATAAGTAAAATCTAGAATAAAATTTACATTAGACTTTGTTAGTATCTGACCAAAGAAAAAGAGTTAAGGCTGAGACCATGACCAAGCTCTAAGTCTCAGTACCCAGTTCTTCATACACTGATTGAACTAGTTAGCTGTTTATAATGACAGAATATAGTACACCCTGTTGTAAATGTTTGTGTTGCTACATCCAGAAATCCATCCATCCATCCATTGTCTATGCCGCTTATCCCTTTCGGGGTCGCGGGGGGGCCGGAGCCTATCTCGGCTGTCAATGGGCGGGAGGCGGGGTACACCCTGGACCGGTCGCCAGCCGATCGCAGGGCACATCCAGAAATCTTTCTCTTAACTTAATTGCTTTTTATATTTTCAATGATTTGTCAGTCAACTTTTCTCTGTGCTTGTTGTGCTTTTACATTTTTTTGTGTTGTGTTTGGTTGTGTATGTTTTTTTGAGTGTAGGGTGATGCATGTGTTGGGGCAAGTGGAGGATTCTTCCTCTGCTCATGTTTTTTTTTGCAGTAGATGCATTAAAAATAATTTTCAATAACCAATAAGTTCAAAAACATTTTTTTGGGGGGAATACTTGAGAGCTGGTGGATCAATGGCATAATTAGTACAATCCAGGGTGGCACGGTGGAAACACTGTCACCTCACAGCTAGAAGGTCCCTGGGTTCAATTCGCACTGTGGGCACCAGGGGCGTGTCCTCCACCATGCCTCCAGTGCCTGCTGCTCGAGGAAAAGGGCCTTACTGTGTGGAGTTTGCATGTTCTCCCCGTGTTCACCTGGGGTATCCTCCTTAAAAATACCCACTAAAGACATGCAAGAAGTTCACCACCTGACCAATGGTGACAAAGAAAACTGGGTCCCCGGGCACCGGTCGGATGGCAGCCCACCGCTCCTGGTCTGCTGCGGAGGAAGGACGACCAGGATGGGTCAAATACGGAGGACAAATTTCACCAACTGCATGGCGTGCACGTGTTCGTGTGTTGTGTGACTAATAAAGGGGATTGTCCCTCTGATTCTTCTTCTTCTTCTTCTTCTTCTTCTTCTTAATCCAACCAGTACACAAACAGCTTTTTCCACACCCAGATGTATCTATTCTATATGATATGGTGACTATTCATACCGTTCTGACTAGTGAGTAGTTGAGAATCTGGTGAATTGCTTAAGCTGTGTTCAACACAGTGTTTGAGTTTTCCTCCCAGCTGCTCAAACATTTACGATAATCAAATCCTGTTGACTGAAGATATCTGTTCAAACTCTGAACCGTAGGTGAAGGCAACAAGTAGATCCATACATGAAGCACACATGTGACTAATCAGTAACCTGTTTTTGGCCTCACACTCTTACATGTAACTGTGTCTGTCACCTGTGTGTTTCCCAGTCCTACGTGGACAAAAAGGCGTCTGACTGTCTATATAAAGAAGTGCTGAGGTAGTTCACTACCTTGTTGTCTGGCCTTGAGGTAAGTACACAGCATGATCCCAATCATATCTTTGTTTCACTTCTCTACGAACAAAATTCCTCATGTGTGTCATCTCATGTGCATGTTCAACAGATGGCACAGATGTGGAGTTTAGGTCTGTTCTGCTTCCTCATTGGCACATCATATGGTGAGCTGACTTTGATTTTTTGATTCAGTTTTCATTCAGTGACATTTTGTTTCATGCATGAGTACCCCACCATCAGACCACCGCTTGATAAATGTTCATGTTCCTGAAAATCGAATCAGTTCTTTATTTTGTTGTTGCTGATAGTGGCACAGCTTCTAGATGCTATTGCCCTCTCCATTAAAGTACTTGTTTGGTGACCAATTAAAGCCTTTAACATGCATCTGTGCTCTCCATGTCCTCAGCGGCCGAGGTCTGTTTTGATGAGCTGGGCTGCTTTGATGACCTACCTCCCTGGGGGGGCACTGCTCAGAGACCAGTCGGTGTCCTGCCCTGGCACCATGAGGAGATTGGCACCCGCTTCCTCCTCTTCACCCAGAAGAACCGCTACTATCAGGCAAGGGAAAGCTTGATTTTCTTTTGTTTGACAGTTCAACTTCAGTGCTGCACAGTTGGCAACCCATTGCAGCAGTGCCACTCACCATTGAGCCTTCTCTTTTAGGTTCTTTAAGTTAATGTGATTTTAATGTGATTGATTTATTTTTGCACTATGGACACTAAACTCACTGATATTGCCCTGGTCTCTCTACTAGTTTTTGTATTGTTTCCAAGCATGTATGGCGATCAAAACACAGGTAGCCAACTGTCATTCGCACAGTGAAAACATGGTCCAACTAGGCTGATGCGGCTTTGAAGGACTGTTTTTATACAACTGTGTGGGAAGTACTTTGTGATGCTCATGGGAAGGACATTGACAGTCTCACTCACTGTATAATGGACTATATCAAATTCTGTGTGGAGAATGCTGTACCTACAGTGTTTTTCCAACAGCAAACACTGGATTACTCCTACATAAAGGCTTTTCTCAAGGTAAAAAAGGGGTCATTGGGTCAGGAAACAAAGAGGAACAGAAGAATGTGCAAAGAGAACTGAGGAGAGTTAGGGAGGAGAAAACAGGTGCAAGAGGAAGATGGAGAAACAGTCGGAGCAGAACATCAGTAGATACTGGAGGGGCCTTTAAACCAAGAAGCCCAACTCTCAGCTTGTGGGTGAATGATCTGAACTTTTAATTCAATAGATTTGATCAACTGTCTGCCCCTTCCCATGTCCAGGCCTCTCTGCTGCAACCCCCATAGTCTGCATGCCTTGTGTCCTGCCCCACCTCCATCCCCCTTCCAACTACATTCAACTCACAGCCACCCTGTGCATCCACTGCATTTCCTGTCCAATGCCCCAACCCAATGCCCTAAACTGTATGTTGTGCTGTGGACCACCACCAAACAGCATGTATCATGGACAACCACACCAACGTGCCACTGTATGTGAGTATACAGTAGTGTGAGGGTGACATGGTTGTTTGCAGCATGGGGACCCTGCAGGGAACAGTCCTAGCTCCCTTTCAGAGAAATCTGATGACCTGGTAGTGGACTTTGGCAGGTGCAAAGAATCACATCCTGAACCAGTGTCATCCAGGAAATGAACACTGAAATGTTGAAATCCAACATTAAAATGGACTCCAATAACTCCAATAAACTCTACATGACTGACAATACAAATACACAATATAAGACCCAAGCAGACTGTATGTGTTGAGGAGGCTCAGGTCATTTGGATTGCAGACAGCACTCCCGAGGACCTTTTTTGACACTGTGGTGGCACAAGGCATCTCCCATTTAATGGAGTCTGCTGGGTCAATGGCATCTTGACTGCTCACAAGAAGAGATTATGACAGACTGGTTAACACCAGCTCTGGCCTGGGATGCCCCCTCAACCTAGTGGAGGTCCCATCCCATGCAGAACATTGACAGCACTGGGCAGCTCCTTCAGTGACAGGCTGCTTCATCCACAGTGTGTAAAGGAGAGATACTGCAGGTCCTTCCTTCCTGCTGCTGTCAGACTTTACATACTTATAGTATGAAGCTCCCTCATGTCCTTGCTGAGCTATAGCAGCAAGACAGTAACACGGAGAGGATTTAATTAAAAAAATGACCACAACTTTGGAATGTACCCACTTCATTTGTCTGTCTCAGACTGCAGTAGCCTCATACTAGCTTCAGTTGAACTTCAGAATTATTCTTTCCTTAAACCAAGGCTGTGGATTTTGTCCTCCATTATTTGAGTTGATATTGCTTAAAGAAGGGATCTCTTTGTGGCTAATATGAGCAAAAAGAACAATTTCAACCATTAATGCTTTTAATGTACATTTGGGCATACAAGTATTACATAAAACAAGCTCAAAAATATCAATCTATCATTTAAACACTAAATTGCTTCTCTGTTAAAACTATTAGGAGATCAAGACTGATCAAAGTATCCAGGCATCAAACTACAGTGGGTTGAAAAAGACTCGATTCATCATTCCTGGTTATTTGGAAAAAGGAGATGAGGACTGGCCACAGGAGATGTGTAAGGTAAGAAAGCACACATTGAAAAACTCTGTCAAGGATGTTGAAATAGTAGATTCTATAGACAGACAATGATCAGGAAGCTTCACAGAAAGTTAAGCTGTGGGTAAGTTACTGGAAATTTTAAGGAGGCCCCTTGCCAAAAATGAATGCCCCTATTGACCCCCTCATTTAATTAATATGTGGTTATCTGTTGCACAGATTTGTTTAGGAATAAGCACTGTATAAGCGCAAGAAGGCTCGACAAGAAGGGTTTCAAGGTGGCAGTAGTTACATTCGAAGCACCATATGAGAACCGTGTAAGTTACTACATTTTCCATAACATGGTCCTGCTATTATTTCACAATAAAGGAAAATGAGCAGGGAAAATGGGGATAAGAAACCAAGGCTTCATACTAAAATATAAGCTGACACTTATCATGCAAAGGGAATTTGAAATTGAGGCCTGTTTCTAATATAAGCCTACTTCTAATACAGCCTGGTACCCTCTGCAGTTGAGGTAAATAAGGGCTATGGCCACTATTTGAGAATTTATGGTGCTTATGCTTTCTTATCATAATTTTGATTGGCTTCTGCAAGCAGTTTTTTATCATATTCTGTCTATTGAAAGTCTGTTGCCATCTATCTATAATACACTACACTAAACAGAACATGGCGATGACCATTACATTGTAAGCAGTCAATTAATTCAGAAGCCTCCAGTCTTCAGATAGTAGCTTCGAAGAGAAGCATAATATTTTGTTCCTAGTGTGCAACAGGTTTAGAGTGTGTGGTAGTCAAGTAGTGGAACAGCTGTAAAAGCCAGTGAGAATGTAAACTGAGGACTGCTCAGGGCTACACTGCAAAAAGTGAAAGTAAGTAAGATGAAGTATCTTAAATCAAGATAATATATGCTTGTTTTTAGTCTGGCAAGAAAGAACTTCTTACGGGCGGGTTTATGTTTGATCATTTCACTTCTGTCAAGATTTGTTTGTCCTTAATTATCTTAATAAGACATTAGAACTTGTTACTGAAATAATAAATCTAAAATAATGCTTGAAGATGTTTGATCAACAAAGTATAAAACTGCTTTGCTTAAGTTCAGGCTGGCCACACTACTTTTTAGATGAGGTTCTTTGATACTAGATATTTTCACTTGGTAAATGAAATTTCCCTCTGCTGTTGGTAGATACTTGCTTATTTTAAGTAATATTTCTCCAATTAATTTACTGTTTCTTTTTCTTGTTTATGAGATATTAGTTTTTTGCAGTGTATTGACAACAGTGTAACTCACTCACTCACTCACTCACTCACTCACTCACTCACTCACTCACTCAGCCAGGGACAAACATTTGAGTTTATAAGGCTGATCCCAGAAAAGAAATCAATTTTATCAGTTTGATAGGATGATCATTTCATTCTGACAGGTCTTACCTTCCCACTGCTCTTGCCTTCAGCATATGAACACAATTCCAGTCCAGTTTTCTTAAATCCTCTCAAGTCCTGGTTTCAGTCCTGGTTTATTTTGGTAACACTGTAGCTACTGATGGGAACAGCAAATGTGATTTAATACTACAGGTCACATAATTCTGGCGCAGCAAAACAAACTATTGTGGTATTAATAAAGATGTTGGACAGCAGGCACTGAGACTGAAGGGATTTTGTTACCTTGCTGAGAAGCTGGAGGTTTGCAGCCTGTTGCCTGCCTTTTTTTGTCCAGTTTTTCAGATATCTGTCTGACATTTAAACTTCCACTCTGATAAAATGGAGTTTAATATAGAAAACAAAAAACAAAAAAAACAGAGTTCCTACTTTTTAGACCCTGCCACAGTCTGCCAGACCTTCATCTTCTAACATCAACCTGGACAAGAGTTAAGTTTAGTTTAGTTTACTTTTCCATATTTTTTTTCATGAACGTCCTGCTTTTCTGCATTGAGAAATATGTATTTTGTCGTTTGAAAGTACTGAGAAATTAGTGCATGATTTTGCCTGTGATATGATGATAAAGCTTGTGATGAAACTAGCAGCTGCAAGGTTCCCTGGTAGGCCAGTGATTATTACATAAAGGAAGTATTTGTAGTATTCCTGTCTTTCTCCTAAATTTTGCAATAGTTCACCTGTCAATGTCATTCGATTCAGCTTTTAAAATACTTCTCAAACCTCACTTATGTATGTGTGATTTTATCAATTGATGTTCTTGCTCTTTTGTTTATGTATGTCTTGTTCATTCTGTTTTGCCTGTTTGCTATTTCATGCTACACTTCCTTTCTATTATAGTGAGGCACCTTGTAGCTTTTGCTGTATGATTAATCTCTAGGAATTTACTAAATATCAGTTAGTAAGAAAACATGTTTATGTAAATTGGGTGATCTGACCCTTTAACCCTGTTGCATAAAACTTGTTGCTGGGTCTAGGTTATGGTGAAGTGGGAGAATGTGAACTGCATTGCTGTGGAGTGGAAGAAAGGTGTGAAGACTCAGTATGCCCAGGCTGCCAATAACGCCAGGGTGGTGGCTGCCCAGGTGGCATCCATGGTCACATTCCTCATGGTAAATATAGCACTTAATTAACTGTCAGACACTGGTGTCATGTAGGTGTAGGTCACAACTACAACAGTTGTGCTCTCCAGATAAATTACTGGTAGACAGGTGACAGAGAAAAAACTATGAATTTCCTTTCTATATGGAAGTTTTGGGAAGGACTTTTTATTGCTGATTTCTTGTACAGAGTTAGATATGTTTTTAAACTTTTGATGGAACTCAACTAGCAGTGTCCCCCTGCTTCTATTTTTATTTGAAGCTAGGCTAAAATATCCTGCACCTCTGCATTGGACACAGAGAGATAAAACTGATACCTATATTCTCATCAGACTCCCAGTAAGACAGCATACACGCGTACTTCCCTGACTATTGGTCAGGTTCCTGTAAAGGAGTATTACAGCAGTATACTATTGTATTTCCTTAAAGCTGGGGTACTTTCAAGTGACAGATTTTTTTTTTTTTAAAAAAGGCAACGGCTGTTTGCACCAAGGTGTCCTTGGCCAACAATGCTGACATGTAGTTATGTTGCCTAAACATAAGCAAACTACAACTGAAAACTGAAAATAATAAGTCATCTAAGGTGATCCCCCCCCCAACTCATCTTAAATGGATTTAAAAAAGAATGCTCATCAACTTACACACCATACTTCAAAATGACAAACAAAAACAAGTTTATGGAGTTTTCATAAATTTATTAGAATAGTACTCAGTTAAAGCACCTTTGGTAGCAATGACAGATTTGAGGAGGGATCTCTGAGGAGTCTTGGGTGAGGAAGTGTTTCACGAGCCAACTTGCTCTGTCATTGGATATCAGTTCTTGATTGGACACTGCAGGTGATTGGACTGATCTGATACATCACAACATCACTGAAGTTTCAGAGAAACTCAGATTAAACTCAGAGTATCACTCCCAAATTCTGTATTTTATTTGTTTGCTCATTCACCACCTAGTTTCAAATCTGTGTCAATTGTAGGGCTGAGCAACAAAAGGACCACAAACAACTTTCACTTATTAGGAATATTTCTTTTCATGTTGTTATTTCACCCATTAACTTTAATAATGCATACAAGGATCACGGTGTAGCAGGCAAATCAGGAAGGCAGCAGACAATAGACCTGAAGCTCAGGTAAAATAGGATTAGGCAGGCAGAACTTTGAGAATCTGCCAACCGTAGTACCACTATGACACAGAATGATGCAGTGAAGAGTAGAGTGAAGGACCAGGGTCTTTCTACTGCAGGCTACAGGTGTAGTTGACGAGTGGATTGGTAGCAGGTGTGCAGATGAGTAGGTGGAAAGAGGAAATTCAGTTGCCATGCCTTGATTGAAACAGACACATCGATACACACAAACAGAGAGAGACAAACAGGAAACACTTGGGATGGGAAAACAGCAGAAACTGTGACACCAAGGCAAGGTAAGCAGGACTCAAAAGCAGAGTGGCAATGGTAAGACAGTTTATTTAACAAGTAACAACAAAAAAACTCTCAGAGGCTGGATTCCGTGCACTGCTGAGGAAGAACAGTCTGCACTGGAGGGAAGCTCGAACAGCGGAACACAAAACTCCAAAAAAACTGGGAAGGTGCACAGGCCGGCGATGACAGGAGACAAGGCTGGAGGAAAAAAACTCAACAGCTGAAACAAAAAACTCCGTTAGGGGAAAAATGCAGACAAAAGAAGGAACACGTACTGGAGGAAAAACAACTCGACAGCACTGAAGAACAAAAAATCACCGTCAGGGAAAACAGGCAGAACACAAAACACTCGAGAACTGAACAAAGGCTTAACTCAGCGGCGGGAGATACGTGGCAGGGACCAGAGACCATCAACCGTTCGAGACTCACATGGGGAAGAACCATAATCTTGAGTGAGAGAAGCACGCTTAAGAGAGGGAGCTCTGATCAGTGAAAATTAATTGCAGGTGTGTCAGGCTGCTGCTTAGTCTCAGGTGAGATCAGCCCCGCCCCTGCCACGTACCAGCCCTGGAGAGACACAAAACCAAAAACACAATCAAAGCAAAAAACCCAGCCATAACAGAAACACCAGGGATGAGGGAGGAATCAGTCATCTACCTGCTTCATCAATCTCTTTCTCACCTGCAAATCTCTGGGAACACAGTGAAAATCCTGTTTTTTGACTTGCTTTCAATACAATCCAACCATCACTGCTCAGGGGGAAGCTGGGAGGAGCTGGAGTAAACTGCCTCCTGGCTGAGTGGACCATCAACTACCTCACCCACAGACCACAGTATGTGAGGCTTCACAACAGACATCCAGAAGTTCTCCAATGATACAGCCATCATTGAACATGTATCACGGGGGAATGACCTGGAATACAGGGAGCTCATAACCAACTTTGTTGGCTGGTGTGGACTGAACCATCTAAACACCAGCTAATCAAGGGAGATGGTGATAGATTTCCGAAGGAAAGCCGCGGATTGCATCGGTCAGCATCCAGGGTTTGGACATTAAGATTGTGGATGTGTACAAATACTTGGGTGTTCACCTTAATCACAAACTGGACTAGACAAACAACACAGGCGTCCCATACAGGAGGGGCCAAAGTGGCCTCCACCCTCCACAGAAGACTGAGGTCCTTTAACGTATGTAGGTCATTGTCACCGCAGTCATCTATCGGCTCGACTGATCTCTTTCCCACCTGGAGAACACTGGGAGCACAGTGAGGGTCATCATCAGCTTTAGTCAAATCGTGTGAACTGAACGACCTGCACATAAATGCCAGCAATACAAAGGAGGTGGTGATAGATTTCTGCAAGAAAGTGCCACAGACTACACCGGTGAACATCCAGGGTTTGAACATTGAGATCATGGAAGAGTACAAATACCTGGGTGCTCACCTCAACAACACACTCCACCTACTAAGATGACTGAGGTCCTCTGGAGTACGTAGAACGCTGTTAAAAACATTTTAGGACTCTGTGGTGGCATCTGCAATTTTCTATGCAGTGGTCTGCTGGAGTTATGGAAGTTCTGAGAGGGACAGCAAAAGACTAAACAAACTGGTCAGGAGAGCTGGCTCTGTCCTGGACTGCCCTCTGGACACCATGGAGGAGGTGGGCGAGAGGACGATGTTAGCCAAGCTGGCATCGATCACGGACAACCCATCCCACCCCCTGCATGAGACGGTGGGGGGCTTAAGCAGCTCCTTCAGTAGCAGACGTTTGTCATCCAAACAGCTGTCAGACTGTTAAACTCCAGCATCATGTAATGTAGCACTGTGTTGATGCTGTCTGTCCCAATTCTACATCATAAACCCACTTTTGTTTTGCACCGCTGTTATCCATGCTAACATACGCTCACATTATCCATTACATCTTACAAGCTGTAAATATTGCACATATGCATAGACTTGTAAAATTCCATGTTCTTTCCATGAAACAGTACTTCTCTAGTGAAATATAACAGACGACACTGGTAGTTTTTCCTCATAAGAATATTGGCAACAGTATTTTTATGAGCAGTAGTATTTTCATGTCATTTAGTATTTTTATAATTGCTACATAATGTACATTTACATAGTTGATTTTATTTATTCTATATCCTGTATGAAACTTTTTATCTTATCCTTCTGTGCCACTGTTCCTGCTTTTTTAATACTTGCTGGCTGTAACGACTTAATTTCGCCAGGGTGGGATCAATAAATTTACTTATCTTATTCTGCCAGTAAAGATGGTTCCTGGACCTCTGAGCAGGACACAGTATGCAGTATAAATATATACTATAAATATGTGCCTTTATTAGTATTTGCACAGTGCAAGTGTGCAGACACAAATTAAGCTCCATAGCTGTTAAAGCTGACTGACAACTTATCCAGCTGTGATCAGCTGCTACCATCATCAGAAAAGGACAGTGCTTCACGTGATGCTTCAAAGTAAAGGATGTCTTACTTCTCTAAAAACACATTTCCTCGTTTCCTTTCTTCTTGCATAGTTCCCTTGTATTTTTCCGTGCATTGTCGGTGGGAGGGACTGAGATCTAAGGAAAACATGCAAGTGAGGCAAATGTGGACACAATTTAAGACAACGTGCCTCATTTTCTTGTTGAAATCTAAAGCTTTGCCCCAGCCTGTGATCCTGAGCATTCTGGAAAAAACGGAAAAAAACAGTTTTTGCTTTGTCACTGTGCAGTATTGTGTGTAGATTAATGAGGAAAAAATGAACTGAATCCATTTCAAGATGTGTCTCAAACAAAAAGTGGAAATAGATACAGACACCCTCATATTCAAAATGGAGCTTTGTTGTATGTCAAACTTTTTCATATTACTGTTTCCAAACAGCTGTTATCAGCAGAAACCAAAACTACAATAAAACTAAAGAAAAAAAAATTTCACAACAGACAGGGTGGACAGGGCACAGACAGACAAATGGAAGCTGAGACGATATTCTGTCTTATACAAAGTGGTTAAAGGATATATTGTATGTTGTATGTATGATTGTGTGCTGAAATTGAATTTAACATGCATGTTGCATGATGCAGGGCAAATACAAGCAGAAGGCTGATAAGTTCCATATTATCGGACACAGCCTTGGAGCTCACGCTGCAGGAGATGCTGGTAGCAGGATCCCAGGCCTCGCACGCGTCACAGGTAAACCTGCTGCAGCACTTATTTCTCAATAATCATGCCCATAGGATTAACAGACAGCACTTTTTTTAAATGGCTCAAATGCTTTTTCTGAAAGTAGAATCTATTATTTAGGTAAAATATGTAGGTTTTTTTGAATTTCAAAAACACAATATTTTGTATTATTGCATTTTTGTGTAACTAATATCCAATATTGTTACATATAATGTACTTACATTTATTACCAGCTTGACACTGACACCAGTCCAACATATTCGTTCGTAAGTTAAGTGTATATTGAAAGGTTTTTTTTGTGAAGTGTTTTAAAAAAACTGTTCATAATTTCATACTACATCGCAACACATGCAATGAATTCCAACAGAAAAAACCTCCCTATAGGTCAACTGTGCAAGCAGGTTATTGTGACCCATTATGTTTCTTGTTAGACAGTGACCTCTAGTGGTTGTACTACTTATGATGGGACAAAACAAGTAAGTCAGGTGAAGTAGTATAAAGAGCAAGGGAGTCTGCATGTGGACGAAGATGGGGTGTATGGATGGGTCAAGCAAACACAGGACTTTCACCCAGAAGACCACTATTCATGTGCTGGGTGAGAGTGAAAGTCAATGTTAAATAAAGTACATAATAGTAAACATAGTTATTTTAACACATATTCAACCCCTTTCCTAAACCTACCTAAACTATGTACTTTTGTTGGCTAAACTTAACCGAGAAGCTCTGGTGGCTGAACCTCAGCAAACTCCCAGCATTTTAATAACACTCTTATTTTAACTGAAGCCATGATCTTTTGCCAAACCTAACCAAATAGTTTTGGTGCCTGAAACTAAGCTAATTGCAATTTTTCACAATGTTAACCACATGAGGATTAAGGTCTGTCACTGGTTTTCTCCATTGATGACATACATCGTTTTGGTAGTGGTCATGTATACCTTTTCAGGAGTCATTGGCAATCAACCTATTCAGTTGTTTAGATATGTTGATGTATTGAACACCCCCAGAGACACAGCATAAATCAACTACAAAACACAGATAGCACCACTTTATCACTTTACCTTCTGGTTAAAAGACAGCCTGGACTTTGCTTATTTTGAACTGTTATTTCCAATGGGAGAAAAGTGACCCCTGTCTGACACTATTATTTTATTTTTTCAACCAGGTGAATCTACAGCATCTTAAATTTGAAAAGATGCAAAGGATGTTCAGTTCAGTCCTCCATGGGATTTAGGTTGCTGAGACAGCTGATTTTCTACATTGGAATCTGTCCTTGTACATGTCTGATTATTTGATAATGACAAGGTTTTTAGAAATTAAGGTTAGGCTTACAGCAATGAGATCAGATAGACTACAGGGCCTTCCATTGATCCCCCTGTGCTCTCACTCTTTCTTTCTCTGCTTAGGACTGGACCCAGCTGAACCTTACTTCCAGGGCACTGATGTCTCTGTTCGTCTGGACACCAGTGATGCCACCTTTGTGGATGTCATTCACACTGATGACCTTCCTTTTGACTCCAAACTTGGTACATATCACTGTTGATATCAATGAAACATCACTCATCGTCTTCATCAACAATATTCAGTGCTCTTCAAAAAACATTCAGCCAATTTCAATTAACCATCTGTATGCCATTTTTCCAAATAGAGTTGGAAGTAAGGGAACTGAAGCTTGATCATTCTTATCAAATTTTGGTCAAATCTCAATAAATCATAATCAGAAAGTGATTTCTGTCTCCATCCTCAGGTCTGGGCATGTCACAATCAGTGGGCCACATTGACTTCTACCCCAACGGAGGAGAGCTGATGCCTGGCTGCTCTGCCAACAAAGGCAAACCCACTGACCTGGATGCCATCTGGGAGGGTAAGATAAAACACTAACACATTTGACATGGAAATGCAATGATCACTATGATGAGTTGGTATTTTTTGTTTGTTATTTTTTGTCTGTTATCCAGTCAAAACCTGCAGTTTTTGCAGCAAAATTTTATAAATGCAATTGCAAGAACAGTACTTTCACTCAAGATGTTTGGTTTGAAAGTAAACTTTTCTGTCTAATTGTAATTATAACAATTCTAATGATCTATTATCTCCCTGTGCTCTTTCATTAGTTTCTATCTGCAGGTGTCTGTCATGTTTCAATGCTTCACTCTGTATTGAGTGTTTTATTTGAGTGGTTATTTGAGGAGCTTTGACTGTGTGCCCTTCTTTTGCCTCTCTGTCTCATACTCTGCTCTATGCTGGACTATTATACTGCAAAACCATCAGTTCTCCTTCCCACAGTAATAGGTTTTATGTCATTTTCCTGTTTCATTCTTGCATGGTGAGTATCAGGAATTCTACTGTCTCTGTGTCATCTGTGTGCTTATGATATATTATGATGTGCGACTGTGCAATGGCAAGGTATGGACTGGATACTGATTTCTCGTGAAGTGGTTGTGTGTTGTGGATGTGGACATGTGCCACATCCTGCATCACCAGTATCCCACTAGTGATAGCCTTAGACAGTGAAACGTTTATGAAACAGAACTTCTGGTATGTACTGTAGCTCAACATTCTATGAGAGGAGGTGTTGTCCTCTATGCTGTTGGCCCCCACTGGTTCCCTTAACTATAGCCCACATATTCACAACTAGAAATTGTACATTCAAATCTTTTGTGTAAATTTAATTAAAGAATCAAACTCTCAAACAGTTGCCATGGCCTTTATTTCACTTAACTGCACAGTATATCAGGCCTTTATAAGAAGCAGGCTTATATTAGAGACAAACCTTTATTTCATATTCCCTGTTTGATAATTATACTTGGGCATATGTTAGTACAAGGCATTGTTGTTTTCTGATCTGCTCCCATTTTGACCTGTTAAATTTCTGTAACTACAGTACGCTTTTAATACAAACCCAACACTTCCTGTATCCATTTCATATTAAAAGCCCTATAGTGTTTTAGTAGACAGAATACCTTTATTTCTTAACTGCAATTATTATGAAATATTTGCAGGAAAGGTAAAATTCACTGACTTCTGCAGTGTTTTATTATAGTACTTTAAATGTAGCCACTATAATCTTGTGATACTTGTACATTTCTACAACATATTGTTTGGCATTATTGTTGAGACATTAACAAACATACATCAAACTGACTGAAATAGGACAACAGTACTGAGAGATGAGTAGATGAGTAATCCAGAACAACAAAGTGATAAAAAATGATTATATTGTTGTGACGCAGGCGCAGCAGGTAGTGCGCGTGCCTCACAGCAAGAAGGTCGCCGGTTCGATTCCTGGGTCGGGCCTTTCTGTGTGAAGTTTGCATGTTCTTCCCGTGCATGTGTGGGTTCTCTCCGGGTACTCCGGCTTCCTCCCACAGACCAAAAACATGCTCATTAGGTTGATTGGTGACTCTAAATTGCCCCTAGGTGTGAGTGTGAGTGTGAATGGTTGTGTGTATATGCCCTGCGATCGGCTGGCGACCGGTCCAGGGTGTACCCCGCCTCCCGCCCGTTGACAGCTGAGATAGGCTCCGGCCCCCCCGCGACCCCGAAAGGGATAAGCGGCATAGAAAATGGATGGATGTTGTGATGCAAATGTTCATTATGCATAGTTGGCATGCACATTATATAACATCCACAGGGAGTTTTTTTTCCCCTGGCCTGTACTGTACTGTTTGGGGCTGGCCTCTAATTGAACAATAATTTTAGGCCATAATTTGAGAGCTGTTTTTCGTCAATGAAAACTGTTGACATTTTAGTTTTGTTTTTAGACATCGGATTTTATTGAAGATTCCAGTCGACCAAGTCACATAAGATCATTATCTGATCATCCAAAACATTATTAACGTACTTCAGTTTCTCTGTGGTAAGCCTTAATATGTCTCTTCAGGTTTGTGGTATTCTCTGACTGTGCTCATTGTGTGTTGCTGGGGCAGTCATGACATTAGCAGCACAAACAAAACTGCTGCATAGAAAAAAAAAAAGTCTCCTCTCTTTTATTAATGAAAATAAAGAGAGATTATTCTTTTTTTTTACTTTACTTTTACTTTTTTTTTTCACTGATGAACATATTTAGCCATAGTTTTACACAAAAATGTACTGCTACACAAATTGGGAAATTCTTTTGTTGCAGCAGCAGGTGAAACAATCAGAAACAGAAACAGAATCAGAATCAGAATCAGAAACAGAATCAGAATCAGAATCAGAAAAAGCTTTATTGCCACGTACGATTTTACACATGAAGAATTTGCTTTGGTGAGGTTGGTGCATGACACATCTATTAAAAAGAAGAAAAAAGAATCAGAACAGTAAAAAATATAACAGTAAGTAAATAATATAAAAATAAGTAAAATATATAACAATATTAGAAACTGTAACAGCAAGTAAAAAAATCTAACAGTATAAATATATGTACACAAGTCAGTTTTTTTTTTTTTTTACAGAGGCACAGTCTGTTTTTTTTTTTTTTTTTTTTTTTCGAAAGGAAGTCCAAGCAGAGCGTTAATGTAACGCATATGGCAATGTCAATGACAAGTTGAGTCAGAGGTGGAGTGTGAAGAGTGTTGGGGGGTTCCGGGCCTTGTTAATAAGGCTGACAGCAGACGGGGAAAAAACTGTTCTTGTGGCGTGAGGTTTTTGGTCCTGATGGACCGCAGCCTCCTGCCAGAGGGGAGTATCTCAAAGAGTTTATGTCCAGGGTGGGAGGGATCAGCCACAAAATCTTCTGACTGAATCTGACTCGTCGCCAACCAAGATGAGTCTGATGAGGGTGGTGTCGTCTGCAAACTTCAGGAGCTTGACGGACTGGTGACTGGAGGTGCAGCTGTTTACAGGGTGTACAGGGAGAAGAGCAGAGGAGAAAGAACACAGCCCTGAGGGGATCCGGTGCTGGTGGTCTTAACGATAAACATAAACATAGAAAAAAACTAAGAGAAAAGTAACCCCGAAAGGGATGGTCGGGTATAGACAATGGATGGATGGATGGATTCTCATTCTGAAAACAGCCAAAAAGGGTTAGCATGTGTCAGTGCTGTGTTAATGGCTTCCCATTCCCGTC
This sequence comes from Chaetodon trifascialis, assembly GCF_039877785.1. Classification (NCBI taxonomy): domain Eukaryota; kingdom Metazoa; phylum Chordata; class Actinopteri; order Chaetodontiformes; family Chaetodontidae; genus Chaetodon; species Chaetodon trifascialis. The sequence continues at coordinate 3,398,712 of NC_092068.1, forward strand.
TAATTCTGTTCTGTTTCTCAATAGCCCTCATGCTCACAGGGGTACCCTAAATGCAATAGTGCCCTCTTGTGGTCTTAATTACAATTAGATTTTTCCCACCCTTCTACATAAGGATTAATGATTCCTCTGTCGCTAGACATCTGATACCTCAGGACATGGGTTACTTGTCATTGATGAGTGTCAGCAAGCTAATCTACAAACCGTACTTGGTATGCAATGTACCAACCAGTAATACAGAACAACATTAGGAACAATACAACAATCATTCATCTACTTTCTGATTGGTCTCAATTCACTAAATCCAAGGTTGTTGAGATCCATGGTTTCTAATTTGAAAAAAGTAACTAAAATGTAGCTGTAAACTTACTAGCACATGATGTGACCTTTGATATTCTACTTTGATATGCTCTTCACATAACACATCCAGTGTTCTGAAGTCTATAGGCTTCATCACAGGCATATTTTCTATACATAACACAATGACTCATGCATCCTATTTTCTCAACCATGCAACTTACAATGCAAACTCTCTGTGGAATATTGGAGCTGCCCCAACGGAAAAACTGTAAAGAAACCCCAGGCAGAGTTATTCCAATCTGAGCAAATATTTTCTAATATGGATGACGACAGCCCTCTGTTGAAATGTACCGCTGAGTACCAAGGCTCAAGTGGCAGCATTGGTGCCATGCCTGGATCTAGGAGGGGGTTGGGGTGGTGGAGGGCAGGGGGATTGGGAATTGGCACAGCTGAATCTGCCACTTTTGATCATATAGATAAGACAGGGAGAGTGGGAGCCAGGGCTGCATAGCTGAAGGTCTTTGAGTGCCTAGTGTTTACCCTGTGCTAGCAGAGAAAACAGCAGAAGCCATGACCTCTTTCTATGTTTGTCTCTCTCTCCCTAACACTCTCTCTCTCTAACATTCTGACTGACACTGAGATTGTCCTTATTATTACTTTAAAACCATAACTTCCTCCTAATCCTCCTGGTGAATTCAAAATTATAGCAGGGGATTTCTTTCTATTTTTAAATGTAATTCTCTATTTCAGTTGACTGCTACTCAATCTTCTAAACTGTCAAATTTTACTTATGCTCAGTGATGACCCCAATCAGAAGGTCATGAGTTTATACTTTGCTGTCTGAAATTGAAGAATTTCTCCTTCCCTTACCCTCTTTAACATGGGCTCTCTGGCTTCTTCACCTCTGTCATAATCTGGTCCAATCTTTTCCCAGGTACCGTGAAGTTTGATGCCTGCAACCATGTCCGAGCACACCAGTACTACAGCGAGAGCATAGTCAAACCCCAAGGCTTTGTAGGATTCCCCTGCCCTGACAAGGCCACTTTTGCTGCTGTAAGTCTTTGGTTACAGAATGTAACAGAATGTAACCAAAGACCACGTTATTATTTACAGAAATTACATAATGAGACATTAATAGTCCATATTGGACATTTTATGATCTTTGTTGGTTGGTGCATGTTCAAAATCTTTTAAAATATTTGAATAAGTTGACCTGGACATGTTTAGTTATGATAGGATCAGGTAGAATTCTCTAAATGCAAGAAAAAAAATAGCTTCATGATCCCTTTCTTATCTCCTGTAGCCTAAATAACCTCACTGCAATAAAATTCATCCTAAATAAAAAGAAGCTAGTTACTGTCGCTAAAGATAAGTCAGTGTGGAATAATAAACATAGTAAAGCATCAGTACCCTCAATTTGTAGAATATTTGAGTTAATATAGCCTACATGGTTACTTTCTACCAGCTGACCTTATGGCATATATCTTCTTAGTACCTGTCAGACCAGAAAGTAGCACAAGGGAATTTATTCTTGAGTGACATAAGTTGGAAAGCTACTGTGGCTGGCAAGCTAACCAGCAACATGCTATTGAGCTGGTTATGTACTAGCACTAGCAAGTTACAACAGCGAGCAAAGCTAGTGTGCTTGACTTAAAAGATGCATTTGTACCATTGACTCCTGTCTCATGACCAACTTAAAACCATGCCAAATCATACTCCAACACAGCTTCTGGTGGTAGGGGCCACAGATGAGGGATATGGAAGGCATCTTATGTCCTTAAATTAAAAAGTGACTCAGGGCTATCAGATGGTCTCAGACAAGAGAAAGGCTGAAGAAGGAGAAGGGGCCCATGTCTCCACTGTTCCAGCATGTGTATGGTTCTACCACCTGTTGCTGTATGACACTGATATGGCTGTGAACCATTTCTTTGGTTTTAGAAGTCAATTCAGCAAGATTGGACTTTTGTTGCAGCAGAGGGGGTGATGTAAATGGGCTTCCCTCATGTCTTCCATGGGGAGGGCTTGTATCTGCAGCTGTTGGTGTTAATGACAGTTTATCCCTGCTTTGGACACATGTCCCCGATCAAAGGAGGCCCAGGGAGCGCCAAGCATGACCTCATATGACTATGTCCCTGTTGAGAGATGACAGCACCTCCTTGTCGTTCACCTCGTAAACACTCCCTGGTGTTATTCCTGCAGTCATAGCTGACAGCCGCAAAGTCAGCCTGTTCCCACACAGTGACTTATTGTGAAACTATTGCCATTCTTCACCTTCATAAGGTGGCAATCTGCAACATTTTGAAGAAGTCTTTTAAAGAAGTTTTTTTCCCTGACTATTCATTGATAGAAGACTTAAACTCAATCACAGGGTGAGCTCACTCTTCACACCTAACTATATCCTTGTCTTCACAGGGAAAGTGTTTCCCATGTGCAGACAACAAATGTCCTCTGATGGGCCACTATGCTGACAAGTTCACTGTGACTGATAGCATTTCAAAGATGAAGTATTTCCTCAACACAGGAAGTTCAAATCCTTTTGGCTGTAAGTACACTGCTCTTCCTGTCCTGGCAAAAATAAAAGTATGACTTACACATAGGTTGTAAGAACTCACTTTTTAGAGTTCACTGTGAAGAACCACTGAAACCTTCATTCTTTTTCAAAAATGCATTATCATCCATTAAAACAAGGCTATTTCAATAACATCCTGAAAGATAGTTCTTATAAGTTTTAGTGTTATGTTTCTTTTGTCTGGACCTCTAGCTATATCAAATTTTCAAGTATTCACGTTTTTTGAGCATTACGGATTACACATTTTTATACCAAAGTAATTTATACTATTTTATACTACACATCGTCCTTTCAAAATATTAAGTTATAGACTACATGTGAATGAGCATGAATAAGCTTAACAGTAATGGTATACAGCTGTGCCAAGCCACAGTGGGGAAAGCGTGAACCATTAGTAAGTCACGAGCTGCATTGCTTAAAGCAAGCTAAGCATCGTCACAAGGTACTCAAGTGAGTTTTGAGAAGTGTTGAAGTTTGTACTACTTCCATTTTCATTGCTGTTTAGTTATATATAAATGCAGAATAGGCTGGAGAAGGTCGAGTATAAGGCTGTATCTGTAGAAAAATATTTGTTCATTTTTTTCTTACCAGTATGTAGATTTTCAAGGTTTTTACTTTAACAACAATATGAAAGTAACAGATTGACTGGAAGACATGTTCTTTCTGTATTTACCAAGATGTGACACTGCATGCCAGAGCTATGGCACAATAATGTGACTGTTAACTATTTCTTTCCATTTCTAGGTTATAGCTTCAAGATTAAAGTTACCTTGGATGGTCCCAGCTGGCCTAACCCAGGCTTCATGTATGTGGCACTTGCCGGAGACAATGACAGCACCAAGGAGTACAGGCTTCATATGTAAGAACATTTTAACATTGCTCTGTGAAAAACACCAGAGTTTAGTCTGTGTGACAACACACTGACTGGGGTGAAGTCACTGAAGGGGAGCTGCCTCTTTGTCATAGATATTGTGCTTCTCTTTGCTGACTAAGCCTGAGAATTTGAACAACTGTACCTTCTCTTGTCTAATCATGTGCTCCCAGCTGCCGAGATGACAGATATGATCACTGACTGTACCATTTTACACATCAGCCAGTGGACTACCGTTTTCCATATGTCTGCGTTGTATGTCAACAGAAGAGGCAATGTTCATTAAGTGTTTTAGGCTGCTGTTGTAGTAATAGCCACCAAATTGTTCCTCCACAAAATCTCACTTTGAAAGTAGTTGTAGCCTATTACTATTAGTAGTATGTTAATGTACTAGCAGGAATGAAAGTGCAAAATACTTTAATTGCATTAAGTATTATAATACTGCAGTTTGGAATGAGTATATGTCATGAGCAAACATCACATTACCACCAAACTCTGCTATAGTAATGGTGCTCAGATTGCACTGTCAAAGCCATCCAAGAAGAAAGACTTTCAAAAAAAACAAAACAAAAAAACAACAAAAAAAACATCCTTACATTTCATGTGGGTTTCAAGTGTGACATGTTTCTCCAGGGGTACAATGATGCCTGGACAGACCTATGAATTGCTGTTGGATGCTGAGGTAGACGTGGGTGATGTGACAGAGGTGAAGTTTCGTTGGAACAACCATATCTTAAACCCCATGAAACCCAAATATGGTGCATCCATGGTGGAGCTGCAGAGAGGAAAAGACAAGAAGATGTAAGTTTGTCTATTCTGTAAACATGACTGTCAGGTGGCACTCCTCACAACATAATGAAAATCAAACACCTTCACTGTAATATCTTAAACATCAGCCATTTTCTTCAAGACAATTGGTAGCTATTAGGAGAAAGTTTGGTATAGACGGTATACAATATATGTGGTACTAAAAAATAATAGTGCTTTGCCAGTAATGGTAAATACTAGTGCTGTCAAAAACATCGCATTATTAACGCGTTAACGCAAATCAATTTTAATGCCGTCAATTTTTTTATCGCAAGATTAACGCTCTTTGTGACCTAGTGAACTTGTAGTTTTTTATAAGATGTGGCCACTGCTAGCAGCACAAGAAAAAAAAAACAAAAACAAACTACAGGATCCGTAAGCTAAAAACAAGCTTACTGCAGCCATAGCCAAGTAATGTTCATTCTTTCTGGAGAGAAATAAGAGGCTGGGTTGATGAGCTGGGCTGCACGGTGGTGCAGCAGGTAGTGCGCGTGCCTCACAGCAAGAAGGTTGCCGGTTCGATCCCCGGGTCAGGCGGGGCCTTTCTGTGTGAAGTTTGCATGTTCTTCCCGTGCATGCGTGGGTTCTCTCCGGGTACTCCGGCTTCCTCCCACAGACCAAAAACATGCTCATTAGGTTAATTGATGACTCTAAATTGTCCGTAGGTGTGAGTGTGAGTGTGAATGTTTGTCTGTCTTTGCATGTGGCCCTGCAATCGGCTGGCGACCGGTTCAGGGTGTACCCCGCCTCTCGCCCATTGTAGCTGGGATAGGCTCCAGCCCCCCGCAACCCCGAAAGGGATAGGCGGTATAGATAATGGATGGATGGATGGTTGATGAGCCTCTGGTGAATAAACAGAAGAGCGTTATAGTCTGACTGCTTGTATGTTCAAAGGAAACTTAAGAAAGGAAAGTTTAAGCCAACTACACTATAGGCTGAGTCCTAGTTTACAATGATGTGCACTTTGTAACTTTATCTTGTATCACCCTGTTTTGATCTATTAGAAAGGGTTGTTGAAGGGGCTTTTTTGTAACCAAGTTTTTTTTTTTTTTGTCATCTGTTTATTGACAGTGTTAAATTGTGTGAGATTTGATTCATTCAAAGGTGAATGACTGCTCAAAGTGAGAATGTTAGTGTGAAATATAAAATTACACGTTGCTGTTTCAATTAAAAAACATTTGCACAAAGCAAACCTATCTACTTTTCCATGTTGATAAGAGTATTAAAATGATCATTCAAGGGACATTTAGAATAGATGAAAATGTGCGAATAATTTGCGATTAATCATGAGTTAACGATGGCATTCATGAGATTAATTGTGATTAAATATTTTAATTGATTGACAGCACTAGTAAATACCAATCAATAAAACCACTAGTAAAACACTTGTCATGAACCCTTAACTGGTTTTGTTAATGTGCATACATACATTAACTGAGCTGTGATATCTTGTTAAAAATGAGTTGTACTGTGCTACTCTGATGAAGTAAATAGACATATTCCCAAGGTGTACTGAGGTTTTAAAATTCATGCTCACGGTCAAATCAATTTTTATGGATATGGATACTGCCATAGGATATGAATTTTTCTGATTAGAAACTGCTGTCAATCTAACATTATTTCATTTTATATTTGTTGAAACTATTACATCTGCTTTTTTAAAGATTTATTGGATGTTTTCCTATTAATATACTATCAAAATTAGGTAAATTCAGGATGGTACTCATAATAAATCAAGAAAGCCAAATACTCTAATCACAAGGGCTAGTGAAACACGCCACAAGAATCCATCGCTCAAAAAACTGTGGAGCTGTTGGTCACAGATGCCACACAAATGAGAAAGTCTGATGTGATTCTGCAAAGATCACATCATATATTTACTGACTTTCTGTCAATTTTATATGGCCATTAGTTCATTTTATCTAGTAATGTTTTATGTGAAATGTTTTATATCCCAAGTTTACACCTTCTGTTGTCTTGAACAAGAGGTGTTAAATTAAAAACTGATTTTATTCATGTTGTCGCTGTTGTAGTACAAAAGGAACTATGAAATGCAAAAAAAAGCAAACAAATTGTAACAAGCAGCCATTTTAAAAAGCACAAATTGAAATAGTTCCGTTTGATGAATTGATGAACCAAGCTTCATGTTTTCTTGAGGAAAAAGGTGTTTAGACTTGTGTCCCATTATACTATACTTGTGTCCCATTGTGAAAATATTTGTATTTCAACTTAAGGTGCAATATATCAATTCCTATGTGCAATATAGAAAACTATTCACTATCAATACTCCAGTCAGGAGTACAATTGTGAAATGTCAGTACTGATGGTTCATATTCATATCAATGTGCAATCATATCAACCATATCAATGTGCAATATCAGTGTTTGCTCATATTTCATTACTCCTTGTTTATATTGTTTATATTGTTTGGTTGATAGTTAATATTTAATGTCCTTTTACTGATGCCCTCTATGTTTGCTATCCACTTTTGCTGCTGTAATACCTGAAATTTCCCCACTGTGGGACTAATAAAGGTAAATCTTATCTTATCTTATCTTATCTTATCTTATCTTATCTTATCTTATCTTATCTTATCTTATCTTATCTTATCTTAATAAGATTACAAACATTTGTGAATACATTTTGACTGAACAAATACAATTTTAATGAAATGCTTACCCGAAGAAATCTCATACAACAAAACTGCTGGTAAACAAATTGTATATTATATATTTATATATTTAATATATTTAGAAAATATATTTTTCTTTTCTTGTGATGTCACAAAAAACCCCCAATATGTAGTATGAAGCTTTAACTCTTCCCTTTAGCACAATCTGGGCTTCCGGATTTAACGGTGATTAAATACAGATATGGCCATAAGTCATTGTTATTATCATTGTTATTACACCACATAAGGATTTTATTTTTTATATGTCCCTTTTTATGTATTTTATATGTTACACAGGCTGTGCAGGAACAAATATAAACTTCATGGCCAATTTAGCAGGCACACCTCTACAATCTAATGCAATCCAATGACATTAACAGTTCTGCCATAAAGTCAACTTTACCATAGTTGATCACAGAGACCATAGTCAGTGATGTGCTGTACTGGACTACATTATACAGAGTGGTGTTTCTAATATGCTGCCCCCAACATGTATGTAAATCGAAAGGACAAAAAAAATAGGAACACCTCTCAATATATAGTAGTCCAGGACAACATCACTTTAAACTATGATTTCAGTAATAAACATGTAACTCAGTTTCTGATAATGTGGGTTTGCTAAAAAGAAATAGAAAGAATATCACTCTATAGTGTTATGATACTGAAGTTTTGGGGGGTGGGCAAATGTAGACATTTACAAAAACTGATCAACAGAGAGACTTTGTTTCTATTGTCAAGCTGTGGCAGTTGGACTAGTTTTGGTCACTAGAGGGCAGTATGGGACTGCCCCTAGTGCCCTCTAGTGGTTAGGGAAGGTGGGGGATGGGGTTGAGGTAAGATGGTATGGCTGAGCACATCCTTAGGATTTCTCTGTCTGGTATTTACTGATGCTTTGTCATCATTTTCATATCATTAACATACATCTCTCAGTAGAAATAAAAACAGTGACGGGGGAAAGATTTTGCTCATGCTGGAACAAAATTGGAACAAAATAATAATATGAACATTATGTTCATAATATTAATTATTTATGGAATTATTTGTGTTAATACATTTTGGTTTGCCAGCCCTCACTGATTCCTGTGTTAATATAACTGAGCTGCATTAGACACTGTTGTAAAATTGATACTTAAGACAAAATATTAATTGAACATTCTCTTCTACAATGTCTCACTCAGTCTCTTTCCATTTTTGTCTCCTTTTCTTCTTTCACAGCAACTTCTTTTGTGGAACAAAGAATGTGGTAGAGAATGCGATCCAGTCTGTGCTTCCATGCCAACCTTAACCAGCCACAATCCTCATGTTAGTCAGGGTCTCTCAATAAAGATTTTACATTCAAACCTCTTCAGCTCTCTCTGATGTGATACTTTGTGCTGTTGCACATAGTGTAGTGTGATATGATGTCATGTGATGAGCAGACAATGAAGGAAGGCTGATGAAAGGGCAGATCAAGTGCAAAGTCACATAAAGACAGCAGACAGGAAAGAATATGATGATGCTGATGAACCCGAAATGAACTAGCTTTCCTACTGCATGCTTTATTGACCTGGAATATTAGGCATTGTGAAGAACAAAAGAACACTTCACTTATCTATTTCATGAGACAGGTGTGTAAGAGAAGGACGAGGTGATCAAAAGTTGCAAACAAGCTCCTTCACAGTGTGTAACTTGCAATAATGCCATTGTTTGCTTTACAACATTTTGGTGCTTCATCAGGCAAATGGTTTGTGACAATGAGAACATATCTTAAATAAGGAGTAGCTGTATGTCTGCAACCAGTCATATTCTCCACAGGCAAGGAAAGCATGAATACCAAACAACAATTTACTAGATGTCTCCAATATCATATGTGGAGTATCAATCAGCATATAACTATGAGGCCTTGTAATGTACTATGTGCAGTGCCGTGTTCACTGAATCCGTACAAATCCATGATATCGATTTATTACATAGTTATATTGATCTAAACTGAGAATAAACAAGTAAAAGTGATCATTTTATGACCCTGACAGGAGAAGTGTATGTAATTATGGAAGTGACACGAACCAAATGTGTATCAACATCCAAGGAGGCTGTGAGTAGACTTGCTATAGGGTCAACGGCATGGGGCGGAGTGGGGCACCAAAGGCCACCGGGAAAATTCTGATGCACTGGCCCATCCCCGCAAAAAGATCCACTTCTGCCTTGCTGAAGCGATCCCATATCTGAGACACTGCCAGCGGGTGCAATCTCCACTCCCTCACCAGAGGACCTCCCCTGGAGAGAAAGTCCGGCCCCAGGTTCAAGTGCCCTGGAACATGTGTGGCTCTGAGGGACAGAAAATGAGACCAGAGCAACAAAGAGACAGTTTTAACTCACTCTCTGGAGCTCACAATAAGAGCCCAATTGTCCAGATAATAATGTGCGAACATCTTTCTCCCATAGTGGGGCTAACGCCGCCTCAACGCACTCGAATGCAAACCTTAGAAACCGCCTGTGGTCCGGGTGAATCGCTACGTGAAAGTAAGCATCTGTCAGATTGATTGTTGTGAACCAATCTCCTGGTCTGATGGCGCTCAGTAGCTGTCTGAGTGTAAGCATCTTGAACTTGTAAGTCTGTAGATATTTGTTTAATACTCGCAAACCTAGAATAGGACGGAGCCCCCCTCCTTTCTTCGGAACAATGAAATAACGGCTGTACCAACCTTTGTTCGTTTCCGAAGTGGGGACAACTCGTATCGCTCTTTTGTTCGACAAGTTGTTTATTTCTTCCCTCAGAACTGCTGCCGCTTTGTCTCCTACTACTGTGTCTACTACAGAGTAGAAACGAGGCGGCCGGGCCCCGAACTGTGGACGGTAACCCATGGCAACGGACCGCTCTACCCAAGGTGAGACTGCGCATGCGCGCCACCGAGGGAGGTGAACCACCAGCCAACTGACCTGCAGCACTGTGGGGGAGGGGCTGTCGCCCTCTGGCGTGCTGGAGGGGAACAGCAACACTGGTCTGCTGCGGCTTATTTGATTTGCAATGTTTTGAGAGCAAAACGAAGTCTTTATTGAATTCAATAAATGCACATTTACATTCACACAGTGAACAACAGGCACCATTTTTGGGGCACTTGTGTTTGGGAGTGCAGTGCCTCACGGGACTGGACTCCTGAACGGAACATAAACGCAGCCTCTTTGGTGGCAACAACTGAGGGGCAGCAGTGTCTCTAGAGTCGGCCCTGATGCTAGGATGACTGCTTCCTCTTCCTCCAGTGTGCTGAGCCCCTCTGGCGGCCTGGGGGCGGACCCTCGCTCCAGGCTGATGGGCGTGGGTTCTGGCCGGTTGTTTGCTGCTTCACCAGCTGGGGCCCCGAACTCACGTGCGGCGCGTTTGCTTCCTCCTCAGCTCGAACTTAGCCTGGATGGTGTTGAGCAAATGACCGAACAATCAATCAACACTGGCTCGTCCAGATAGACCGCTTTGTCCCGGTCTGGAACATCAGAGAGAGTCAGCCACAGGTACCTCTGTGCCATCACCGTGGAAGCCATCCCTCTTCCCAGGGAAAGCGCTGCACAGCAGGACACACGGAGGATGTAATCCATAGCGACTCCCACCTCATTCAGAAGACGAGACAGTGGACCATGGGGAGGCATGAGTGACCCGAGTTTCGCCAGGCACATAGCTTGATATGTCTGAAGCATGGTGATGGAGCTCAGTGCATGGAGTGCATGCAGTGCAGACAGTGGTTTGTTCCATGTCGAGGTGAGCTCAGCAACAAAATCAGGGAACATGGGCAGGCTGTTCTTCACGGTCGATGGTTCAGGAGGAAGAAAAAAATCAGAGAACTGCGATGGTTTCTGAGCCGGTGGAGGAGAGGGCCAATTTGCTTCCAGTTTCTCAGCTGCATGATGGTACAGTGAGAGGAAGGATGTGTCGACCTGGTCAACCGGCGCAGTAGCGGCGGTGTACTGACCCAACAACAATGGCTCCAGTTCATCCTCCGACAAACCATGTATGTCCAGGCTGACATCCAGCACGTCCTCCTCATCATGGTAGCAGGCTAGCCCGGGTAGTGGCTGGCTAGCGCCCTCGAAGGGACCTGGCTCAAACCCTGCTAACCCGCCAGCACACTTCATGTGGTCTGCCCAGCTTTCAACGGGATCTCTGACCAAGAGCTCCTCATCGCTGGACTCAGACGAAGCCAGGTCCTTGTACTCAGAGAGGAGGGGGTCCAAACGTACACTGGCTGTCTTTCTCAGGACTCTCTCCACAAACTTGACCCGTCTTTCCAGGGTTGAGCTCTGGAGCTGGTGACGGGACTCACAAGACCCAGGCTAAGTCAACGCTCTCCTGGTGTGGACAATCCCCAGGCAGATGCGACATGCTTTGTGGAAATCCTTCTCGTGCAGAGAGAAGCTGCACCCCTGAAGACAGGGGCGAATGGAAGACCTTCCCTTCGCTTGCTTAGGCTGCGTGCTCATATCGAGACACAAGGGAGGTGAAGAGTGTACTGTGTGAACTGAAGGATGACTGTGGTGGTACACGTATATATGTGCAGGTGTAGAGTGAATCGACTGAAAGGGAACTTCCCATTACCGCCATTGCCCCTAGTAATTCGGATTGAATCCATACAAGAGATGGCACAGACAGATAAAACCTATAATCTCAATCAAGGTGTCATAGCAGTATGTACACAACTTACCTTTTAACTATCAACTATTAACTATGATTTACTGACTCCTGGAACTCCTCAACGTATACCACTAAGCGCTAAAAACACACTAAATATACTCTCACTGTATTATAGGTCACTCTTACTATTTAGTACACATGTCTTCCTGCAAAAGTATGGGAGGGAAGGAATAGAGCAGAAATGAAAAGGTGTAGAAATGAAAAGATGCTTTAAAGTGGGTAAAGTGGGTAAACAACTCATAGTAGGGGGAGATAGACACTAGAGTAGGATTTATTGGTATACTAATCCTTTCATATCACCCCACGAAAGAAAAACATAGCAGATTGTCCAGGGGCTCACTGGCAGTATGACCTACATGCGCCAATGGAACCTATCGCCCACCTCCACCTTATCCATCTGGTTGGCAAGCACAAATGATGACTCGGGTCCAGTTCGGGCAGTGTGCACACATCACCTGGCTGTCACATTCATGCCTTCCACTATGGGTCTCCAAGGAAATTGGATAGGCCACCCGAGGTACCCTCAACTCCCACCGAAGCCATTGGATGGCTCGATGCAAGCAACCACACCAATGGTCAGAGGACGGGGACCGATAACACCTTTACTGGAGGCACAGACATGGAATCTTATGCATCTACATCAGCCTTGCCTCAAACCCAGCCAGCGGGGTTGATGCTACTTCAGCCCCAAAGCAGCAACACCATGATGGATCCGGAATGAGAAACCACTAATGAAGGGGAGGCTATGACCACTCAAGCTGGTGCATCCACTCATGAGTTTACCAGTCCCAGAGACATTGCTCACCCTGCCTTTGACCTAGTTCAACCTCCTCCTGGTTAACAAAACACCTGAATAAGCTGTGTATCTCTGTGCCCAACACAGGAGAGTATTCTCATGTGAAGGGCCATAAAAGGCCTGCCTATAAGCAGTATGCTAAGGAGAGACCACAGTGGGTAGAGAAGAAACGCCGCCTCCTGCAGGAGAAGGATACCATTCTGCGCTCCAAGGATGAACTCAAAGAAAGCTTCAATCAGCAGCTGGCAGCAGTCATCCTCGAGAAGAGTAGGATCATTCGACAGAAGGACAAACTCATCCAGCAGCAAAAGAAGATTTTTCAAATTCAAAAGGGCATCATTCGAATGCTGGATAAAACACGGTCCGAAACATCCAATTCACTGGATTCCCCTGTGTCCTCTCCCACTACTCCTCCTCCAATAGACAAATAAACAAACAGACACAACTTTCTGTACCACCATCACTTGCACAGGAGCACCATGTCACAAACACCACATGCACTGATATCAAGGACTATATACCTTGCATGCCTGGAGCACTGAATAATCACTAAAGAGGGGTAATCTGGGTCACTGAACTAACTATGTATACTTATCTTACAACCAAATCATGTATTGAGTATGGTATTATTGTGTTTTAAATGGAAACCTAATAGCAATGCCTTAACCTCACTATCTTAAAGAAAGTTGCTACATTTTCTTTCTAAAAGGAAGTGGTTACATTTTCTTTATCATTTGTTGTTGATTAGGATCTCTGTTAATATTAGCAAGGTGTGAACCATCAATGCCAATGTGACTCTAGAGTCACAAAGGTGGGAAATGCACTATAATTTTTCAAAGATATGTGATGTGCTGATGAGACGTCGTATGGCAATTTTTAACAATAAATCATGTGTTGTGTATTAGATTAAGTCCATTAGTAAGTCATGTGTTCTGTTTTAGATTAAGGAAGTACATTAGTATGACATAGAAGGACACGAGTTAACGAGGATGAAATGGCTGTCATGAACTAATTGCCCATGTAACCTCAGTTTGACCCTGTGTTATCTAATTGTCCATGTAACTTCACTGTGACTTTGTTATTAACTCTGTCCTTGTAACCCCACTGCAACACCCATCTTGATGTAATCCTAAGTGCACTTGCATAAAATTATTATTTTTAAAAAATATCATAATCAACAGCCAAGAAATAATGGTGTCTGGAACTAATAATAACTTTCCAAAACTGGAAAGCAAGACCAAGGAACGAAAATACTGGTGTAATCTGGCTGAAGGAGATTATTAAATAAAAAGAGGACATAACCCAAGGATGTCCTAGTAATTAGGGAGCATCTGGAACGGGAAATGTGATAAGACACAGAAAACACCATCTGCTAATATATGTTGAGAAATTACCTAATGGTGTATTAAGACTCATACAATGATTAGGTGAATGACAATGTTTAGAGGATGGAAAATAGGTGTGGACAAGCACAGTCCCAACTGTATAAAAGCAGAAGCACCAGCCAATTTAGATCAGAGCTCGTCATGTGCATCTTGTGTGCATGTTGAACAACTCTCCTTTTTTGTTGACATAAAAGTTGTTGCTACCCAGAACTCTGACTCCTGCTGATGATTTCATTGAACACCGAGAAGATTTTCTTGAAGAATTGAGTGTAGCTAAAAACTCTGAATTCATGGCCTATGTGGCTTGGGGCCTCAGTTCCAATACACCACAATGGCTGGTGATTTGTGTCCTGGAGCAAGCACAGATCACCGCTGTACACACTGCATGAAAAACCACATTTTCGACCCGTAAATCCCCGCGAATTTCGTTGATTTTCAGTGATTTACCGCAAGTTTATGGGGAACTTCGCCGCCTGTCGGCGGGGGGCGTGGTTAATCGCGCCTTCGCGAAGGTGCGAATAGCTTTAATTAGCACATGAATGCTACTGATGTTTATCTACTCAGGCTGGCCTGCTGACTTCACAAACAACCATTGGATGATTCCACAGGCATTTTAAAAGGAAACCATCATGTGATTGGATAGCAACAAACAGTCTAAGGCCTATGGAAATGCTTCTTTGCTGCCTCTGGGTCATACAGAGTTGGCGCCTGTCGCTTTGAAGGGGACTCGATGCGAAGCCTCTTGCGGTGTGTCGCCACATACTTTGGGTCGCTCTCCAGCTGCTCTTGCAGTGTCTGGCAGAGTTTGGAGAGCTAGGACACTCCTTCTTGCTTCCAGCAGCTGTAAATACAGGTGTTAATATAATATTAGTACTGCTAAGAAACAATAACACATGATAACATATGTGACCATGTTTGTTAAAAAACAATGCAGCTAATAAATAAAATTCAGCCCATTTTTACATTGCTGTGAAAATAAAGCGGCATTCATGTAACTCTTACCCGCTTCCTTCTCTGTCTGCTGTGAGCTGAAATCTTCTCAGCTGCTGCTGCCTGACCTGAATGAGCTGCCTAGGCATACCTGAAGCTCCTCCGCACGGTCTCATAATATGTCTTACAGGCCGCTGGAAGAAAATATATATTGGTTTGAATTAATTAAGACAGGCTTCAGTAAAAACAACAACAAGAAACAACAGAAAGGGTTTAAAAGACTGCTGTCCACACCATCCATGTCTGGACTCCCAGTTAAAGTCGCCATCAAATATGATGTCACCGTTTCGTTGTGGGGCGAGTTTAGTCTGTAAAACACAAAAAGTACAAACACGTCACGCAACATTTATATTTACTTACATTCAGCAGAATATTTCCTGTGTATTTTATTAACTTACCCCTGCTCAGGTTTATATTGCCTGTCGTTTCCGTCACTATTGTGCAGACGTCGCACCTTTTCCTTTAAAATACAAAATACATTGTAATGTTAAATGTAAAGTGAACGATTACCAAACGTTCGGAACGTAGTGCAATAAGAATAATAAAAGTTTGGCGCCCTAAAAACTGCACAATGTAGTACTAAATGCTAACGTTACTTACGTAACTTACGCACCCGTCTCTTCGTCTCCGCAGCTGCAGTTCGGTCAGGGCTGCTCCTCCAGAGCGAGCAGTCTGGCTTTTATCACGGTCATTCTCCTCGCCAACTGCCCGATCAGCTGCGTTAGCAGCTGAGGCAATCCACTGAAGGCGCTCAGCAGTTTCTTCTCTAAATTGTTTGGACTTTCTGGATATGGTCGCTCCGCAGCCAGGCCGTCCACTCGTTGCAGAGGAGTGCCTTCTGGGATGAACTGAAGACGACGTCCGGCCATTGCATGAACAGAGTTAAAGTTTAGCAGGACCCGAAACGTAACTGTTCTAATCCAAGCTCGATTCGCGTTCACAGACGCGCCGAGGTCGTTTTCTGCAGATGTCATTGCGTCAGAGGAGGCGTCCAATCATATGTGAGGTCACGCTCTCGGAATTTCTCGCGAGACCATTTTTGTTGCGTAGAATGAAAAACATGCTGTGATTTTGTCAGGTACTTTGATTTTCTATTTTTGTACCTGAATATTTTAGAAAACATGTAAACTTCTTTAAAGTGACATCATCGAAAATAAAAAAAGAAAAGTTACTTTGGTGTGTTCCCTTTTTATTCCTACTTAAAGAATCATCAGTGGACTTACTCTGCTGGAATTTTGCAAGCTAATCATACAAGCATTGTTCATCTGGTGTTGTGGTGGCAAAATGTGAAAAATTGTGACCAGTGTCCAAGAACTGTAGATGCTTTAATTTTCACAATTTTGATTTAGCAATTTAAGTGGAAAATTAAAGACCTTCGAGAGTCAGGACACTTATCCTGTATGTAACCTATAAAATTATTTAAACACACTTTTAAATCCTCATGAAAAAAAAAATCTTTGTATTCTGTAGGCACAGAACACACACACACACACACACACACACACACACACACACACACACACACACACACACACAAAATCCCAATTTGCATTTGTATAGCTTTGCAGCATTTACAATTTGCATTTTAACACCTCATGGTCACAGTGGCTGAGAGAACTTCCACGGCAATTTACAGTGACGGAAATTGACGGAAATGTTACTTTTTACGCAGTGACGCCACTGAAGAGTCGCCTCGGTCAAGGACTGCCGTCGCAATTTCAGTCGTCCACCGGCAGAGAGATAGGCGTCATCTGGAGCATCTGAGCACTTGTGTGTCCTCTGGAGGTGTGTTGTGGTTGGTGGATTTTTTGCAGTGTCCTGTGGTGACATCCGGTGTTTGAAATGCTTTCCCATTATTCATTTATTTGTTTGTACAAGGTTCTTATGCAAGGATTTACTCAGAGATGATTGCAATGGTTTATAAGAGGTTTTGCTGGTTTAAAAGTGTTTTCAGTGGGTTTGAGTTTTGGTGGACACCTTCAAGTTAATGGGGTCTCCGGCTGTCATGACAACAACTTCCACACTCCCCTAGAGGAGGCAAGAGTCCTGTTGATGGCGAGGATGGAGGGGCGCCAGGGTCTCTGCTGTCGGCTGGCAGTTGCCAGGGAGTGCTGCTGAGCTCACGGCTGGTGATTTATGCTTTGGAGCAGGCACAGATCAACGCTGGACACCACTGAGCAATTTCAGTCGTCCAATGGCAGAGAGATAGGCGTCATCTGGAGCATCTGAGCTCTTGTGTGTCCTCTGGAGGTGTGTTGTGGCTGGTGGACATTTTGCAGTGTCCTGTTGTGACATGAGGTGTTTGAAATGCTTTCCTATCATTCATTGTAAATATCTGTTTATACGAGATTTCTCTGATTTATGTAAGGATTTACTCAGAGATGATTGCAATGGTTTATAAGAGGTTCTGCTGATTTAAAAGTGTTTTCAGTGGGTTTGAGTTTTGGTGGTCACCTTCAAATTAGTGGGGTCTCGGCTATCATGACAACAACTTCCACACTCCCCTAGAGGAGGTGAGAGCCCTGTTGATGGTGAGGATGGAGGGGCGCCAGGGTCTCTGCTGTTGGCTGGCAGTTGCCAGGGAGTGCCGCTGAGCTCACAGCTGGTGATTTGTGCCCTGGAGCAGGCACAGATCACTGCTGGATGCCACTGAGCAGCCGCCTCTTGACGCCGCCTCCCGGCGTCGGCCACCGGGAGAGAGATAGGCATCATCCGGAGCATCTGAACTCTTGTATCCCCTCTGTGGTTGGTGGATGTTTTGCAGTGTCCTGTTGTGACATCCGGTGTTTGAAATGCTTTCCCATCATTCATTGAAAACCTTGCATAAATCAGAGAAACCTTGTACAAACAAATTTTTACAATGGCACAAATATTTACAATGGCACAAATGAAGGGCACAAATCTAGTGCGCATGTGCCGACTGTGCATGCAGCCTGTCGCAGTCGCTCCAGTTTCTTTTCTTAGTTTTACAAATTCTTTTGCTCTATTCTTTTTTATTACCACCTGCAATTTTATGACCATCATTTTGAAAATGTGCCCTCTCCAAACATGTTGGCCCAGAGAGTTCTGGTTTGTTTTCTCACTTTGGATTTGCTACTCTCACTGAGACACAGCACCGATGTGCAGCGCATTGTTTACTCCAGAGATCAGCTGATCGCGCTGAGGCCGGCTGGCTTGTCGGCCAGAACATCAGAGATCCCCGCTGAAATCTGGAGGAAAACACACAGAGGATACAGGGGAGTACAGAAACAGTGGAGGAAAAGAGCTGGGTCGAGACAAAAGAGGCTTATTGAGAAGGGGAGATATAAGCTGTGTCTCCCCTCTCTCATCATGGGCAATGTGAGGTCGCCGGCAAATAAGGTGGATGAGCTAACAACACTCGCCAGGAGTCAGAGGGAGTACCGGGAGTGCAGTCTGATTTGTTTTTCTGAGACATGGTTGCATCAGGACATACCCGACGACGTCTCCATCAGTGGCTTTCAGACTGTTCGGGCCGACCGGGATTGCACGGAGAGCGGTAAGCATAAAGGAGGGGGGCTCGCCATTCTAGTCAACAACCAATGGTGTAATCCTGGGGCCCGTTTCACAAAGGAGGTTCAACAAACTCCGAGTCTAATCCTGAACCTCGTGTTGATCTAGCCTGAGACAGGAAACTCAGAGTTTCTGGTTTCAGAACAGGTGATTTGGGTTAGTTCAATCAACTCAGAGTAAGTTAACTCAGAGTTAAGCGTGTGCACCACGACTATAAAAAGCCACTACTGCACTAGAGCTAGAAATCTTAATGCGCTCATACGGCGAGTTTGAACACGTTTTTAGAAAAAAGTGCAACACCGCTGCAGCTGCAAAAGAGAGAGAGACGGTGTGGGGGAACATTGCTGCTCGGGTCAGTGCGTAAGTTTAAATGCAGTCCTTTGCAATCACAATAATATTACAGGGGAAAACTGCTAGAATGGTAGCTCATTAATTTATTTCATGTAGGTGCAATCCTGCGGGGGAGAAGCGCACTTGGCAGCAGCTTAAGATGAAATATAAAAACATTGTTCAAACAGGTAAGACCCCGGCATAATTTAATAGGGGTACCTCATTTTGATCATGTTTTACATTGTAAAGTAAATATTATGTGGCTTTTGTTTTATCCCCAACATAATGCTGTTTTCACACACATACATGTCTTCTCATCTATATCATATTCTGTTAAATAATTAAGCCTATTTAAACTAACACAGACTTCTGCTCAGCCAACAGAAAGAAGGCAGATGCCTGCAAAACGGGTGGTGGCCCAGCACCGCCACCTCTAACGGAGGCAGAGGAGCTGGCCCTAAGCCACAATTTAGGAAGGCCAGTGGCTGAGGGAATTCCTGGAGGGAGCTCATCTTCAGAGCTTACCCCCCAAGACACAAGTGCCTTTATAAAATGTAATATGCCTAGGCCAATATATCTCTTTTAAGCCTATTCATAAAAATATTTATTTCCCTTTTATGTCTTTTTTTTTTTTTTTTTTGGTCCCAACAGATTCTGATGGTGCTATCTGCCTGGTGGAGCCATCTAATGCCACAACAGACCTTGTGACTATACTGTAAGCAGGCAATACTCCAAAGATTTTGCCAAATGGTCGTTTAAGTATACTGAAACATATCATTCATCTAGGATGAAGAACATGAGGAAACCGTGTCTGCTGCCTTTACAGAGGGGGATCCAGAAAGGCCTATAGAGGTAACATCTTGATATGTTACTGATAGTTCTCTTCCCATTTACATCTCTTAACATTCTGGTGAAATATAGAGTGTGACATTTATCCTACATTGAAGTATTAACATATTCTCATCCTCTTTAACAGGGCATGGCTGGGCAGCAGCAGGAGAGTCCCTCAACTTCCACTGCACAGATTGACACAGTAAGATGGATGTTGTGCTAAGATGTGGATGTGCAACTGTATAATTTAATGTCCTCCTTATGTATTCCCAGTTACCAGTAAAAGAGATTTATAAAACTCACCTGCTGAAAAAAATCCAAAAAACAAACAAAGAAATGCAATACTTGGGAAGGCAGATTTAGAAATTGAAATACTGGAACACAAATTAGAGGTTGGTGCATGGTCACAGGTGAATTATGTTAATTATGTTAACTATTGGAACATTAACTAATCTAGCTCTTTTATTTGTAGGAAATAAAGAAGACCAAATGAAGTGTGTATTGTGTCTTTATTTGACTGCTGTGGTGATGGTGATGGTGATGATGGTGACTCAATCTCTGAGGTGACTATGGCATATGGTGTCTCTGACTGCTCTGCCGTCCTGCATAGCTGGTAGGTGGATGGGGTCATCATCAGGGTCTTCAATTTGTAGGGAAGGGTGTCGCTCTCCTCTAATAGTGGCAATATTATGAAGAACAACACATGCCACAATAATATCACAGGCCCTCTCAGGGGTCACCCTGAGGTGACGTAGGCACTGGAAACAGGCTTTCAGCAGGCCTATGGTCATCTCCACCCGGGCTCTTGTCCTGCAGTGAGCCCATTTGAAGGTCTGTTGGGGGCCTGGTTCAGGGTCAGGGAAAGGAGTCAGCAGCCTAGGTTGGCATGGGTAACCTCTGTCACCCAGCAGAAGGCCATCAAACTCTCCTGTAATGTGTAGGGGACACATCAGAGTATATTAAAGGAGGGAAACAGGTGAATTATATTGTGCAAATCTTTAGGCTGCTTACCACGTTGCAGTCTGTTGCTCAGGTTAGACTCGTGATAAATCCTTGAGTCATGAACAGACCCAGGCCACTTGGCCTCCACATTGGAAATTAAGTATGCAGCATCACATACGATCTTGACAGTGCAGAGAATGACAGATGTTGAACTATGATGCAGTCTTTAACATTTTGAAACAGTAGTCAATCTACATGTACCAGCACATTTATGCTGTGAATGGACATAATCTGCTTCATTATGCGAGGGAGCCGTGATGGGGATGTGTGTGCCATCTATGCAGCCAATCACACTGGGGAATCCTAAAAGAAATTAAAATTACTAATCCCATTCTGAGGTTGCAGCACAATGTCATTAATGGAATATAATTTAAAATTCATTTGGATCTCTATATCATTCATCTGCAATCCTGTGGAACTCCTCCTTGATGACTCTGACAGGTTTATGTCCAGGGAAAACCACAAAGACGGGTAATAGCCGTTGCAGCGCGAGGCACACTTTTCTGACCACCCTGCATACAGTTGCCTTGCTTAAGTGCTCTGCATCTCCGATATTATACAAAAAACTCCCATTTGCAAAGAAACGCAGCGCAACACACAATATCTGCTGGGATGTGAGAGCATGACTATGGCTGGTAATGTTGCAAATGTAAGGACGGATTAGGTTGTGTGTGTAGATGATGGACTGTGACATGAAACGGTACCGTTCAAAAAGATAATTGTCTGGAAATGCCAGAACATCTATGCGCGGTCTGATAACCATCTCCCGAATATTTAGCTGCGCAGTAATGCTGCACCTTCACCCACAGGATCGTTGTCAAAAGGACATGCCATGTTAGTGGAAAAAAAGTGGACTTCTCATATTGGCCGACTGACTGATTTTTTTAAATAACAGACGGCAGAACTATGTTATACCAAAACTCGCCTGCTGACTGAATGAATGAGGAAATCAAAAAACGTGTGTGGCTGACAGAGGGCGGAGACAGAGAGAAACTCGAGGTTCATTGGAAAAACCTGGTCCCGACCAGGTTAAGTTCATAGAGTCTGTTACCATGGTAAGTGACCGAGAGCTTAAGTTACCGCTCTCTGTGAAACCGGCTAGAGTTACCCCTCCTCCTCTGGTTTGAGTTACCTTCCTTTGTGAAACGGAAAACTCTGAATTTCCTTCATTTCAGGCTTAACAAACTCAGAGTTTTCACTAAACCTGCTTTGTGAAACGGGCCCCTGGTCACATTACCATCAAGGAACGTATCTGTTGCCTGGACATTGAACTGTTGGCTGTTGGGCTCAGGCCATATTATTTGCCCAGGGAGTTTTCACATGCCATTATCGTAGCTGTTTACATCCCCCCCTCTGCCAACCCGACATTGGCATGTGACATCATTCACTCCGCCGTGGCCCGTCTGCAAACTCAACACCTGAGTGCATTCATTGCTATCTCGGGTGACTTCAACCACATCACCATGGCAACAACACTGCCCAATTGCCCACAGTGTGTGTCTGTAGGTGTGTGCGTGTGCGTGCAACAGAGATGTGGTCTGTAACATCAGTGCGTAACAGCTACCAGCAATGAAAAGCAGCCCTGGCTGAACTTGATAATTCAGGAGTCTCTGTTCAAAGCGAGCACAGGCTTCAGGGGTGGTTTGGTTTGCAAAACAGTCGGCTTTTTGGCCAACTAAGATCGGGGGGAGGTGTCAGGTTTGTGTGCAGATGGGGCGTGGCAGAAGAATGCTCGTAATGTAGCCGCCATTTGTTTACGTAGCTGCGTCTGGTCATCAAGCTATAAACTTTAGCCAGGGCCGGAATTGTACATTTCTACCTGTCCGCAAAACTTGGAACGACATTTCTAACTGCATTTCAACCTGGAGCAAGCCATGGAAATCGTCACTAGAAAAAATTGTCACTAGAAAAAATATCCGCAATGATTCGCTTCGACGACACACTGTCTCGATTGAGATGGCTGAAGGAGGGCTAGCTGGCATCTTTTAGGCCTTTTCGAGCGGAGTAAGCATCATCGCTCAGCGGATATAAAACCCTGGAGATGACGTCTCTGTGTCGGGAAGGAGTTTGAGTGGAAGTCGAAGTCGGAGCTTCTGCTCAGTAAACAAGGACTACAGCAGAAACAAAGGTGGTGTCGATAATCTTGAAAAGGTAGGCTTTAATTATTATTTAGAATTATTTGCATTCTTGGCTGGGCGAAGGTGACAGTGCTGTTACTGTACTCAGACTGAGGGGTTCAAATTATGAAAATGAATTCACATTTGCTATACAGGATGAGGACAGGAGTTAATGACAAAAAAAAAGCATAATAAATAAATAATAAAAAATAATAATAAATACATTTTATTACGATTGATAATTGTGACGATTATCATTAATATGTACAGTGACCTAAAAGGTCAAAAGAGGAAAGTCGAAAAATGGAAATGATTTTTGTAACTGCACGAAAAATAATCTATCAAAATCAGTGTTGTTGCTCATCATTGACATATCCCAGACTGATTATCCACAAAAAATTTAAATCCACTTGGCATTCATCAAATAGAAAATAATAAATTTTTGTGTGGCATTGAGAGGGTTAAAATTATGAAAATGAAGAAAATCATCACAGGCCACCTCTCCATGACCTAAAAGGACAAGTTTGGGAATTCAGATGTGTTCTCAGAGGAAAGCATTTAAAACACCTCATGTCACAACAGGACACTGCAAAATGTCCACCAACCACAACACACCTCCAGAGGACACACAAGAGCTCAGATGCTCCGGATGACGCCTATCTCTCTGCCAGTGGACGACTGAAATTGCTCAGTGGCATCCAGCAGTGATCTGTGCCTGTTCCAGGGCACAAATCACCAGCTGTGAGCTCAGCGGCACTCCCTGGCAACTGCCAGCTGACAGCAGAGTCCCTGGCGCCCCTGCATCCTTGCCATCAACAGGGCTCTTGCCTCCTCTAGGGGAGTGTGGAAGTTGTTGTCATGACATCCGGAGACCCCATTAACTTGAAGGTGGCCACCAAAACTCAAACCCACTGAAAACACTTTTAACCAGCAAAACCTCTTATAAACCATTACAATCACCTTTGAGTAAATCCTTGCATAAATCAGAGAAACCTTGTACAAACAAATATTTACAATGAATGATGGCAAATTATATCAAAGACCAGATGTCACAACAATGCCGTCCATCCATCCATCCATCCATCCATTTTCTATGCCGCCTATCTCTTTCGGGGTTGCAGGGCGGCTGGAGCCTATCCCAGCTTCAACGGGTGAGAGGCAGGGTACACCCTGAACCGGTCGCCAGCCGATTGCAGGGTCACAACAATGCATAGTTCTAAAATATCTATGGCTGCGTGGCATCAGGCTAACGTTAGGTTAGACTAGCAGCTAGTTGCTATCGTCATATTAGTCACTTGCAGTTTGGCCAAAATCTGTTCTCTAAATATGCTGTTAAATTGTCAGTAGTTTTAAACAAAGTCTTATCTAGAGATCACTTGAAAATAAACTTACTTACTAGAATGATGTATCAGCAGCTCCTCTCGATCCATGCATCCTTGCCAGTGACTCGAGACCTGCTTGGCTTCCTCATTCACGTTTCTGCCGGTGGACGACTGAAATAGCAGCGTCGGTCGTTGACTGAGGTGGCTGCTCAGTGGCAGCGGTGATCGGCACAGATCACCAGCCGTGAGCTCTACAGCTCAGCGGCACTCCGTGGCAACTCCCAGCTGACAGCGGAGACCCTGGCACCCCTCCGTCCTCGCCATCACCTGGGCTCATGCCTCCTCCAGGGGACTGTGGAAGTTGTTGTCATGACAGCCAGAGCTCCCACTAACTTGAAAGGTGGCCACCAAAACTCAAACCTAGTGAAACCTTTTAAATTACAATAAACTGTCTGAGTGAAACTGATCATAAACACAATCCCGTGAATCCACCAAAACCTAAAAGTGAATTCGTTGATCCTTCAAAGTCAACCCTTTTATGGGCTAGTGTTCAAAGCCAGTACATTAGTACATTAAAGGATTGGTTCACATCTTTTCAAGTCCACCTTACAACCATGCTCATAATGTCCACATGGTATGATGAAAACATTACTGTTGACTGTAATCATTGCTGACTGTACTGGGCCTGAACAGATGCCTTCCCCAACCCGTGCTTATCATTCATCTCGCATGTTTAAATATACAAGGAATGTGACTGGTTTTAATTTTCTGCTCTCTGTAAATACTAGTTTCAAAGTTCAGGTCAATGCTTTGCCGCAGCTCACCAAGAAAACACTGTCAGATGAAATACAAAGTGGGAACTCCACACTAAGAACACCCACTGGAAGATTTGACAAATTCAGCCATTTGAAGCGGTTTCCACTTCGGCTGTGTTTCAGAATGCATTTTTGCAAATGTATCCCCATCACTCACATTTGAATCACGTTAAAAAAGGATCTCCTCTTTGCTAGTAAGGACAGAAGGAATGATTACAAAAATCAATTACTCTTTCAGTGTATATATGGGCATGGTGGTGATGACACTTTAATTGAAATAACTACATGCAGAAGTCCATATCACATGTTAGACATTCATTTCTATTGTTTAGGTTATCAGATGATAGTACCAATTATTATTATAATTATTATTATCAGCTGGCTCTCACATGACATGATTTCAAAGTCAAAGTCAAAGTGTTTTATTGTCATATGCACAGCAAGAAACAAGTTTCCTTGTACAATGAAATTCTTACTTTACCATCCACGAGAATGCCAGGATAAAAGAGATCTATAAGAAACAACAATATCAAACAAAGAGCAATTTAAAGAATCAAAGATAAATAAATAAACAAATCCGAGATAAATGAACAGAATTGCAACAGCTATAAGCAGAAATTGCAAGTGACTATATACATAATTCAATAGCTATTCACGTAGTGCGAGGTGGTGTTATGTGCAAACTGGTAGGTGTAAACAGTCGACAGTAGCATGTGCAAATTGGTAAAGGTAAACATTAAACAGTAATTAAACATTAAACAGTAAGTGTGCAATTAAACAGTAAGTGTGCAGTCCAAAAATGGTAGAACTAAACCGTAAAAAACAGCATAGTACACAGTGGAGAGTAAAGTGTGAGTATTTTGACTGACATTTGCGTGAAACCAGTGTTTAAATACGTTTACAGTTTAAGTTTAGTTAGTTTAATGTGATAAAGTTGCACAGTTAATGTAAGGGGGTGTTACACCTCAGGGAGCACATTTAGCAGCAGATAAAAGAACAACAGGTAAATCGACAGTATTGTTCTTTCCAGATGAATAGCAGCTTACCAATCAAATGTGACCAATTTTAGAATTTTTGGGAAACTCAGCTAATTTGTAATTTCCATGACAGCCTTATTAAACATATTCACAACAGCCTCTGAAGACAGGTAGCCATCCACCAGGTACCTACAAGACACAAGGAGAGACTGGTTTCAATTAATGGCTCAATTGCCCTGGTTACATAATTTGTTACTGCTGCTTCCATGTGTTACAAAGGCTGATGGAAAAGACTTGCAAAGGTAGCATCACCTTTTACACTCACATTGCATGATACATAGTTTGATTCGGTGTTGACATCAGTTTTAGTTATAGCTAAAACGATGAGTTGGTTGACAGAAAAATAATTGGCATCTATATTGATAATTGACTACATTTCAGTTAAGCAAAAATCCTTCAAAAATGAGAAACACTCTTTGATTGGAGCATCTTAATGAGATGATTTGCTACTTTTCTTTGTACAGCTCAGGAGGTTGACAGAAGTCATCCACCTATCAGAAGGTTGGGGGTTCGATCCCATACAGACGACCATAGAATATATACAAGAATTTAAAAAAGTAAACAATAAAGTGACAAAAATATATACAGAAAAAGCAGCAGTGAATACAAGATAAAGCTAAATGTAAATGTAAATATACTGTAAATATAAATGTTGTGCAAGATACTGAACTCCAAATTGCCCCTGATGGTGTGCTGTCGGTGTGTGAGTGTGTGTGAATGGATACGCTCATAATGAGTGTGTGTGAATGGGTGAATGCAGACTTGTAAAAGTGCTTTGAGTGATTGTCATAAGCGCTATGCAAATACAGTCCATTCACCTTTTGCCATTGTCACTGAAAGTGGAATTTTGAGTTTTTGGTCAAACAAACCCAAGCAATTGACATTTGTTAAGTTTCACAGGCTAAACAATTGAATAATAATAATAATAATAATAATAATAAATAATCAGCAGATTGACAATGAAAATAATTTATTTTCAGACCTAATTTTAGTTGTTTTTTACTGATTTACATTTGAAGTTTGTAGTAAAAACACAATTGTTGCTAAAAAGCAGTAGTTATTTGCTTATTAAACCAACTTTACTGATGTGGACACAAACGTGAAGGATACCTGATAAAGGAAGAATATTATATGTAGGTGCATCCTTCAGAGAAGCATAAACACTGTGTTGGTAAGACAACAACTCTGAACATGAAGTTAACACAACAGTTTTGAAGTTTTTACACTTCCACTGGGAATACAAACAGCTGTCTTGAGCAACATAATATTAAAAGACATTTTGTGCCTCAAAGCAGACTGAAGAACACTGAGTGATATTTTGTCTGTTAAACTGCTGTGAGGATGAGAGCAGCAGAGCAACAGTGCTGTGTGTCTTCTGTTACTGTTATTGAAGCAGCATTTAAAAAAGTGAACAACTGATCCTAACACAAATGTGGCTGCTTCCTCAACATTTTTTCAAGAGTAGTAAAAGTATTAAAGGCTGATCCATAACAAAATACAACTCGACTAGAAGCAGCGCCGACCTCTGCCAAGACCAATGGTCCATTTTTCTATGACATGTAAATCTGTAAGAGCACCCACTATATATGTCTGGATATTTTGGATATTTCCAAAACAATGAGAATTTAACATTTGGATGTGAATAAGAGTGGAATTAGTTGCATGATAGCAACTGTACTGGTCCTCCTATGAAACCACTGTCCCTGAGTGCTCCATAACGACTGCTTTCTGTATGAAGGTTGAGCAGCTCTGTGTGTTGGCTGATCCAGAGGATTTCTGGTACCTGTGAATGTGAATTGTGGTATGAAGTCATCATATCTCTACAATTGGCTGTTTTGTCACTGTTTAACTTTACTACCATCTACTGGATGTTTGGATATACAGCATTTATTCTGCCAAGGCCTAATGCCCTCTCTCACAGTATTAACAAAAGTGAAAAACAATTTGTGTATCCAAATCCAAGCCAAGGAAAAAAAAAAAAAAAAAAGCTCTTTCCCCCAGGCTTCCTACACTACCCAGTGTTCACTGCAACAATAACTTTCCAGAGATGCAGAATAAAAAATTAAGACGTGCAGCAATTCAGAAAAGATACAATTTGCAAGAGTTTTCTTAAAAGGTAAATCCCATTGTTTCATCACCACACCGTCTATGGCCTTCTTGGTCAGTGTGGAGGAGAGACCAAACTCAGCTCCTCCCAGCTCTTAGCCATCTTCTATTTCACCTTTCCATCATCAACTGCATTGCACTGCATGACTGATCATTTACTCTCCAAATACAGGGTGTGTACACTGCTACAAGAGAATAGCAAATGTTATCAAGATATATATATATATATATCCATCCATTATCTATATCGCCTATCCCTTTCAGGGTTGCGGGGGGCTGGAGCCTATCCCAGCTACAATGGGCGAGAGGCGGGGTACACCCTGAACCAGTCGCCAGCCGATTGCAGGGCCACACACCACAGCATCCTCGCTCTGACTGAGCTTTTAACAGAAGCAAAAAAAACAAAAAAAAAAAAAAAAAAACCCTAACCTGTACAACAGATCATAACCAAAATAAATTACTATTACTAATTAAACTCAAGAATGTTCTACTGCAGCTGTGAATCCTAACATTACTGCTGCGTTGTTCACCAGACCTAAAATGGCGGCACAGCGGCACCTTTAAGCTAGCAACGCTGTTGCGTACATGAAATAAAACTCAAGCTCTCTCTCCTAACACAATATACGTTCACACACTGTACATTTACACTCTGGGTTGCTCAACAAACCTAAAGATATGAACTAAAAACCATTTGTGCTAAAGGTTTTCTTCACACAATATCGCTAGTAACATCTGCCCTTTGTTGGCGTTTACAACATAAACAACACAGCAAAAGTGCATCAAAATGAGTTGAAACTCACCAAAACCGCTGTCGGTTATTTTACATATGTTCTTCATCAAATTCCAGCCAGGTAGATGAGATTTTGAGCTTCTAAAGACACTTTTCAGCTCAGTACCTTCTGCTTTTTTTTCTGTGCCCACTCCATTCTGCTCAGGTGCAGCCGCGCGTTTCTTAAAGGGGCGGTGACACGACTATTCTTCACACATTTTTAAATTCCCCACATTACATTATTGTTGTCAAAACATTTTAACTGACTTGTAAATTAATTAATTGAACATTTTAACTAGTTCAACTTATTTATACATTTCAATCATTTATTCTTGTCATATTTTAATGTGCGTTACAGATCGCTGAGGTCAATGGCAAAGTGTAGGACATATTACATCTGAGGATGAACTATGTAAAATTTGATGGTGCTTTCCTTTAACACGAAGCCCCAGAAGATTAAAAAATATCATAAGTATGCGACCCACGTCCTGTCAATCACAACACAGTTATACCAATATTCAAACCAAGGCACAATGCTTCCACCTGTCAACTTTTATCAGATGAAACAACAGATACACAGTTATAGCCTTGATTTGTCACCTCGTTCTTTATGGAGAGTAAATAAGGGTGTGTGGAGTGCAGTTGTGTCAGGATATTTACAGCTACAACTCTTCAAGACAATGATTGTCCAGTTTGTGAGTAACTCTGCTGCTCTGCACTGCTGCTGGAATCATGTCTTCCCATCATTCTCATTACCCATCATGAGCTGCTCTAAATCTGACTTTTCCTCAGTGAACAGTGAAAACATTTCTTTGAAGTCTGGACCCACACTGGCAGCTCTGAAAGGTGCAGAGGGATGGCTGTGTGTGAGCCCTGTGTCTCTGCAGCCAGAGTCAGTCATTGTTGTGTGTGTCTGTACATATCTGTGTGTGTATATGTGTGCGTGTGTGTGGTGTGTGTTGTTCCAGGAGGAGTTCTGTTTCCCTGTGGAGTGTCTGTCTCTGACTGTGGAGGAGGTGATGCACATCAGACAGGTGCTGTTTAAGGTAGAGTTGGAGAAGTTCCAGCAGTAAAAAGAGATCTACAACGCTATGAGGAAGGGAAAGGTAACTTCATCTTTTATGACACTCGTTGCTTTTAACATGGACGGTATAAAAGAGCAAGTGACTGCATGAACCAGCCACCCCTTACAGATGTTAACAGCCTTTATGAATGAATAGACCTCTAGCTTTCTTGACTTCACCATGACGGAACGAGCACACATCTTTCTTCTGAGCTCCAGCAGATTACATTTGGTGAAACTCTTTGATGTTTGTTTTTGGTATTTTTGAATGTCTTCTTCGTCTTTTTATTGCAGCTTTGCTCCTGTTGTCGAACCATAAGGTTTTCCTTTTTCACCTGGTCCTACATCTGCCAGTTTTGCAAAAAGTAAAACATCTTCCAGGATCATCTTCATCTTTTGCATTTCAAATGAAATTTATAGAGAAGAAGTGTGACCGTTTTCTTTTTTAAAGCTTGTTTTATTATCATCATAAGACAAACATCCAGAATGATGTGTCATGCTGTTAGTAACAGGAAAAACAGGAAGTGACCAACATTTTGCAAGAATTAGACAAGAAGATGTGCAAAATATGTCAAGGAAAGGCAGGCATTAATGTGCACTGACTGCATGATATATCTGATATATCTGATCTGATATAGAGCATGTAGAGTACATCCTGTTCATCCTGAGTTTTAAAGTGAAAATGTACAACAAGTAAGCAAAAATACATTAGTTTCCAAATGTACATGTGTTTGTAAATCTATTAACCTCAGATTTTATGCACCAATATGTATCAATAGTGTGAGAGAATATAAAATAATTGTATATTTGCATGATATTAAGTATACTTAAAATAGTGCCATTTCAGGTTTACAACTCAAGTTGGACTTTTGCACTTACTCTTCAGTGTAATAAGTACAAAGTTAGGTGTTCCAATTTAGCACACTTTAAGTACACGATTTTATAGTTTGGATGCAAGTACGCTTTGGTATGCTCAGTGCTGATATTTAGTATATTTTAGTGTATTTAAAAAAATACAAACTACACATTGATGCAAAACCACCACAGAGAAGAAAAACAACCACACAGATGCAAAACAGTCACAAAGATGTGAAATCACCACAACGAAATGCAAAATGACCACAGAGACACAAATTGACCACAAAAAAGAGACACAAACTCACCAAAACAGTACACGAATGCACAGCCACCACCACAAGAAGCAAAACCACCACAAAGAGAAACAAAACCAAAAAGAGATGCAAAACAACTACAAAGACATGCAAAACTACCACAAGGAGATGAAAAAATCCCACAAACAGATGACGAACTGCCCACACAGACATAGCAAATCCCTGCAATGTCACTTTTGGACAAGCTAGGAAATAGATAAGAACACACTGATCATGTAAGCAGTATAATGTAACCTACTTATTTATTTAAACTAGCTTGTCAATGAGTGGACACTGTTGAGTCTCAAAAAACATGCTGCAAAATCAGGCAGTGCATCTTTAACTGCAAGTTTACAGTCTCCATGCATTATTTATCAGTCTTTGAAGCAGAGTGAGAATTCACATAAATTAACATAAAACATCTCTGACAACTTCATCGCTATTTATAGTCCCCCATTACTGTAATGTTATTACTGTCACTTTAACAGGCTCAACAATAGCAGCAGTATGAGGGATACTTCACATGTCCAACCATTAGTGTCCCTTGTCTTTCTCTGTCCTCACAAAGCTAACTGTTCCTCACTGCCAAGGCCTGTCAGGACAAGGAGAGGGTAAACATTACCCTCATTAATGTTGAAAGACACCAGGCTCCATTTGTGCAAACACAAATCAACAGTAAATTACATGGTGAGATCACTGCTTTCTCCTGCTCATTTGGATACAGAATGGTCCTAGACAAAATCTTGTCTAATGTGTCACATATATCTGTAATTCCAAAAGGCCTCTGCATGTACATGTGTGAATGCGTGTGCGTATCTGCAAAGCACTTATTAATCTGTCCGTGGCCTTTCGCTGGCTTATGAAGTCCTGATTGTGTGCCATTGTTTTGGCTTCATTTATTTGAACACACACCCCGTAATCACGCTTGCAAATATACGGCTTTAAAAAAGCGAGCTGCCATTTTCATCATGGTACTAACAAAGTGCATTTGAAATCACTCTGACTTCCCCTGAGCTGAGCCATCAGTGCTCACACAATACCAATCAGAAGAAAAAAATCTTGGCTTCAAAGCTTCAAGCTTGACTACATTAATAATATTAATAAAACAGCAAATTGAATGTGTGGGCTAAGAGGTGGGGGAGAAAGTGTCTTGAAATCCTCTAAAGACATCCGTCTTTGTCTCTGACTCTGTTGTTTCTCTTTTGATTATTGGCTCATTGAAAGTGAAGGCTAATGACAAAATAGCGGGCTAATTCCTGTAATTATGTGTGTTTGTCACAAGAAATTTGCAAATGACAGCGCTTCTTTTTCTGATCTTCAAGCCAGTAGCTTCGGGGGTGGCATTGTTACTAACAAATCATTTACAGACAGGTCATGAATTAGTGAGGTATAGATGTAGGTGGCAAGAGAAAAATAGCTCTCCTGGGGAATGCTTGCACAACAAACTTAACCCCTGGCCTTTGGTTATATTGTATTGTCAAAAAACTATTTGTATGAACTGAGAAGTAAAGAATTCATGTGTCTGTTGTTGTTCAAGCAAAAGCAAGAAATGTCTTGAATGAATGTCCAACAAGGACAGAACAGTCTGTAACAGTGTGTTAATATAGAAGACAATGCTGAAAGCAGAGGGAAACAGTACGCTGTCCAGCATCTTCCTGAAGCTGCCACATGGAGAAAGGCTAAGCCTATTTGATCTCCATAAAAAAAAAAAATAAAACCACTATATTTTCTGACCTTCATAATAAATGGATTCAGTTGTAATATGAGTGTACACAAAGGAATCTATTATAGTGAGCCGGAGGGAGGTTGAATAGAGGCAAATGGGTCAGACAGGGGTCAATACAGTCTTTTTAAAGCAACTGACTTTTTGTGCTGAAGGTGTGTAGTGCTCAACAGTGTGAGTAGATAACTGCTGCGCTGTTTGCACTGAGCTCACAGATTTACTTTGCCGTGAACTCCCGGAGTTTTAGGATTTTTAGTTTTATCGTAGCCTGTTCCTCCATGTTTGGTCAGTCGTGGCTGCTCTCGCTGCTCTCCACAGTTAGCTAGCTTATATCTCTGTGCCATTTCTGAATTTTCAAGATTAAATAGGCCATAACAGGCTGACAGAGCTGTCCCACTGAAGAAACTCTCCCCAGATGTATCTGAGGAACGTGCCT
This sequence comes from Chaetodon trifascialis, assembly GCF_039877785.1. Taxonomy (NCBI): domain Eukaryota; kingdom Metazoa; phylum Chordata; class Actinopteri; order Chaetodontiformes; family Chaetodontidae; genus Chaetodon; species Chaetodon trifascialis. Next base: position 3,431,991 of record NC_092068.1, read on the forward strand.
TCTCTTATTGGAATTTGTAGGAACAAATCAGTTCATTAATACAGACAACTGCTGCAGCTTGACAACAGAAATATAGTAGCTCTGCTTGGAGGCAGTCCTGCATGCTTCCCACTGCAAAGCTCCGGGAAGCAGCTGCGCATGGCTCTGTATCAGAGATAGAGAAGTTATCCAGATGTACATTTCACAAACCAACTCGTTAGTCTTCATTCCTGAAGTCTTCTCTTCTGTCAAACTGAAACATACTGTGTGGAAACACAGTATGTGGCTTGACCAAATTTGGGCAGAATGGTGTTATTGGTGCTCTTTGTGGCTGGCGAGGGGAAGAAAACCCACCAACCTAAGTGACACAGAATGTTGTCCAGCCTCTAGCCACACGGTGAAATAATGTGATCATGTCTCTTAGTGGCTTGAACGCATTCTGTGAAGACACAGAGGAATAAGTCAAGTTCAGGATGTTTCTTTGGAGGAGTACTCATGTTGGTGTCTCTCTTTTACTGCTGCTGCATCAACTGTTCCTCATATCAGCTGTATATTACCTTTGTGGCCAGCACATACAACTTGACTGTTACTCTAGCACTATAAGGTGTCAAGCAGGGGAATGGCCACATGGCAGCCCACTTGTAGAGTACATTTAATAGCCAGGCCTATTGGCTGTAAGATATTGGGAAATCCTGTAAAACCCCAAATAACATTAATTTCAATGTTTTTAACATATTGAAATGAAATTCTTTCTGCTTAGGCAGAGACAGTAGGAAAATGGTAAAGGTTAGTACAACTAAAAAGCTGAGGAAACATTATTCCCTGCACTGGCACTGGATGTTGGCATTAACAGAATGGTCACACTCGTGTGAGGGAGGGTGCAGGGAAACTAGGGGTTGAACCTGAATACAGGACAAGCAGGCGAGATAGGGAAACTGAAACAAGCTTTCAGAAAATAAAGCTGATTGCAGTCCACAAAACAGGCAGACAACAAGACTGATGGAAGCAGAACGAGCCTAATCCAAGAACTAAAGAGAAATACAAAAACTGAACTAACTGGGATGGTACAAGGGACACAAGCAACCAATCACAGGTGACGAAAGATGGAACACGTGGACAGAATACAACAGGTGAATCACAGGTGATGCAAAATAGACTGGACAAGACACAAAGACAGGAAGTAAGACTAACTATGACACATGAGGAGATTAACCTTCAAAATAAAACAGGAAACAGTTGCATTAAGCGACGTGTGTGTCTTGTTTGAGCGACATGAACTGAGAGTTGGCATTTTTCCAAGCGGTGCGTCAACGTGCACGTCTGTGCTCAAGACTGAAAGTGTGGGTATGAAGACCCTTGAAATTAGACAGAGCTGAGACATGCGTGAGTGAAGAAGACACATGTTTACATAAGCACAAGGGGAGGGAGGGCCTGTTTACAGTATCACACCAGCTTTTTTAATACTGACACAAGTCAACCTATACATTTTTCAAATCCTGCACAGCAGGGCCTTAATGCTGCTGTATGTGAAAATAGTCATTTTCAAAGGTCCGTCCAAATATCTATGCATGATGCCTATGCATGTTCACTTTTTACTTATTTGTGTCCTTTCTGTTTACCTCCACAGACTTAAGTTAGTTAGAATATAGCTTTGGGGTCATTTCTAGTTTTGTTGAAGCTGTAAATCATGTCTGCTTCTGCTGGGATGCACAAACATCTCTGATGAGCAGACGTGGAGTTGTGCTGAGTGAGTGTGAGAACACACCACGTTTTGTTCTGAATCTCTTGCTCCCCTCAGTCTGCTTCATTCAGTCAACACCAGCATGTGTGTGTGAGTGGGTGAGGTGTGTGTATGTTAAGTGTCCAGGCGTACCTTTACACCTGAACACTTAAGAAGGTTACAAAAATATTCAATTCAAACAAACAAATTCTAATGAACTTACATTCTGTCTGTTTTCAACCAAGTAAAGCTTTAACAAGCACAAAGTGTGTCAAGCCCCCTGTTACCGTCCCATGATTTCATTGGTTAGTCATGTAGCTCTGAACCCTGCCATTAACTGGAAGAGAGCGTGTATGTGGGAGGGCAGCTGAGCTGGCAACTAAAGAGCCACTTGGAGAGTTTGGGTCCCTCCAGATTGCCGTAGCAACTATTCTACTTCATAGCTATTTGAGGGAAATTGGCCACAATCGGCCACACCTATCTAACCCTCTCACCCTGTCTCCACAGCCCCCTTCCCCTAACCCCTACACACACACACACACACACACACACACACACACACACACACACACACACACACACACACACACACACACACACACACATCCAAGCTAAAAACAACCTTGCCCTGTAAAAGGTTGAGTGGCTCTCTACCACCACTTCTGTAAGAATAATACACTCACTGCATAAATGTATTCTGGTTACTGAATAAGTGCCTGTGTTTAGTTTCATGTTCCACAAGGCGAATCACTGGTGGGGGTGTTTGAGGGGAACTGAAAGAGAAAAAAAAAACAGACTTTCATGGAAAATTGTTCTTGTATCTTTGTAACCTACAAAACAGAGCAGAAACAACAAAGAGGGTTGTTTTTCCTTTAGAGGCTTCAGTCACAGATTTACTTTTCGATGTCTGGCATCATCATTGGTAACTGCTACAAGGGAGTAGGAGTAATGTAGTAAATGATGTCTAATTTAACAACCAGGCAGGAAAAATAGAAGAAATGTATGAATGTATCCCTCACTACTAATGCCAATGATACCAATGTAAATAAAGTTGAGTGACAGTTGCAGTGAGGCTGCTATTTATTTAGAAAACATTCTTGACAAACACAGAGGTAAAATGAAATGATGTGTTTTGTTCTGGTGAAGTGTTAGATTATTTTAGCAATGCAGTCAAGTGTTTTCTTAAAAGGTGAAAGTTTCCAATATGGCTGGCAACAGGACATCAAAAAAGACTGAATGAAATGAACTCCCTAATTCATTTCTCGCATAAAAGCCATAAAAATGTCTCCTATGTGAACTTTTTTAAGGCCAAAAGTAACTACCACAGCAAGCTCTTATTCTTCTTAGAGATTGCCGCAATAACATCACACTGATAATTACGTAATGGATCACTTATTGAAAATTTGTTGTTTTGTTTTGTTTTTTTTTTGACAAAAATAATAAGATACAGTAGACAATTACACATGTACACTGACAGGCCTACTCTTGGACATTCATGACTTACAAAGTATTTGACACTTTTTTAGGTGATGCTTGAAGTAATTTTGAAAGATTTGAGTTGAGAAATATGATATTCAGAAATGTTTGTAGGTCAATGTTGTATATCATCAATAGAAATTAAATTTTTAGACTGGAAAAGGATCAGACCACAGAAAGATGACCTTTCAGGAAAACTGGTCTGGGCAGTCTGTCAGTAACACTGTCATTTCTGTTTGGATTACATCGGTAAAATCACCTTCATCATCACCCTCCACTATCCTTGCTCCTCTTGCTCCTTTGCTCCACCTAAACATCCACACAAATTTTCATGTTCGTCAGCTTCTGTCAACCAGCACTGTTGCCTGTTCATGGTGCACTTTTATTTTGGCTTAGAGATAGTTTTGTTTCTTCCACTGATACAGTCGTTTCATATTCAACTGTTTTGTATGTTTTTTACTCCTTTATACACTGCCTATAGCACTGCACAAACCTATGTGCAGTTACACATTAATGAATTAATAATCTTATTACTAATTCAACAAAAAGGTGTGAATTTTATACAGAAAAATAAATCTCTTCTCTTTCTTTTACATACTCATACTCCTTTCCAGTGCCGGTATTATATATTCTATTACGTACAATTTAATCTGAATCTCATACCTCATTGAATCCACTTGATGGCAGTGTTGGCTCACAAAGACTCCTCCACCTGTCCAGACTCAGTCCATAATCCAATTGACAGTTTTCCTTTAAGAGACCTGAAATGATTGTGGAATCAGGATTGAAAGAGGATTGAAGGACACATGGTTTTTGTGGACTTTCATACGACGGGATCTAATATGAAGTCTAGATCTTTTTTTGCGTTGTTTTTTAATGGCCCACCCTCTCAACAGCGATGGACAACCATCTTTTCTATTTTCATTTTATTTCCATTTTAATGTAGACATTATTCCTGTAGCAGAACGAGCTTCTCCTGAGGACACTGAGGTCATGTCTGTATTTTTTCAGGGGAGTTTCTGCACGGGTGTATATTTTATCCAGGATATGAATTCTCATCCAGTGTGTTTACACTACAAAATATGCAATTGTAACAACTTTTGTGACAACAGATACAGGATTCATTATTTCCTCAACAGACTGTAATTTCTGGCAGCAGTCACATTTGCCAGCCTCGAATTTGGTGATTGTAAATGAAAATTGTCCTACTTTGGCTACCATTTACACACCCAGTGGATTGTCTGAAAATTCTTTTGTCACAAAGCTGAAAACAGGACAGTGTTTCTTAGCTCATAAAACTTGACATTTTGGAGATACATTCACAATTCTTGCAATATAGCTGAGCAATTAACTGGATAAAATGTTAAAATGTAAAAAAATAAAAAATAAAATAATAACAATAATAATAATCGCATACATTTTAAAACATTATTATTTCTAGTCAATTTGGGGAATTTGGAGTCATGAGCACAGTATTTGTAAAATCCTGTGTCTGGTCATGCATTTAGCATGAGTGAGTGCTCCTTCCTGACCAAACTAAATGATGGTTAACTGAGCAGAAAACACAACACAAGGAATGTTCTTTGAAATACACATAAGATTTTATTGGTGACAGTGTATACCTGGCATTGATCAAAATACACCCATTACTGTGTGAAAATTGCAAGAGAAGACATTTAAGTAACCCAATATATGAAAAAAAAAAACATAAAGAAAACTCCTTTGCATCGTCAATAAACAACTAAAAGAACAAAGTGTACGTTGTGTTGCTGATATTATCCTAACTACAAGCTCAATCATTTTAGCTGTAAAAGTTTCTTAATTATTGTATACTTTAGATATTGTTAAGCAGGTACTTGTACAAGATGCAAGCTTGCTAGACGTCTACCTCAAATCAATCCCACTGAACCACTGATCGACTATAAATTTGACATTTCAACCGAAACGTCAAACGCTGCCTCACACGCTGAAAACAGAAGGCTTATGTCAGCTAAACATGTCTTCATATAATTTTATCATTGCTTTAAATATAAAGCTGCTACATAACAGCATCCTGTGCATTACATAATACTCAAGGCTGCACAAAATACACTGTAATTTTCTAACCAAGGAAACAACAGAAACGTGGTGTTAGTACATTCTTGCACTTGATATCCATCCTTTGTGAGTACAGAAGTGTGTAGCAGGAATAAAAGGTTATTAGGTTAGTTATCAGTAAAGTATGTGAAGTGCTGCCCTGCTATGGTAGTTATGAGCTGCCATCAGTTACAAGCATTAATATCAAGTACATCAGCTCAGAAAGCAGCGGGGTACTACACACAGCCCAGCCAAGTGTTGAACACTGTGACAAGGCTGTAGAGCACACAGTTTATTCCAGAAAACACTACCATCATCTTCCTCATCACCATCGTTTGTGGTAAACCTTGATTTTGTGTATTAGTAATAGCAATCAACTTGCTGTTTGATGCTTGTTTTTGTTTAGTCATTCCTGTGTGACACATGCGAAACATGCATTGCAGAACAAGTGCCGAAGACTGCAACTTGTGCGACTTTGTACACTGACACTGAAAAGCGAGGCAAGCCTTGATTCACAGTTCAAATGAAGAATCTAAGAAAATGGCTTTAAAAACTGGCTGCAAGACCTTATCATTAACATGTCAAGATCCTGGTGACACTATAGCACAAATTCCTAATATGCTGTGGGGGTTGATCAATACCAATGACTCCACACTTACTTGGCCTTTTTTTGAGCCAAACAAGCTGACGACTTACAGATTTATTGTTCCTCCAGTATTAACACTGATATGCTGCTTCTTTAAAGAATGTTTGATGTCTAGCTCCACATCAATCAGCTAGCTTGGACTTGTGTAAAGTCTTGTAAACAACATCTGCCTTGTTGAGTTTTGTTAGGATATGGTGACACTGAACTGGAAATATCTGACTGTAGGGGCCACAGCAGGACGCACTGAAGCAGGTGTATGGGCTGGGTCACACCAGCATTGAGGTTTGGACCAAAACCATTTTTATGGAATCAGTGCAGTCACTCATGGAGGCAAAGTACATGTGCACAGTGCTTTTGCATGGAATTCAGCTTTGGTGAACTCTGATGGCCTCAGTATGCTAAAAAGCGCTTGTCGGATTGTCTAAAAGCAATTTTTTTAACTTTCCGAAACAGAAAATCCAACAATCATGCCCACTTTACACAGTGTTTAATAGCGTTGCAACTATTTTGGTCATACCACGAAGGACTTCCAGGAGAGACGCCGGCCAAAGCTGTTTCCTGACAGTACAATTATTGCACTGCATTGAGACTACAAAGACCAACAAAAGACAGAGTTCTTGGAGTTACTTTCAAGCATACTGTGACCTTCACGCAAGAATTTGCACCGTTGAACAATAGCAAACTGTTTCTACAGTGTTGACTGACAGTGTTGGCCTTTGATGGAACAGTACCCCTGGCTATCATATTTGCTGTCGCACCATCCAGTTCTATACAACTGCTGTTGAATACGAAGTAACACCAACAGAGCATTTTTCAATGGATTAAACAAGCCACACACAAACGTGCTCACTGCCTGATGTTGGTCAGTACATCAACAAGCTGGACCGAGGACAGCAGATTTGTTCTACCAACGTTGTTGCAGTTTCTCCTGGCTGCCTACAAATGTTGATTATGTCATGGTAATGCCCCTTTAAGTCAGCCTATGAAACTTTTTCAAGAGAATGTTTGCAAACATGTTCAACTCTGGAAAAGGCATCCATTGAATCCGTGCAATGCTCAGTGTTTACTCCTGAATTCACTCTTACAGAACATATATGAAGGTAAGTATATTGTTGGAGGGCCTAGGAATGCACTGTATGTTCTGACAGGATGAGTGACATCACATTTTATTCATTCTAGGCACTAGTTAATTAAGACTATAGAACTTCAACGTTTCATAATCATTTGGAAAGGTGGCTTTTTACTTGAATGATTATTGCTAACTGTGTCTCAGTCTTTAACACAGAAACAACAATTTCTGATGCATTCAATGGCTCAAGTTCTTTGCAGTAGGATGAACATATTGTCTCAACATTTCTTCATTAATATGGAATAAATCATTATGAAATCCCCACAGAACTGGTGGGATGGAAAAGGGAGCTGGACACGGATACTGCAACCATTTCAAAAGTAACCAACAATTTCTTTTAAGGACGGAGGTATTCAAGTTTCTTGATGATTGCAAAAAAAAAAAAAAAAGGCGACACATACAACCTCTCACTTTGAATGAAGACAGCAATCAAACCTGCCTTGGCCTCTCATGCTATGGCTGGTGAGAAAAAAATGCTGAGAGATGCCCCTGTGAAAGCACACATGCACACACACATCCATGCACGCACGCACGCACCCACCCACTCTATTGGCTCTAAAGCTGCTGAAACAACGCTAAAAATCTGTACAATATTTAAATACTGTATTTACAGAAATAAACTTCATTGTTTGTCACACCTGTATTCAAAATATTCAAGTGGGCAAGTGGCATTTTCTCCACATGTAATAACCAGAAGCATTAACAAATAAAGGCAACAATTAAGCGCATTTGATGGTAGTATTTGCTTTTCAGATTTAGCCTGCAGCATGTTTCACATTCTTGGATTCAGATTTAACTGTGGATCTTAAAGTGGTTTTGCTTGATGTGGCCTGTTTCTTAAACACTTGGCATTATTGCCGGTTGTTCTCCAAAGCATGACATCAGCTTTTAGACTGACTTCCTATTGTCCATGTAGGGTTGGATATCAGTTGATTTATGGTTCCAACTATTATGCTTCAGTACTGAAAACATGGACTGTCATTTGTTAACATGAATTGATAGTAAGGATGCCCAACAAATCCCTTTGAAAAGCAACCATATCTAAATTAGTGAATGGCCTCATTTCTACGGTCACTTCTAATATCATCCACAATGTTTCTTGCCTTGTGCAACATAACTGGCCAACAGTTTTTATCTGTTGAACAAGCATTATATAAATTTGCAGAAATGCAATGGCTTCCAGTTTTCATTCACAGCTGATGTGTTTTAAACAGCCATACAGGCTTTAATTTAACATGTATGACAAATGAAAAACAAAAGCTATCTGTATATATAACTATAAAGCCTAATTACGCACATACTCAATATCAATGTTTTTTATTAACATGGTTTTAAGTGGCTGTGTGTAATGTCAATTATTCATAGAGACAAACCATCAGTCACTCAACTGCAGTTTCCCTCAACTCTGCAGAGCATCTGTCAGTTCATTGTTTTGGCTCAGTTGCCAGCAGTTTTACAGTTTGGTTCAGTCTTACTGCCCTCATCAGCCCTGTTCCCAGCAGCCGCAGGCAGCTGTTTCCAGTGAAAAACCTCTGATAAGCTCACTGTACACTGCCTGCCCTAGTCATGACTCGCTGGTAAACACAGAGGAGCATTTAGCAGGAGATGGAGACTAAAACAGCTAAAAAATAAAGTGAATACTGGACTGCATCTGGTGGATACAAACATGACTTAAAATGAAAGCAAAAATTGCTCTATGTCTCTTCAATGTGAATAGTGAAATTGCTGTCTTCTTAACCATATCAGCTTTATCAGGTGATAAAATGTGGATGTTGTTTCAAGCTTGTTTCACTGCCCCACAGTCAACTTTTGGTCTCATCTTCCTCATCTCCATGACCACAATGTTTAACACATCCAGACAGAGCTTTTTAGGGCAACTGTTAGGCAGTATGAACAAGCTAAAAATGGAAGGTAACTACATTTAGCTTTAGCCTAACTGGCCCTGTATTTTTAGGACTTGGCTGTTTTAGATGCTGGGGGCACTACCATGCAGTGATTACATAACTTTAACAAAGAACTGCATATTCACTGCAGTGGATTCCTGTTATTAATAGCTTTCTGACAGGAGAAAATCAGTCTAAAATAAAATGATGTGCTTTGGAAAACAGCCGGCAGCAGTGTGACATAATAACAGTTTACATTATGTTTTAAGGGCTGAATCGTGCAAAACCACCAGTATGGTCTCAGAACTGTAGTGAGATGGAGCTGATGTAAGATTTCAACAGTATTAAGACCTTCCGCCAGAGCTTGATGACATGGTATTATGACCTTTTTATAGATCTATCACACAGAATGTTTTGTAGTACACAGATATGCAATGATCTGTTGTAATCGAACAAAAAACATTTAAGAAAGTGAAACATAGAAAGACGCATTGATCAAGGCTGAGAAGTGATCAAACATCAGTGAGTAAGCTTTTATCTTTCCTGTCAGGAGCTCTTAAACCTGCTTCAACAAAGCTGTAGCCTCAGTATTGGGTAGTTGGGTTTGCCATGAATGTGTGACCACGATGGAGCTCCTCAAAAAAGAACAGGGATGGAGTGAAGTGATGGACCTAAAACACACAGACCTCATACAGATGGTCTTTTTCTTTCCCTTGTCATAACATTGATTCTACAATTGAATGTCAGCCTGGGTTCGAGGAGAAGCTTATCACTTTTGTCCAAACTGTCTGCAACCCATGCTTAAACTGACAGTAACCAAACCTTGACATTCATTAACATTAACCCCTTTCCAGTAAATATCCCCAGCTTGTTGTGTGTTTGTGTGTGTGTGTGTGTGTGTGTGTGTGTGTGTGTGTGTGTGTGTGTGTGTAAGCTGTATGTTTCCATTTCCTTTGCTTCCAACTATTTTGTAATATTTACTCTCTTATTCCCTTCTTAATGGCTGAGGAAGTCAATGCTAGCTTTAACGGTGCGTCCGGTGGACACATCCACTGCCATGGCCCGAATCTCTGTGTCACCAAACTGCATGAGCGTCTGGATCTCGCGACGTGGTGCTGTGCTTTCTGTCCCGCTCACATCCAAGCGAAGTGTCCCACACTTCCTGACGCCGGGTTCACTGATGAACGCCGCTCTCTCCTTCTCAGAGCAGTAGACGTGGATGACGATAACCTGCTGAGAGGGCTTGGCCGGTGTGTAGCTCCGCTTTACCAACTCACCCAGTGCCACAGACTGGTCAGCGGCAATGAAGGTGTCAAAGACGTCAGTGCACCAGCGTGTGCCGTCCTTCACCAGCAGCTTCTCTGGAGGGTGCTTGCCTTCCACAAAGCGATTGAGGACACCCACCCCATATGTAAGGGGCGAGCGGCGGACTTTAATGACACTGGGGTCCAGGCCGAACAGCACAGCCCCTTTCAGAATGGTAAGGCCAACATCATGGGGTATGATGATGCGGCTACGGCCCTGGAGCATATTCTGGACAGCTTGCTGTAGCAGGGGGGATTCAGCAAAACCTCCCACTAAGAACAGGAACTTAATGTCGCTCACCTCTGGCTTCTCAAACAGCTCGGCTGGTGGAGAAAAACAGAAACTCAATGAAGAAAACAACTGACAGTGACAGGATGGAGTGCATGCACTATGACGCTCTGAGTGGTGTAATGAAGTTTTTGTTGTTCATAGATGTGTCCTGATGTCAATTTTATGGGTAACACTTACTGTAGGATGTAGTTACTGTCTGGCTTTGAATTTTATTTATGTGTTTTTTGTGTTATTTTTTTGAATGAATCTCCTATTAAGGCATAAAAACACAGCTGCACTGACTTGGATGGGTTGAAAGCTATAAGTCTGTTGAACCTGCAACGTTACAGCTGAATGTGGTCAAGTGTAGTTTGTTGTCCTTGTGACCACACCCTGCTGTAATGTAGCTTGTGGTGCCATGCTACATCACCACTGCAGAGTGCAGAAAAAGCATGTCACCACTAGTTGGCAGGGCAAGCAGACTAATTAGACTGGGTGCAGTTACTCTTTGAAGCCTTATAATTTCAACTTGGATTGTATTTGAAGAATTTTCTGACAATATATATATAAAAAAGCAAGCAGCAAGATGATCAGACAGTGGTCACTGAACTTGCTGGGTACTATCTCGTCATTACTGATGGTAGCGATCGGAAAATGGTGAAAATAAGATCTAATATGTATTAAAATTTTAAAGTATTAAATTTTAAAGTTTTCTTAAACTGTCACCAAAATAATTCAGAATATAAGTTCAGAGGTTTTTAAAAAGCTTTTTCTTGTTTTAAGTTCAAGAGAAACTTAAAAGTATCAAGTACATAGGCTGTTGCTTAGTCTGCTTTATGTCATCCATATAGTGCATTTTACTGCCACAAAGCTGCCGTATCAATATTTAACACATTAAGAGGTTGAGACATTCAGTTTCTTATCAGACTTTACTCCACTGGTTTAATACTAGTACTCTCATTTCTTGCATTCTACTTGCTTTCATGTTACTCCCTTCAGTCAAAAAAGTCACAAACATGTTTTACAACCTGAGCAAACCAATTAGAATCCAAGCAGACCGACCCGTGCTTAAGTAATGTGACCTACTTTCCTGTGGTTAAGAACGCTATGAATAATGTAGGGTGGATAGTTAAAAGGAGAGACCAAACCTCTCCTTTAGAAAACTGAGCAAAACAACAATACAAAAAAGACAGACACCGCTCAGAATGTTTTAAACAACCCAATCAACATTGTTTATATCTGCAGTCACTTGTAACTGTCGTGAAACTATGCAGTGTGTGATAGTTACTCAAGAGTGAAGACAATGATTACAAGCTACATGCTGCAAGTTGTGTAGTAGTTGCTTTCTGTAGATTTACCACAAGACAAAAACTAGTAATCTTAGTAATGTCAGCATGACAAACACCATTTAATTTGAAGCAACAAGACTTGTTTGACAACAAAGGTGAGAAATATGTGCTTACTGAGATGCTGGATGATGTGGTCTATGGTGGGCTTGAAGAGGAGATTCATAGCATCTGGACTCATCCTCAGCATCCCCTGAGATGACCATTTAACAAAATCCACACTGCAGAGGAGATGAGATGAGAGGAAGAGTGGAGACGACAGATGGGAGGAAGAGATGAGAGGAAGAGAGGAGAGGAAAGAGGAGATGAGAGGAAGTCAATAGAACACATTCCAAATACCAATATATATCACAATAATGCAAGGGTTTACCAAATCAAATATAGAATAAAATCAAATTAATGTTCAGTACAGTTAACTGTTCTGTTTTTATTGCATCACAAAGATTTTTCACATAGTTTTCATTAAACAACACTGTTGAATCATGGCTCAGTGCTATCTGAAGCACTATTCTAGTCCAGAAACACAATGTTTATTGCAATTGTGCAAAAAATCCTGGAGATCTGAAGGACCTGACTATTCACCGTTCTCATAATCTTAGTGTATTAGCATGGTGAAATTATTCTGGGAATTTGAACGAACATTTTTTATAGTGAGCTTTATTCATTCACCTCACTGATTTGAGGACTTTCCCACATAAGTCAAACAAGAGGACAAAGAGTATATGGGCAAAGAAGTGCTTTGAGCTAAATGCTAAGCTCAACATGCTAACATGCTCACAATAACAATGTTATCATACTGGTGTTCACCAAGTTGTGTTTAGCACAGTCCAAGTTATGTTTATTCTCATTCAAACATTGGATCAAATAATGGATCAGTATTGGATAAAATGAAGCTGATCAAAATCTGATCCTTTCTCTTTTCTTCTTTTTTTTTGCCTGCTAGTGTTGCAGCACTGCTCTCCTTAATGAGAGCTAGCTCTACAGCGTGAGTAGTTTGTTTGCATGTGACTTCAAAGACGAGTGTGTGAATGTGAAAAATTTGACTGCACCAGTTACTGAATCTGAGTTCAGACACAGACAGGCACAATGCATGGATCTGCTAAACTCTGCTAGGACCTGGCAGTCAGTCTCACCCTTGTGTTTCCTTTTCCCTTTTCCCAGTGTGGTTTTGTCTGTCTGTCTCCCCCTATCTGTGCAGCTGGGTGTGTCCCTGCACCTGGCCAGCTCCGCCTACCAGAGCACACCGTAGCTCTTCAGGCTGATTGGGCACAGCTTAAAAGGAGAGAGCTCTCTCCTAGTTATTGCCGGATTGTTCCAGTCTCTTTCCTCCCGAGATCCTTTCCAGGCCTGACGTGATTCTATATAGTGAGTACTTTCTCTCTCGTGCAAACGTGAGTGTGCTAATTTGTTTTCTTTGTTCCACCACTAAAGGTGTGTTTCTTTGTTCCAGTTGCCTGTCTGCCACTTCCACGTGTGCCTTGCCTCAGACCCGTCGTTATGGAGCTCCCTTAGTTATCTCCACTCTGTTAGAGTGCGCTTTGTGTTATTCGTTGTTGTCTCCACTCCTTTTGAGTGCACTTTTTGTTATTAATAAATTTTGTTCTTTTACCTGCCTTCTCTCTGGTCTGCATCAGCTGTCACTAATTAATGTCCACTGTCCATTTGTTCCTCAAGTAACTTAATGGCACACCAAAATGATCAGAGTGTATAAATAAGTGTTCTAAACATTGAGTCTATTATGTCTTTAATCAGAATGAGGATCATGTCAGAGTCAGTGGGGGTCCTGGGCCTGGTGATGGGGCTCGATGCAGATGGGAAGGAACTGTTCTTATGGCATGAGGTTTTGGTCCATCAGGACCACAGCCTCCTGCCCGAGGGGAGTGTCTCAAGAAGTTTGTATCCAGGATGGAAGGGGCTGGCCACAATCTTATAGCCCGCCTCAGGGTCCTGGAGGGTGGGCAGATATCATATCCTTGTATACATGGCCTTGTACCAGGCAGCAGCAGCAGTGCACCCGATGCTGATGGAGGATGTGAGCATGATGGTGGGATAGAAGTGCACATTCATAGTCTATGGCAGGTTAAACTTATTCAGTTGCTGAAGGAAGTGCATCCTCAACTTATAAACTAAACAGTTTTAACCAGGACCTCCATAACTTCAATTAGCTTGTAAAAAACATAAGGTGTGTAGCTGTTAATTTATGCATCAGATATTTAGTTAAATAAACTGTACCAAAGTATCGTACCAAAAAACAGTAACAAGAAACAAATAAAACTTAAGCAACAACAGACAAACACTAGACAATATGAGGGGAGACAAAAGCCATTCTGAATAAATGAGCCTTTAGCTGCTTATGAAAGGCGTCAACAGACCAAAAAATGTAAGTCTATAGGAAGAGTGTTAGCGGTTTCAGGGTCACCACTGGAAAAGCAACATCAGCTTTTGTTTTCAGTCGAGTGTGAGAGACAACCAGTGAGCCCTGGTCAGAAGACGTGAGGGAAATACTGATGATACAAGGATGGAGCAGGTCATACATGTACACATGTGCCTGACCAGACAGTGCTCTACACATGAAAACAAAAACCTTAAAATGAATCCTGAACTTGATGGGAAACCAGTGTAAGGAAGCATCTCAGTATGGACATTTTCACATCACTCGCAATGCAACACACAACAACAATGTCAAATCCAGAGTGAAACTCTGCAAGAAAGCGTCTGAGCACCACCTTAAGCACCTCGCTGGTCTGAAACAGAAAGACACTGAGCTTGGTCGATTGTAAATTAACCAAAGAGATGAACTGACAGAGGGAACAAGTTTAATTTTACTAGGAGGCACTTAATCCAAAACTGCAGAGCAATGTGTATTGATGGAGTGGACGGCGAGCAACATCAGCATGAGAAGGCAACACTGCACTTGGGTCAAAAGCTGTAGACCACTTTTCAGCCGAGAGGTGGTTTAAGAGAGAGCGAGAGCAATTTACACAATTACTGGGCACAGAATCTAAATAAAACTACAAGCTGAACCAAACACATTTGTGATCATTCACATGCAGCTCCTCAGAGCAAAGAGAATCAGTATTTAAACCAAGCATAAAAGCAAGGTCCAAGGTATGACCCAAGGTGTGACATTAAGAAAATCTGCATCAAAACTACAAGAAAACGTTAATAAATATGAAAAGCACTAATAAATGTGATGACACAATGTGCCTCACATCATGAGGCATGATTGTGCAGCTACAGAGCCTAAAATGCATTCATAAAGTGAATCTGGTGCATAGATGAAGAGAAATATGGTATTTTCAGATCAACCACTGCCAGCTTGAAAACCAGAAGCAGAGACCAGTGGCAGCCTGGGCTCTGTGTGGACCACTGTCATCGATTTTTCATCCGCTATTTCCTTCAGTTCTGTCTCCTGAGGCCTACAAGCACATCTCTCTGTGCCTGAATGCCGTCTGTCTGTCGAATAATAAATCCAGAAAGAATCCATAGTATCCATCTACTTTGATCCCATGTGTACAATTCCTGCACAGTACTGTATGTGCACGTGTCTGTGTGATAGTGTTAATGTTGGCCCCTCCCAAGGCTTTCCATCACAATGAGACTGACTGACTATTTCCAGTTAGGCGTCAGAGGAGTCTGGGGGCCACTGAGGGCTTCAGTTTCAGCCACATAAATATACTTTAATGACCCTCACTGTGGGATTATGAAAATCCACACAGACATAAGACAGGGCCATTAAAATCTAGACTCCATGGTGGCCCCAGGAGTCAGTTACTATAGTACTCTAATGGCTGGGAGTGAAAAGTTATATGACCATTAATAGGGCCTCGTCTAACACTGAGTTCGAAGGCTTTGTCCGTTTATCAAGTCAGGAGGTCAAGAAAGAAATCAATGTTTCATAGAAAGTGGTCCTGGGCGTTGCACCATCCTTGCTTCTTATATGTATCTTTCCATCAACTCTGGCATCCACAAACCATTTTACCACATCTGGATCAACTGTGAGACACTCTACTGTACTTCAGTGGTGGGGAACTTTTTCCTGCCAAGGGCCATTAAAATTGTATAACATCTTTGAAGGCCAGACTAAATTATTGAACACCTATCACACTAACCTCTGCTTTGGCTGAACTGCTTCTCTTTAGCTAGACGTCTGATGTCAGATGGTAGTGCTGCTGCTGCTGCTGCTGCTGATGATGATGATGATGATGATGATGATGGTACTCCCAGCTGGTTTTCCAGGTTTAGGTCAGTCAGTCTTGAGCAGAACTGACTCTTTGCATGAGACAATTTTTTTTTCCTGCTTACAGCTCACAGTAGTAGGTTGTTGCTTTGTAGCTCAATGACTTCATGTTGTTGGTTGTCAGTCATATCAGCTGGTTCCACATTAAACAGCAGATATGTTCACTTCATTGACTTTTCATGTCCTAAAGCCTCTCACCAAATATCTGAGGGAGTTTTCACACTCAGCAGCATATTCAGACTTTTGTTCTTGCAGAGTGGGAAAATGCTCAGTGTTTCCTCTTTAGTTCAGTTTCCAGCTTCAAGTTCACAAAGCAGAGAGCTGAGGAGCTGCTGGAGCTTGAGGTTGAGCTCTGGGAGGTTCTTGGTAATGTCCACCATGAAGGCCAAATCTTACAGACACTTGCTATCATTGACTTTCCACATTAGGTTTTCCTTGATCTCTATGAATGATTCCAGACAAACTGACACTTTGGAACAATTATACTTTGTCTGTGCTAGCAGCTACAAGTCACTCCACAAATTCTCCTTCTGAATGAGGTTTCAGCTTCTCAGCTATTAGGTCTTAAGAAAGCTGTTTGTTGGGCTCTCAAACCCGAAGAACTTATCCAAGCACATTTGTCCTTGCAGCTCATCCAGTTTAACATGTTTTGAGCTATACTGACTCTCAGGGCCTTTTTCATCACTGTGAGCTCCTCCTCACAAACTTATGTAGGTAAACTGACTTGATTTTACTTCCACAAAAAAATAAGCATTTGTCAATTTCTCTTGGAAAGTGTGACACTCGTGTTGACTTGAGTCATGATATCAACTGCTTTGTGCCTGTTGTGTTCAGGGACTACTCAGAAAAATGTCTTAGTCTGCTAATTAATGATGTTGCCTCTGTTTAACATGGTTTAGACACAACATCTGTCATCAGTCTACCACTGATAATGACATCTGACACTTCTAAAACTCATAATAGTTTATACAGTATTATGTTAACATGTTATCATTAATGTCATCATTAAATAAAACTCTATAAGCTACTATAATGTGCTTACAAATGCATGATGCTCCCACTTTACGTAATGTACATGTTTAGCCTGCTGTTGCCTGTCTGTTTTGTTTGTCTGGATTCAGTTTTGGTTATTAAAGCTTGCTTTCTGTTTTTCAACCCGGCTGCCTAAACCTAACAGTAAAGTGTTCAACTGTTCAATGTGTACAAACATCATTTTTCAAAAATACAATAGGTATTTTGTGTTGGTATACTGTAAACTTGGCCTGTGGTTTTAAATTAGAGACACAGCCTACTTCCGGAATACAGGATCCATGTAAGTAGTGGAAGTGCAACTTTACTAACTAAATTAGATGAGAAGTAAATTTATAGATCTCAGTCGAGACTAGAATTACTGCCTTGCAGTTGTATACCATGTCAAGTTGTAGTTTACACCCATGTCAGTCAAGACTCATATATGTGATGAAGAGTTTGATGACATTAAATAAAAGGTATTAAGAGTATTTTTTGTTGAAATGGAAGTTCTCAGCATACTGAGGATACAGCATCTTTTTTTCCAGAGGAGTTCAGAGGACTGATAGAGAGCTTCATCATAACAACCACCAACCACCACCAACAATCACCTGAAGCTCAATATCAGCAGAAGCAATTAGCTTGTGGTAGACTACTGCTGTCATATGTCTATGAGTATGTAATTTTACTGAGAGAAACAAAACACAGAGACAAATTCAATGTATGTGTTCACATGCTTGGCCAATAAAGCTGATTCTGACTCTGAAAAGACAAAGTTGTAGTCTTGACAGTAGACAATGCTTCCAATTATATGTTCAAATTGTAAACAAATAATTACAGATTGTGAGAATGAAAACTTGATTTTGAGAATAAGCAGCATTTCATTTTATTTTGTAACATGTAGGTGTCTTTCTAAAAAGATATGTTTATGTTGAAATAATATACAAGTAGTATGTGTCTCATTGGTTTTCCCTCTTATGGAGATGATGAGCAACCTATTTATTTATTTTTTTTTTTTTTTAAAGGGATAATTAAATGCAATTTTTGGGCAATTTCTGCTGTCCCACTTCAAATATGGATGTTGCTGCAAAGAAACTACAAATCCAAACAAATATAAAATGTGGATGCTTCACACACATCTTCAACCCGGCAGCACAGAAGATCTATATAATCAGCACAGTTTCAAGACTGGTATCATCAATTCAGTGTCTGATCAAATGTGAAACATGGTCATAATGTGCCCTTCTGCTCCTGAGTTATGTGGTGAATAATGGCCAGAAAAGAGTTTTAGCAGAACACGATGATGTTACAGTGAAGGCGATCTTTGACCTTTGGGGTAAGAAAATATCATCACTTTGTCATTTTATCCTTCAAGAACTTTTGCCATATTTAGGATCGGATTTCTTGAGTTACACCCAAAAATGTGTTCTGTGAGGTCACACTGACCTTTGAACATCAATTTCTAATAAGTCATTCTTGTGCCAAATCTGAAGAAATTTCCTGAAGGCATTCCTGAGATCTAACACTCACACATGTACAAGCATTTACAGTTATTTAAAGTACTGATTAAATAAGTGAGATACTAGTCTAAGGGTGCTTTCACACCTAACATGGTTTAAACAGAGCCTGGTGTGTTTGCTCAGTTAGTGCAGTTCATTTGGGCTGGCATGAACGATGACCCTGGAGTGGACCAAAAGGCTGGAATGAGACTGCTTGAAAAGGTGGGTCTCTGTCTGCTAGTGGTTCATTTGTGGTGTGAAAGCACGATTTTAGCATGATTTCAAAAGCTAAACTACTAAAAAGTCCATCTGCTGACCTCAGTGCCTCTTTGCCTGACATCAAAAGAAATCCGCCAAGACCTCAGAAAAAATATTTGTGGACCTCCACAACCTTGGAAGCAATTTCCAAATGCCTGAAGGTACAGCGCTCATCTGTTCAAATAATAGCATACAAGTATAAAGACCATGGAACCATGCAGCAGCCATACCAGTCAGAAAGGACACATGTTCTGTCCTGGCATGGAAAAGAAAATCAATCCCAGAACAGCAGCAAATGTCCTTTGTGAAGATGCTGGAAGAAACAGGTACAAAAGTATCTATTATCCACAGTAAAACAAGTCCTACACTATCTGCCGAAAGGCCACTCGACAAGGAAGAAGCCACTCCTCCAAAACTGCCCTGAAAAAGCCAGACAACGATTTGCAACTGCACATGGGGACAAAGATCTTACTTTTGTATAAATGTCATCTGGTCTGACAGGACAAAAATGAAGTATCTGGCCATAATGACCATTGTTATGTTTGGAGGAAAATCTATGGGCAAAACTGAAAAAGCAGGTGTGAACAAAGAGGCCTAAAACCTGCCTCAGCTACACCAGAAGGAACGGAACAAAACCTCCAGCACCTTCTTGTGAGGAGTTTGTGGAAGGCTAGCCGTTTCCCCCTGCTTCTAGTCTTTATGGCTAGGCTAACCACTGCTAGAGCGCAGTACTTCATGTACATACATGAGACTGATATCCAACTTCTCATCTTAGTCTCAGAGAAAGGCAAATACATATTTCCTGAAGCACTGAACTACTTTATTTAATACTACTGAACGACTCCTTTAAATTTTAAGCATAAAAACTAAAAACTGTGGTTACCCATGGCTGTTAATGTGCTAAGCAGCACCAAGAAAAGTGTCAGAAATGTGTGTGTGTGTGTGTGTGTGTGTGTGTGTGTGTGTGTGTGTGTGTGTGTGTGTGTGTGTGTGTGTGTGTGTGATGTAAGGTGCAATAGGTCCTGTTGTCTTTTCCAGTATTTTCTTCTAAACAAACAGGGTGATTTTCTCTGCTGCAGGTCATCTTTTAGATGCTATGAATGTACTCACTTGCTTTTGCGCAGAGCATGTTCCACACTGTGGCCCCTGAACTTCTTATAGTAGTCGATGAAGGAAAAGGGCAGGTTAATATTGAGTGGATTGGTTCTGTCAGGGGCTGCTGCCCTCTTTCGAGACTCAAACGCAATCATTAGGTCCACCCAGGCGGCCGGCCTCTTGATCTTGAATTGGTCGATGAAATCCTGGCCAAAGATCTTACACAGAAGCTTCTCAAATTCATAGTCAATCCCAAGAGAGCCATAGGGACCACCTGGAAAAAGAGCATATCATGATTGTGAATCAAATAAAAAGAAGCTGTAACCTCAGCTGCCTAAAACAGAATGAAATGGTGTTGTATGCAGAGGTGCACACAGCAGGTACGCAGGTACACATGCATGACAAATCAGAAATCACACCAGTTGTTTTAAAGTGCACCTTTGCATACTGTGTGTGACACTGTTCACATTGGGGGGGTCTACCTCCAACTTCCTTGTGTGACTGAATTGGGTGCTGATACAGTAAAACTGCGCAGGCCATAATAAATGGTTTCATGATTCTCCACAATGTAGGCTTGAATGAGTAGATGACAAAGTTGGTCGTCATGTGCACAGACAGGACTTGCGTCAACGTTGGTGTGTACAACAGCACAAAGTCAGCTGATCAACAGCAAGGTCCCTTACTGTGAGACATTTAATCACTCTGTTGTCAAGCTCCTCCAGGTTTATTTACAAAAAGGTGGAGCTGCTGTGCTGAACAAGTTTTTTGTTAAGAGGATGGAATCTCCTTTTTGAAACTGGGGAAGTTTCATAATATCATGCCTGTATGGAGGTATGAAACACTGCTGAAAACATCAAGACTACTGCCAGCTATTCAAATGGGCTAGGTGAAATGCTTATATATGCTCACATTATCCATTTTCATCTGGTGCAATACCATTATATCTTATATTATATCTTGTGCAAGTTTGATATTTTTTCCAACTGTGCAACAGTACAAACACTATTTGTTATCCATATTGACAACAGTATTTTTATAAGCTGTACATATTGCATATATACTGTACATAGAATCATGAAATTCAATGTTCTTTCTATGCAACAGTATTTCTCAAGTGCAGTACAAAATATGACATTGGTAATTTTCTCATAGGAGTGTTGGCAATAGTATTTTGGAAGGCAGTAGCATTTTTATGGCATTTAGTATTTTTGTAATCTGTACATTATGTACATACTGTAATACTTGCTTGCTGTAATTACTTTATTTCCCCAGTGTGAGATTAATAACATCTTATCTTATCTCCTATAACAGTGACCTGCAACACATCTGAGTATTTTCAGTGTTTTCTGACCAACAGGCTTGATACTGCCAATATTTTAAAGACAACATCCAAGAGGTTTCAGATGGAACACACACACTTTTGCCTGTTCAGGACCACAGGACACACACTGTTTCTAATGCTGATGCAATCCAGACTGTTCCTCCAACAAGGTGGTTAAATTGTCTCTTATGCTGCCTTTGAGCAGTGCAGCATGTGGGGATTTTCACATCTCAACATAATAAAACGTCCAAATCTCGTCTGTAACATACTCGTCAAAGATGACCACAGAGACATTTGACCCACAGCCAGCTGTTGACCTGTGGATGGAGGCAACTAATCTGATGTTCAAGCAGGGACTGAGAAGAGCATCTTCATCATCATCTACCAGGCAGGAAGTTGAAGAGGAGGACAGTGAGGAAGATTGTGTTTATTGGATGTCCTTTCACCTGAAGCCTTGTAGAGCTCCTTCAGATGTCCCTCTGGAAGACGGATCTGATGGACTGTCAGGTCCACTGTTCCTCCACCACAGTCCACCACCACATAACGGTCACCTGCAAAGAGAATGCACAAAAAATGGAACATATTTGACATGCAGCCACTGCCTCTTTACCATAACTCTGCTGTTTTTAGAAACTTTCTCAAGGGAAGTTTGAAATTTGTGACTCTCCAGATTCTTGAACCAGGCCAAGAAGAGTACTGCTGGCCTACATTTCTGGAGCTGTAGTGTCAGCTGCACAGTAGTGAGGTGATGAGTGAGAGAGTGGGACTCAGGACTGGCTTTGGCAAAGACAGGATGGTGGACAGCAGTTGACAGTTTGACATCAGATGATTCACACAATGAAACACATTGACAATCACATTTTAAGCATTTCTTTATAACTACATGTCACAGAACTTGTGTGTGGGTGTGCAGTTGAAGGTTTGCTCTACTAACTGCTTTCAAAAGCCACCAGTTCCATTTGTATTTGACTCAGATAACATCTCTCTTGAAGTGCAACGGAAATCACAGTCGTGATTAAAATGCAAACAAACCATGTCACTGATTCATACTGTATTTGCTTGTTATGTTTAGGCACATAAGCACAAGGAGAATTTAGGTTAATTGCGACTTGAGACGGGTCCTAATTTCTATGAGTTATGATAACATTGTACTCACTAAGTTAATGAGTTGTGGGAGGATGATGACATCACTACAATGAAGTCCAACAGGGCACCAGACAAGCAGTAGGATGATTATACAGGTTGTAAATAAACCATCAGTTTAATCACATTATTTGAACCACTTTACTTGAAGGTTAAACTAAAAGTGAATGTACCAGAAATGCTAATAATAATCCTCCACTGAATAGGAAAACTGTATGATGATGGATGTTTCCAACAGTTTGGATGATAATTTTACTGTTCAGCCTTCATTTTCTGTTCCAAGTATATTTTAACTAACCTTAGAGGAAGTCTACAAGCTGTCTGCTGATGTTTCTTGACCATCCATCCATCCATTGCCTATACCCGACTATCCCTTTCCGGGGTTGCGGGGGGGCTGGACCCTATCCCAGCTGTCAACGGGTGATAGGCGGGGCCCACCCTGAACCGGTCGCCAGTTGATCGCATGGCATGTTTCTTGACCTGTCTGACCTATTTTTAGTGTTGCCATGTTGCCAAGAATCACCAATGGGCAAATAAAGCCTAAGTTAAGATGACAATTAGTTTTCCTTTGCCAATTCAGCTTAGGACGTATGGCAGAAACATGCAAATTAGGTAAAAGGAACTACTTCTGGTACAACCAAAACGATTATCGTACAATGAAATAAAAGATGACAAACATGATGTAAAAGATGTAATAAAACAATACAAAAGACATTCTTTAAAATAGTAGCTTTTGATTGCTTTCTGTAAATATGACATTTTGTACACATCTCTAGATTGCTACAGTACCCCAAAAACCAAGACGCTCTATGCCTACCAAAATGTGGCTTCTAAAGCTTGTACCTAATGTGGCAGATTGGTAGCACAGGAAACAGCAAGAGCGTTTACCGAAGAGGAACAGGGACAGGCAATCATAGATCAGTAAAAGAAAAGAAAGACTCTACCTTCTTCCAGCTCCGACCAAAGCTCCCCTATGACATTTTCCACCAAAAAGGTGCGGCTCTGCCGGTTGCGCCGAACATGCTCCTTAGCTGGTTGTTAACAGAGAGAGAATGTTCTGGTGAGTGTGATGAAGGCGTGAAGCTCTGCTATGTGAAGCTGTGTGGCTCATAACCAGGTGTGTGAGGCAAGCAGCAGGCTGAGATGCACATGTATCCACACAGTGAGCAAGTCTGATTCCTGTAGAAGTCTGATCAAAGTTATTCAAGAACAACTGAACTCAAATGAATGATAAATAGATCATTTGCCTCTTCATATAAATATACTATTAGTACATACCAGCATGCAACCAATGCCTGTAATTTATCTGTTATAATGGGGTGACCAATCACGTTGCTCACAGTGAGAACATGCAGTGAAAGCAACAGCTATAGAACGAGAAATAGAACATCTTAACTCTAGGTGCTGCGACTCTAAACCTTGTGTTTTAATAAAGCTTAGTTTAACCATAAAAGTATGATTGAAATAGTAAATCCACCTGCAGAAAACCATACCAAGAAAGCAGAATGACATGAAGACGAACCCAGCAGGTTCATAATTCAACATTCATGAAAATACATTCAGGCAACTGCACCAGTTATGAGTTATGAACGTCTGATAAGAAAAGCAGTCAGTATTAAATCAGTATTACAACTAAACCTGTTTATGCATAGATGGTTTGGATTAAAAGAACATTTTCTAAAAAGACCTAAACACTAAACACAACACCACAGTCTTCTCCTACAGGCTATTGAACCTGTAGCACAGTGACGCCATGTGACCTGAGGTTGACTGGCTAATAGCAGGAAAAGCTGGCAGGAGTAAATGTCAGAGGGACATTTCCTCCTACACAGAGGAAACAATACAGAGAAGGAAGGACAACTTTTCAACTCTTATTTTCTTCACAGAGGTCATGAGAGAGGTCTACAGTGAGCATTACGTCAGCCTGACATTTCAACAACAACATTATATAAATGCAGCTCAGACTGATGGAATACTATAGTATCCTTTCCCAACCTTGGGGTCAGGACGCCATGTTGTGTCCCCTGATATTCAAACAGGTTTGCTAGAAAACAGCCAAAAATAGCAATACATTTTTCAATATGTAAATATTAAGGTGATCTAAATTGACATCAATTTTCAAAGTTTTATTTAGAAAATCTAAAATAAAATAATATGTGTAGACAGGCCTGCAGGTGATGCTTGGTAAATTACCCAATCATCAAATGGTTTGACTGGGTGAGTAAAATAACACTAAGTTAACACTGTGGGCTTTGAAACTAGTCTTAGTGCTGTCATGTACATGAAACCAAAGAACCTGTCCAGGCTTGATGCCACAGATGATATGAGACTACAACCACAACTTTAGGCTTGTAATATGCAAGCAAAACCACCTCATCAGACACGATGAGTTCATACAAACATCTGTCTCAGCTTAAGCAGGTTAGCCTTTATTGTACAATAAAATGTTGTGTCATGTCTTTATTAAAATCACAGTGTGCTATTAAAATATCCAATAGCAAAAAATCTTTTAGCCTGGTTAAAGTGTTTAAACCTTAAATTGGGGTTTAGAGCCAAACAAGCTGAGCATCTCTGCAGACAGCAAAGTAAAATCAAAACTGTAATACCAAAATATCCCAAAATGTTGAAGGAATAACAATGTTAATTATTGTTAATAACATTTTGTAACCAAAAACTCATCTGTGCTTTTTTTCTCCTCTCAAATATGGCAAGCAACTTAGCTCACTGTTACAGAGAAAATATCCCTCAGGATTATTGCCCATTTACTGTTTTACAGGGCTGATTAGTCTAACATCTCTGTCTGTCTTACAGGCTGTTCTCATGCTTTACTGCTACTCTCACGTTATATCTTCTAATCTGCGTGCAGTTAAAACATTACGTACACAACCTGTAGCTGTCGCTGGACAAGTGTTTGCTTCACCTTACGTCTTCAAGCAAAACCATCCCATAACTAACTGGTGTAAATGTGTACATTTTGGCCTGACAGCTGCATTACAAGAAAGGTCAGAGGTCACAGAGTCATCAGAATTCATAGTCTGGAGACAGTGAATATCCATATCCAAGTGCCACTGTCGGACCCACAGACTAACCAGCCAACATCACCAATATTATCATGAAAATAGATCTGAATAATACTTTCATTCTTGTTAATTAAGTCATAAGGCTCCTTTGATTTTGTGTATTCAAGTATGGTAGTGGTGGCCGTGTTGAAGTCCAATCTAAAACCTATACATTAAATATTTTTACCACTTATTATAGCAGAAATATTAAATAGATTATATTGTAACTGGAAAATTGATTTATTGATAGAGTACAGCCGCTGAATAAGGTACTGTGGATAACACATACACAACAAAGACCAAACCAATGAAGACATCAACACAGCAAATTAATCGACAGACAAAACCTCAAAGAGATCTGAAGATGTCCAGCGTTGATGATGCATGTTTTGTTGTCACAGTGTAAGAGCCTGGAGCCAAAAACATTTGATCTAATGACCTAAGAGACTACAAGGAAATGTGGAGGTGCAGAGGGTCACAGATGTAAGAAGGTGTCCAGCATAAAGAACCTAAACCCCACATGTCTGTTCTTTGATGAACCTGAAACCAGTAGAGGGATGCCAGGAAAAGTGAAAATGGCTTTATAAAAAAAAAAAAAATGTGCAAAAGAGAACTTTTGTTCCTGATATGGCTCCTGGGGCTCCACATTGACTGGAAGTATTTGGTCAAAACGGGACATGTTTCTGGGACTAATTCAAAGCCTTGCAGCATGCAAAGGGACATGACAGCCATGAAAGAGGAGGAAGAGCCTGATACAGGATGATGCTCAGCACAACCTTTTGATATATGAAGACATGCAGTCAGGCCTTTTGAATCCTACAGTCTACTGCAAAACCACAAATCCTAAAATAGAAAGCTTCCTTTCTAAGATTGCTAATATTTACAGTAAAAAGACCAGCAGTTTACTCTTCACTTCCTGATCTGAAATCTGGAGTCTTTATTTGTCAATGCTGAAATATTTTGTGTCTCTGAATGAGTAAAGGAGTTGTTGAATACAAAAGAAAAAATGAAAAAACACAAACATTAAGAAAAGTGAATTTTCTTTTCACATGACTGGCTAACAAAAAACAATCTATTGAACCTGGATATATCTTGTTTGCATGCAAGTGAATGACATATTGTGGTTGTCTTGACAGGCATAATAAGAGGTTAGACTACACCACATGATGATGGTGGCTATGAACAAAATCTTTGAGGAAAGGAGGAAGAGGAAGAGGGCAAAGAGCCCCTTTGCTAGAGCTGGGCGATAAAACAATAACGATATGTCTCGCGATAGACACATAATCAAGATCAATAAAAAATGCGTTCAATAAAACATTCAATAATTTTTTTCTTTGTCAGAAGAAACAGTTGCGAAGCAAGGTTGGTTGCATGAACAAAGGCACTTGCTCTCAGGTAACTGAGCAACGTAGGGAGTAATGCTGATCAGTGGGAGTGACACGCTAACACGCCAATCATGTAACATTATCAAGTTCGGTTGCGCCATCTCATTGTCTCGTGTTGATGCTTCGCGAGGAGCGAGATGAGGAATAGAAAGTGAGCGCTGCAGCAAGCAAAGAAATGGTTGATAAAACAGGGAAAGTCGGTTTTTTGGATTTTCTGTCAGACCGTAGTCAGACCAATGTGGTCTGTAACTTATGCAAGACTGTCGTCCCCACCAAGACAGGTAATACTACAAACTTGTTTAACTGCCTTAGCCGCGCTCACTCTTTGGAGAGCAGCCGTATTTGCAAAGATCCAACAACATTTGCAACCGCAGCACCACCGCACAAGCAGCAGACCACCATGCAGAGGTATCTGCTTCAGTGCCTGATGACAAATCATCTAAAAGGCACGAAGACATAACGGAGGCAGCGGCATATCATATAGCTAAAGACATGCTTCACTGAGCACTGAGGAGAAGCCAGGTTACAAACATCTCTCACACATGCTTTTTTTTTTTTTTTTTTTAAACACACATGCAATAAAAATATAATTGAATGTATGTGTAGAGTAAGAAGAGTGACTAAAGTTGTTCATATGTCTAGGCTGGTTTTATAGTTCAGTCAGTGTTACTGTACTGTCTATCATGTTTGTTTGTTTGTATGTTACAGATGTCAAGTCTACCAAAGTTTCTGCTATGTTTCCAAAACACTGCACATATTTGAAAACATTTTATTCACCAGAAGGTGAATCAGCTTGTGAACTTCCTGCACTAAACCTGCAGAAAAACAGGTCTCAGGTTTCTCTCTGTTTACATTTTTACACTTTTATTTACATTATTATTATTATTACATTACATTATTTGAGTGTTTTCTATTGTTGTGTTGACATTTCCTTTCCTTTCTGCCTTGATAGCTGAGGGGATTATAATCAGAGGAAGGTTAAATTTAAAATAAAAATAAATTGAATGTATTTTTCTCCTGGTCCTTATTTTAAATAGGTAATAAAAAATATCAATAATTATCAATATCGACTGATATAAAACACTTATATTGTGATACAGTTTTCAGCCATATCGCCCAGCCCTAGTATTTGCTGTTGCTGCTTCACATGCGGGTAAGTAACATCTGTCAGTTTGGGTTTAGCTTGAAGAATCTCAATGTTTTTGCATTGCCCAAACTGTGATTTTTAATGTACAGGTTGAGAATAATGACCAAATAAAAAGTAATAGAACCTACTGTGCTTCCCGTTAGTATAGATAATTATTGTTCTATGAGATTTCAATGTGGAGTTTATTTTGAACGGCTCATTTTACAACTTTCTTAAGCAATGCTGCCATGTTTTATCAAACAGCTGCAAACTGTGTGATGTCAGCCAGTTTGTTAGACTGCACAATACTTTAATGTCAGTGTTTTATGTGAGTTGGTTGTTACTGCCTTCGTAGGTGTCATGGCTGACAAATGATGAAAAGGACTGATACTGATTTTGTTCAGTGCTCAATTTCCTCACTACAAGAAACTCAACACAACATTAAAATCAGCATCAACACTGACTTAGGATGAAACATGGACCATATCACACTGAAACCAGAGATATGAATAATTTATCACTGAACTTCTCATGATAAATCAAGATGTGCTTTATGAGTAGGAGAATATTGGAAAAGAATCAAGAGCAAGTTGAAATGTGCTGTTGGAAAGAAACAAAAAGTAAAAGGTGAACTCTCATGCATTTCCTGTGTGAATTTAAAAAGAAAGCATGTTTACCATGACCAGGAGAAACTATGGAAAAACATTCAACAGGAGGAAAAACAGTATGTTACACATCCAGAAAATCGACTCATCAGCATGGGGGTGTGCATGATTAATGATCAATGGAGCTTGGAGTCAGACACGATAAATACCGTCTGAACGCATCAGCATGGAATTAAAATGACTATGTCAGTGCTGATGGGAGGTACCTTGAGTCATTCCGCTGCCCAGGTTGTCAGTGGGGCTGAAGCCGTTCTGGGTGGTCTGGGTGCCCAGGTCCACCATCTGGTGGAGGCGGAGCTTCCGGCAATAGATTGATGCTGCCTCTGGTTCTAAGGAGATGATCAGCTGCTCCGGGTTTTCCCGAGACACCAGAGCAGACTACACAGAGGCAGAATATAGACAGAACAAATATTAAAAACCTTTAACACAAACTTTTGTTATTTTGGACTTCTTTACATTTGTTACTGCTGTTATCACCACTCACATTGGTTGTGTGAAACAGTTGCTTTTATTCATCTTGTCCATGTCTTGAATCGAAGCAGCTGTGTAAGAGGTCAAAGGTTTACTTCTAAAATGTATTTATGTTGTTTGGGACATCTGTTCAGAGTTGTGTGATATGAAAACTGATGCAGTGTGTGCAACACGGTGGGATCTGTGTCCATGTTTTGTTTGTTTGTTTTGTCCATGAGGAAAGCTATTAAAGTCCTGCAGTCACAGCCTCAGCTGACATACTGGAAGGCAGAAAACACTGCAGTCCTACTCCTGGAAATGCATGAATATGACTAAATTGAATGAATGGGGGTTATTTCACACACTGGTCTGTATTCAAATGTGATTATGTTAAACAGCATGTTTGATCTGTGGGCTGAATCTGAACTCAGTCGATCGATCAATATGAACAAGTGGTGGACACATCAGCAGCCGCTCGTTATAGCTATGATTTAGTTTTGAGTTCTTTATTTCATTAACTCTGGAGTTAATGTGAGGGGACGATTCAGCAGGTCGTTACGTTTCATAGGAACAGATCCGCTCCTTCAGATGCAAGAGATGGCATGAAAAACAAAGCCTTCTGTGCAGACAAGCTGTGAGTGTGTGACATGTTGACAGTAGAAGTACAGTAGTGAAATCAATAGCCAAGAATGTGTCATAAGGGTCACAGACAGATGCAAAACATTAGCTTGATATAAAGCAGCTGTAATTCAATGCTCTTCAATCAGCTGCTGGTGAGGAAGGAGGATTGTTTCAGAACCCCTCCCACAGAAGTTACGGTTCTAATAAATCACAGTCCACCAATATTAATATCAATGGGTTAAAATGTCCTCCTTCTTGCTTAGTTTATAGTCCTTTTAAAGTGGCGTAATGGTGCGTGGTGTAAGGGATGAATCAGGAGAGAAAAGCAGTGAATACAGAGCAGGAGAAAGGCCTGTGGGTTCGGTCATAGCCTCAGAAGAACTAACAGATGGTGTGATCAGAGGAGGAGCAGTGGTTACAGTGGGCTGCCGTTCACTTGTTTTCTCCTTCCCTCTGTCCTCCATGAACAGCCAATCAAATCAGATCACATCCATGCTGCCTGATGCTGAGTCACTGCCAACGCCCAGGTTTGCCTCTGCTCACTTCCCCTCTACCTCTGTGTTATACTCACATCAGCTCATCCCTCCATTCCTGCCTCCAGTCCCACTGCAGAGAACAACTCCAAGCTCTGCTCCTTTTCTCTGTTTCTGCCCTTGTCAACATTCCCCATCCCCTCTTCCTCTTCGTTTAGCACACACATCAGGGATGTGATCAGAACCCAAAGATGATATCAGTGTTTAAAAACTGGATGCTAAGTTAATTCATTCAATATTTTTACATAATCGATGGACCATATAAGTATGTGTAATGTGAAAGGTGTCACTCATACGGATGAACCGACAATAATCAGCAGACTCTGCTCTATGCAGCTTTTTAATACTACCTGCTCAGCACAAAAACAACATCTGCAGGCAAACACAGGTAACGACTAGCTGGTCAATATACTGCAGTGTTTAGCAGCTACAGAGACAGATCATTTTTCTCAGGAGTTGTTGGAAACCAAATTGAGTGAATACTGGACATTTGCCAGGTGTCCAAGTGAATGCTACTGATTCCAGCAGGGCGCCCACATTAACTCATCAGGCCATGATATGTGCGTGATGTTCAGCTTGTTGTGGAGTTCTGTCCCAAAGTGGCTAAATAAATAAAGTCAGGACATGTTTAGCCTAGTTCACTCATTAAGATATCACATCATATTATGCGTTTGTTTCACTGGCATATAGAATTCAGAAGCTTTTATAAGCAGGCGCACAGTGCACTTGGTATTTTGGTAAACTGAGGTGCACAGAGGTGTGCCAGGATGGGCGTTGCAGCGCAGTAGGGGTAGGTGTTGCCATAATCAGCTGGTGGGTTTGGATTTTCGTTCCATATCGGTCTACGCCGGCAGCGCAAAAGTGCGCTGAAAGCTCGCCGCCCCGGACCTGGTCAACTCTGTGTGGCAGTGGCGCACCGCTGGGCAAGTGGATTTTCGTAAATCGGTAGAGTCATGCGCTCAGGTCACCAACACCTCACAGGCAGGTTTCCACAGTGTCTGGCATTTCACTGCGATCAATAATTAGCAAAAGCCGCAATTCAATGCAACTATCTGAGTCAGCACACACAGTCAGACCTAAATTTATATATTTTGATCCGTATCTCATCTGACCACATTGCAAGTGCGTTCGGCACGCGTAATGGTCACTAACCCTGACCGAATGTACACAGGTGAAACAGGGATGTCTGGTGATCTCTGACTCAAATTACCTGGTCACAAACGTGTATGCCAATTTCCCCGGGTCGGCACATGACTCATGACTCACTTTATCGTGGCAAATTCTAGCATCCCTACAGTCTTTCAGGGGGACACCCCTCTGGATGGGTGGCTGCTAGGCGATAATGGCTATCCACTGAAAACGTGGTTGATGACGCCATATATCACACCTTCAACAAGACGGCAGCGTGGTTTTAACAGTGTTTTCAGCAGTGCTCGGTCAGTCATCGAACGCACACTGCGATCAATAATTAGCAACAACCATGATTCACCCTGACCGAATGTACACAGGTGAAACAGGGATGCGAACTTATCAATTAACATTGCTGTGCCAACCAGAAACAGCCGTGGCATCCTACAGAGCATATATACTGCATCTATCTCAGAGCACTCAAGAGACAGAGAGAGACAGACGCATGGAAAAACGTAAGTGATGATCGTTGTCCGCTATTACCCACGTCATTTCATTCCAAATACAAATGTTATCATTGTAATGCTTAACGTTATCTACAAAGATGGAGTACATCATTGCTTTGAGGAGGAGGAGGAGGCCGAGGATTTACCATATAAGGACCTCATATTTAGACATGAGTGACGTCAGTCTCCTCCTGGGAGAAGTTTGGGCGTCGGACACTTTCCTGCGTGGGCTCAGTCATCCTCGAAACTTGTCATGCACCTCACCAGCGGCGCTTTTAAAGGTGAGGAGAGGAACTGGTGTGATTGGTGAAAATTTGACTCGGCTGTGTCAAACCCACTCCACGCTGTTTCCCCTCCCTCTTTCCGAGTTGCGCTGCTGGGTGGGACTGAGATGAGAAGAGGAAGGAGATGCGCCAGCAGTGCAGTGCACGAAAATACCAAAGTCTGCGCCGCGCCGCCCCATCGGCAAAGCGGACCTGATTTTGCGCCGGCGCCAACTCGGAATCGAAAATAGAACCCTTGGTGGTTATGTGTTGAAACTAGGGCTGTCAGTTTAAGGCGTTAATTAGATTAATTAATTAACGCGCTATAAAAATTAGCGCAATTAATCATGAGTGGCAAGTCAATGCGCAAGCATTTTAAATTTGGCCCCTTGAGTGACCCGTAGGCTGCAGTTGCAGGTCGCATCCCTGCGCCACTAGTCAAAAGCAGGGTGACAACAGACATGGATGCGACACCGGAGAGCGAGGCAAGCCTACTTTTTGAACGGCAAGTTTATAAAAAAAAACAAAGACGGGACTATTAACAAGAACGCAGTGATTTGTACCTTGTGTAAAAAAGAATTTTCCTATCACCGTAGCAGCTCCAGCCTGAATTATCATTTAAACGCTAAACATGTAGTTGCTGCTAGTGCCGCTAGTGCTACCGTGAGCTCACTCCGCCAACCCACACTTGCTGAGTTAGGAAAACGAATGAGCAAAGCCACGACAGAAAAACTGACAAACTCAATCGCAAAGTGGGTTGCTGCTGATTGCAGGCCGATTTCAATCGTGGAAGACGAGGGCCTAAAAGAGGCGTTTCAGATAGTGTCATCTGACTCTAATTTCCAGCTACCGTCGAGAACTACAGTGATGAAAAGAATTCACCAGCTGTAATGTGAATGTCAGTGAATTGTAATGTCCTAGAATTCAAATTCTTTATTTGGGGACCTTTAGCAGATATGAGATTAAAATGCGATTCATTAGATTAATTAATTACAAATCCTGTAATTAATTAGATTAATTTTTTTAATCGCCTGACAGCACTAGTTGAAACCCTAACCCTAACCCACAGTGAGGTTGCCAGGGATGGTACCATCATGCCTATACAGAGCCTTTACTAACTGATCACATCTGAGACCTGAACAGCAGCCAGAGACAGTGCACTGAAGTGCTGGCTGAGTAAACTATTTCTGTTCATGTATTGACTAAACACATAGATACACTGTATACATAACTACACTGTATCATTACTGGTGGGTCTTTATGTTTTTCTTTAACATTGAACAGTGCCAGGTGTGTTCTTCTGCCTCCAGTTTTTATGCTAAGCTAGGCTAACCTGACTCCAGTTCTGTACTTAGACACAGACGTGAGAGATGAGAAAGAAGGCAAATAATCCCTTTCTTGTAACAAGGTAAATCAAAGCAAGACATTACCTATAAGCAGCAGCAGATTTGTTTGCATTGTAAGGGGAGACATGATCAGTTAATGTTCGAGATATTTTAAGGCCTTAAAATTGTTCATTTCAAAGGTCTTTCAAGATCAGCTGTTGAAGCCTTTGCAGACAATTGCATTATTGCCTTTTAGCCTCTTACCCAAATGTGAATGAGGTCTGGCAACAATTTAAAATTTGTAGGGCCATTTAAGTACATTTTCCTTCAAGCCATTTGTGGCTGAGTTAATAAATGAGTCACTCACATCTTTGAACCACACAGTACAGTGGTTAAATGAGAGAGACACTCAAATCAAAGTGCACAAATGCAGAGGTAGCTGGATATCTGAACTGCATGTCATTCCAACAGACAAAACCTCTTTGGTACTGTTATATATGGATTTGATTTTGTTCATTCAGCTTATATTCTACAGCAAACCTTGAATCTTAGTCATGTTCCTGGATGACATTCTCATGAAGGACACAGGGATGGATGGTGTTGTAATGGTGGGGGTTGAGCAATGATATTTTACAGGACATCATGTTGAGCAAGTGGTATTCATATTCACTCATGTTCATAGTGTATTGGAATTTAATATCATGGTAAAAAAAAGGCTTTTCACGGTCATAATTCAGAATAATGCAGTGAGAGAACGTAATGTAAGTCAGTTCATCAGTCCCCTCCCTCAGAAAATTCACATCACACACACAAACACAAACACACACACACACACACACACACACACACACACACACACGCACACACGCACACACACACGCACACACCCTGGGTCCCCCCACCCATCCCAGCTGTTCTCTGCCTCTCCTCCCTCCTTCTCCATCATCCTCTTGCCTCTGTCTGTGCTGCAGACCGCCACACCCATGGCCTGAAGAGACTTACACACACACACATGTTTCAAATTCTCTGCTTGTGAGGACCCTCCACTGCCAAGAGAGCAAGGATAAATGTAACATGACTAAGCAAATGAAGGCATTGCTGTTTCTTGAGATTCTGTGATGATCTGTGTCCTTCAAAATATGCAAACAGTACTAAGACGTGTATCTACTGTATATGAAAGAGCACAGAGATCAGACTATGCTGAATCAGTGGAGAAACAGAAAGAGACTAATGGCTTCTGTTTCTATTCCACAGCAAAGGGTATCAGGGTATGTGTTACATTGTGTACTGTGTGTATAATTGATTAGTACTTGAGTGTTAAATCCACCCTGTCAGCTAACCCAAACAATCAAGTGTGAACTTCCACTTCACCAGACACTTCATATGGAGTGCTGCAAAGTTCTGTCCCTGAGTCCACTGTTTTTCAGCATTTCTTACCTCTGGCAGTCATCTGTAAGGGCAATATTGATTTTCACTGGTATGCAGATAACTCCATACAGCTGCTGAGAGAGAGCCACTGCCTACAATTTATTATACAATCACCTTACAGCTCATTACATCTGGGCATTACCACTGACACTGACCTAACTTTCCTGCATATAAAGAACATAGCTACATAACTAGATAACATTTGATAGAATCAGATCACAGTGAGCACTTCAGTCCTGGTCACTGCTGAACTGTTGTTAAAAAATAGGCACATCATGTAAAACCCAACTTTATGATAGTTTCTTTTACTTTCCGTAGTTGTCCATCCTTCCTTCCTTTCTTTATCGTAATGTCTCTCTGACTACCTCCATCCACCCTCTACCCCAGTCTGTAGGTCACTGTAGTGTTTATGGTAGTCTCATATGACTGCAGGTCATTCCCCAGCCATCATCATAAGATCCTGTCTTCAGCCATTCTCAGTATATGGTTACTGTTAAATCACAAGTCTCCACCCAAACTGCATCATCGCATTGACTGCCACTCCCGACTAGACTGCCTGACTCCTCCAAGACTATATAAATCCACCCTGCAGGCCTGTGACTCCTTCTTTTCCCTTCAAACCATCCACTTAATATCGACTTTTCACCTATTCACTGTATTAGGTTGATATGGCATGCATTGTTTGAGTTAACAGATTGTTCTGTATTTCATTATGCTGGACTCCTGTGAAAAATGCCAGATTGTGGATGTATCAATGATTTAAATCAAAATGATAACCTAATTTCCTATTGTTTGTTTGATACTATTCAGATTTGATATTTTCTTGTAATATTCCTTTGTACAAAAAAAATAAAAAATAAGAATGATACACCAACCACCTGCTACCACACCAACTGCTAACCATTTCAGTCTACCCGACTACAGTAAATTGTTGGAACTGCTTCCTGGATCCTGTGTTTCAATGTGCACCTTGTCAGATGTTCAGTGAGTGAACACCACCAAAAACAACATAGTTTCTTCAATTACAATGTCCGCTGTTCCTATAGAGATGCAAGGTGGAGTCTGGAAACAAATGTCAATTTACAAATGAAGCTTCTGAGCCCACCTTATAGGCAGCTTCCCTCATGAACTGCTTTGCAGGCATTTTCCAGATGGCAGGAACAGTGATGACCCATCTCACATCATTGTTGTCGAACTCGCTGCCTGTCTGATCACTCAGCTCCTGTAGGAAGGAAAGTCAAACACAGTCAACAGTTTAGAATGCAAGGCTCATGTGACACTGTGGGCTGACAACACTGTGAAGTGCTTCAAAATTCACAAACAAGAATTACTGCCTCTGGTTCATTGCTTATGCTTGTTAACGACTGAGGGTATGTAACATTTGTGCAATATTTTTTTGTCTTCTTGTCCTCTGACTTCTTGCACATTGTCTTCTTGCTGCTGTAACAATGAATGAATGAATTTACCCCATTGTGTTATAAATAAAGTCTATCTTATCTTTTTTATCCCATTTTGACATGTTGCCTTTCTTATGTCAAAAAGTACATAAAGTCTGCATTAGGTATTTGGGAATACTATATTTAAATAGATCATTGGAGTACACTGAAGAGTGGCTCCAGAGTTCATGCTGGGATCGAGCCCAAATTCTACATGATGTAGATAAAACGTGAATAAAAGCTTTGTCTCTAAAACAACACAACATACACTCATGTGCTGACAGCCATATGTTACCTTCAGTGCTTGCTCCTTAAAGAAGGCCAATGCATATGCAAAGATGTCCAGAGCTTTCACTCGCTTCCCATTGGCTGCGTGGAGGTCTGTGTCAATGGACAGATTCTGATTGCAGGGAGACAATGTCAAAATTAGAAATGCATGATGGACATAAAACCACTGCAACACTGAAGAAGAAGAGTACATGGACTTATTCATCATAGAGATATGATGATTAGATTTCCAACTCTGTGCAGATCTGACACACTGCTGATAAGTGACACTGCTCAGTGTAATTATTTTTGGCAAGTTCTGGTCAGTCAGTTGATCATCAATTAAATCATCAACCAGAACAGTGTAACTCAACAGCCAGCAGCCAGACTGCCATAAAATGTTCATTGTCAGCAGAGGGTGATTCTGTATGGTTGTGGTGACCCAGTGACCTTTCGTCTGGCACCATCATCAAGCTTAAGGACACATCTCATGTTACACTTTTCTTATCAGTAATGAGTTCAATTGGAAACAGAACTAAACCATGAATTAGTGTATCACTCAATACTTCCATTCTGCATCTGTGGCTATCAGCTCCAAGGCCCTGAGTAATTTCCACAAAGTACAGACTGTCTTCATGTTATATATCAGGCTTTAAATACATAATTGTTGGTTTGGGTCTGCACATGGAATTACACATGGAATGACAGTTAGATAAATATAGATTATCACTAGGCTTAACCTTTCAGTGTCACTTTGCGAATAAGACGTTTTGTAACGCAACTGTCAAGAAATTTGCTGAGAGCATTGAATTGATTCAGTATAAGTTGGTTCAGTTAAAGCCATGTGTTATAATGAACACATCAGCATCAAGGGGCCAATAGTGGGGCTTTGGATTTATATTCATGTCATTCTCCAGCCATCTTCTGCTGAGTACGCACAGCAGCATTTACAACATCATCACTACTACTACTACATCACCCCCTGCAATGCAGCTGCAATGCAATACATAACATCAGGCAAGTGAGTGATGATGACAGAGAGTGTTAATAATGCTGCTTGGAGTACCCTGGACAACTGCTATGTATGTATCCACAGCGTGTTTGTTTCCTTACTGCAGTGGTGTGGAGCTTCATTTTGAATTTTTCCAGGTACAGCCACTGTTTGGACTCGCTGGGGTCCAGGTCATGGTAGAAGTCACGTGCTGCATAGCCAAAACTGTGGAACTTCCTGTCTGGAGTCAGCAGGATTGTTGTCGGGGTCTTCTGATTGGACACACCAGGGTCCCCGCCTTCCCAACGCCTGGGAGGAGACAAGTCAGTTATCAATGCATGTACCACAAATCGGTATTTCTGCTTTTGTATGTTGACACTTTATCAGCTGAATAATAATTTTCTAGGTGAAACCCTTATTTAAGTACCGATGTTTTGGGACTTTCAATCAATTGCACATGCAGTTATACATCTATGACAAGCTACACTGTATGCATCATGAAAAGTCAGAACATTTCAGTTGTAAAGACTTCACAAAGGTTCAATCATTAAATGCTGTCAGAAAAGCCATATGAACTTCTCCTCCAGGCTAATTGAGCTACCACCGTAGTTTTGGACAAATGGAGGTCAGCTATTAGTGTTATCTCTGTTCCTTGGGAGAAGTGTATGATGGGATTATGCATGCTCACCAAGAGCGCCTGATGTGAAGAGGAACTAATTTGAGAGATCTGGGCAAAACTGGATGGAGCAGCTTTTTATTATCCACATATGTGGATAATGGGATATGTCTTACCTTTTCATCTGTATTACTGACAGTTTTTGTGCTGCTGTTGCTGTGCCTGTTTTTTTTTTCACTGTGCTGTTTCATGAGAATAGTCCAGAAATGTGCAGTTTTTTGATTTTGATATTAAACAGCTGTTTTGATTCGCCATTCGGTTTCCGTAGGTGCAGTGCTTGTTTCTGCACCAACATGCAAACGAAGCACACAATAAACTAACATTTGCCTAGAACAGCCAGCAGCTTCAAAGGTTTTCTGATGGCAATCAACATTTTCTTCATTGTGTCATAAAAACAATCTAACAACACTTAATTTGTGTACTAACATCTATTGTGTGCATATGTTATTCTTAGTTCCACTGTTGCTCAAAAACTGTTAAAATCACATCAGTGAACCACAGTGTTACACTGGGCGACATGTTCCTCCATTAACATGCTGGAGATGCTCAATGTGAGTTCTCGACTGTGTGAAACTGAACTGGAGCCAGGTGGAGTGACGACCAGAACCCAGCCTGATATCTAAAGCTAAATCTTTGCTTATCTCATCCATCACTTAGTGCTGACTCACTATACTAACGCAACGCATCGACTACACTCACTAGACAATGTGTGTCCACAATACACATCACTGCAGTCGACTGACATGATCAGAGTGATAAACAAATGCAATAAACATTTGAAAATAACCAAAGCAGAAACAAGTCGGTGAGGTAGGAGAGCAGAATTCATAGAGCACAGAATGTGTATTAACCTGCTGCTGTCCCAAACAAATGCACTATTTCCTCTTGTTTGAGCAACTTGATTGAGAAACTACATAAAAAAAAACAAAACAAAAAAAAAAGAAAAACTGAACTATACAGGAAATTTTGACCTATTGTAAGATGGACTTGCTGCTTTTGATCTTTTAATGGGATTTGTTGACAAAAAACAAAAAAATAAAATAAAATTAGGCTAGACAAAATGAGTTAGTAGAGCTTGGCCTTGCATCACGCTGAACAGTTTATTTTTTAATCCTTACACAGAATATTTGGAAGTTCCATCTCTGTGAGGGAAATTTGAAGCAATAACAAGAGGAACTATCTTCCACATTACACCAGCAATCAGTTTCCCTGAGACAACACAGGCAGCCTCTGTCTAGCCTTTGGGTAAGGATGTCTCCCCCAAACTAAATAATCAGGGGGATCTGGAGGGGGATTGTCCCTCCAATTCTTCTTATACTGCTGATGATTTGCACTCTAGCCGACCAGTTGGGGTGACAGAACAGCACAAGAGTTCAGGAGTTGTGTCCTTACTTTGCAAGAGTGTGGTACTAGTTTCAAAACATCAAGGGACCCCACTTCAATGTGCATGTCCCTACTGCTTTAGCCTTGTATGAATTATTCTTTACATTTCAAATACAGCGTATACTTCACAGCAAACAAAACAAACTACAGTCTACATAACAGTCGACTGTCTTGTTTGGTAGTCAGCTAAACCGCTTTTGGTGCATGAGGATTAGGGGGTGAAGATATTAGTGCTAAGGGTTAGCCCCCTTTTATCTGGATTCTCTACATATCAGTATCAGCAGTATCATCATTAGTTACACTGATAGCAACAAAGTAAAGATCACGTGAGCTGGTCAACTTAACACCTGTCAGTCTGCAGTGTGATGGAAGCTGTTACCCTCTGTGGTGCCTTGGACTGAGGGCAGCAGAAACTTATTACAGTAAATACAAGCCTTTCAATACAGCCAGCTGTGCTTTTTGGTCTAGACACACAGCACAGGTTAAAAGAAATATACAATACGAATATTTTTAAGTGGAATCATCACTGCAACCAACGAAATAACAGTAGGCAATGACATGATCAGGACCCGGCGGCTGCATCAGGACACAGTCTGCGAGACCAAAGGAGGCCAGTTTGATGACAGGGAAAACAGAGCTGAGGTGATTTACAATCACCTGGAGCAGGACTCTGACTCCAGGGATGATAAAGACACAGAGGGCGGGGCATGAGAGGTGTGAAGTGGGAGAACAATGAGGAAGGTCTGTCATCACCAGCGTGGAAAAGCATAATATTTTTACATCTAAGTCAGAGAATCAAACCAGAGATTTATTATCTGGGCCTTGCATTCTCACAAGAGAAGTGATATAGCTAGCGTGTCTTCAAGGACTGTCGAGTTTGAATCAAGTGTATTTTATGATGAGTTAACATGAGGTGAGACAGAATCTTGAATTCATAAGGTGTAGTGTAAAGGTTGTATATTTCTGTTTAATGAGGACAATAGGTGTCAGAATATTTCCTTTCTTGACATTTTGTGAGTTTTTTGTTTAGGACAGATTATCTCCATGACTCATAAGACAGGCCTGGGCCATTCAGGAAATTTGTTCTTCCCTGACAGAGAGTTCGACAGTAAATACGAGAAAATTAGTGAAGCGACAAGTTCTCTTCAAGCACTCAAAGGTCCCACAAGTATTTCTTTATGATATTAAATATTAATGACTGAATAGTTTACAATTAAAGCTAAAAAAAAAACACACATGGGGCCCGTTGCACAAAAGTAGGATTAAGACATCCAGGATAAGTGACTGAGCTGAGTTCAACCAATCCAAAACATGAGCGTCCAGGCTTAATCGGTTGCACAAAGACCAAGCCAGGATGAGCAGATACGGATTCAACAAGCCAGGTGAAACCTATCCTGGGTAAGTATGTGCACGCGGCTTCCTCAAATAGACAACGCCATCGATCACAGATTCACCGATTCACCATGGCAACGAGAGCGGCGTACTTTTCCCCGTCGGAGGCAAAAGTCCTCATGGAGGCTTACGAGGAGGTGAAGGACCAAATTAAAAAGAACGGCAACACCGCCACAGTTATAAAACAACGAGAGAAAGCGTGGCAAAGTATTGCAGACTGAGTACAACTCCGAAAACGTAGTTGTACTCTGATTATGAATCAGTTGAAATTGTAAGTGAAATTGTGTAAATGTTACTCCATCAGACTGTATAACTGTATGACTGTTATACCATGGTCTGGGTGAATACTCGATTCTGATTGGCTGCAGGGTGTCTGTTAAAAAGTGTTGTAGGACACCTATAAAAAAGTTCCGGTCAAATAGCCTGATTGTTCTAAATTATTGCGCTGGCTCAAACGCTAGTTGGTAACAGAAACTGTCTTGCTTACTTTACTTACTTACTTGCTTGATACAGAGTGAATGGTGGATAATATTTATAAAAACGATTTAAGATAGACTTACTTGCTTGATACACATTTAATGATCAGAGTGAATGGTGGATAATATTTCTTGCAATCTGTGGACTTTGATTCTTTGAAACAAAATGCCGCATCATCCTCTGGACACACACAAGCGGTAAGAGGTGCACTTGCCCTCTGAAATGATACTTTGTATCACGTAACATAACGTTAAGCGATCATCTCACTTCCCTCCACTGATTAGGTCTAATATAACAGCTGCGGCCGACCGAGCTGCAGGTTCTGTGGCCAAAGCCGGTTACCTTGGCAACGCGTCACAACGACAGATATTAAATAGTCCACTCAGCCGCTTCTTGTGAAAAACTTACAATTTAAACGGTAAAAAACAACATTAACGTATTAATAATTGATTTAATATTTATTTCTTTCGTAAGTGACCATGGTATAAGCGGGATAATGCCCTTCGAGGTGTCCATTATCAGAAATGAATGGACGACGCGGAGGCGTGAACCATCCGACGCGAAGCAGTTGCTTCCGTATGTATAATATGCTTTGATTCTGTGCTTTCTATCTTGTAGAGTCACTGTGTGACTTCAGTTTGGAAAGGAACTGATGCTTTGATTTATCCTTATTCAATAAAGGAACATCATGTTACTCTTTGATGTGTATTTATATTTATATTGGATGTGTATTTTATATATAGTCTATGGGAAACTGTCTATCTGATGATTGCAACATCATCTAAAATCATCATTTATCTACAATGATTGAAATTAATGAAATTAATTAAAATTGAAATTAATGACGCTTATGTTTTGTGTTAATGTTTAAATAATGGATGGATGGATCTAGTTGAATGTGATAACAATGTGTAGTGGGCAGTGGAATAACTATTGGTTTCCGTTTGTGATGACTGCTGACTGAGATAAGGGATGAGATTAAATAGATCCTGGAACTTAGCCTGGTCTGGAGCAGGCTAGCTCCACAGAATAAATCTCCATGGTAACTTATCCCATAACATATCCCACTTTCCGCTATCCTGCTTTTGTGCAACCAGATCACGGATAAGTTGAGCCAGGATAACCAACATATCCTGGCTTAATCCCTTATCCTAGTATTGTGCAACGGGTCCCTGGTCAACACATCAGCTGTCATCACATTTTGATTAAAATGTTGCTAAGTCAGTGTTTGGTATTTTTGCATCATGTACACTGACTCTAGAATACTTTTATTCTGCACATTTTGCGTTTGCTGTCTTAAAAGCACTCGGCCACTACCAGCAAAATAACATTATGCTGATGTAGGCCCAGGCTACCACACATTCCTATTCAATGGGTGTCTGCATTGCAGTGCTGGCCTACCTCATAGTGTGAATGCACTCTGGCTCCTTCGTGAAGGCATAAGCATAACCGCTGGATGTGGTGCCAAAATCAATAGCAACGACCACCACAAAGGACGGTTCTGATGGTACCTGGTCTGTGTCATTCTGCTGTAAACAAAGAATATACAGATAGACAGAGTTACACACCTGATGGCACACGTTGACTGGCTGCTTGTAGAGTTACACACACACAAACAGACAAATTAATCTGTTACAAACCCATTCACATTCACAGCCATCAACTGCAGCAGTTGAAACACAATCACAGAGAACAACAATGGATCTGTGACATCAATAATTTTTTTAAAAAACTAGCACTTATAACATACATGAACACACGGCAGCAATGAATGGCTGCAACTCATTCCTGCATGCACCTGGTAATGAAAACACTATCATTATGTATCATTATTCTCTGGTAGGATAACTACTTTCTTAGTTTGCTTAGTTTAGTTTTGGTTTAGAAAGCTGGATGGTGGCAGAAGAGTCACTGGTTCAGAGGGTATATTCCTCCTGTATTTTGAGGACTGTGTTTGTTTGTTTGTTTGTTGCTGTAATATCCCAATCTGGTCCTCCTGCTAGGTCCTCTAACATCGTTACATAAGATAGATGAGCGAGGAAGACAAAACAATGAATAGCCAATGAAAAGGGTGAAGAGCAGATAGACCAAACCTCCAAAGACAGATATTGTAGTCATCAACCAGTTTCTGAGCAAAAAGCATATTGCAAAAAAGATTAACAGAATGATATCAGGGAAGAC
Source organism: Chaetodon trifascialis (assembly GCF_039877785.1). Lineage (NCBI taxonomy): Eukaryota > Metazoa > Chordata > Actinopteri > Chaetodontiformes > Chaetodontidae > Chaetodon > Chaetodon trifascialis. The sequence goes on from NC_092068.1 coordinate 3,475,677, forward strand.
TATGAAAATCCCATGCTGACTGGAGAACAACCATTTTAACAGATTGTACATGTACTGGGCTTTACTATTCACACAGAGTAGCAACAGGTACAGAAATGAGTCCATGTCCATGAGACAACTGAGTCACCTGAATGTGTGAAGGTGATAGTGGGGTGATTCCAGGGTCACCCATGCTCTTTGCTGGAGAAGGATTAGCCATCGCATCTGCAGAGGAAGACAGAGAAAGACATTCATGTCACAACTGGACAATGCATCTTTAATTTGGATTGTGCCTAATAGACTGGGTGTAAGGTTTAATGTGATCTATGTAAAACAAAAGACATAGATTCTTCATTACTCCACTTAAAAGAGTCATTATACAAAATCTTCCAACTGCTAGAGACAGCATGGGTTCTACAAGTCATTATCACATACTTATTTTGAACATTATTAAAATCTTTCTGAAAGGAGATTCATGACATTTTGCAACAAGTGCTTGAGGTGCACTTGACATTATTGATGATAGAATCACCTTTTTTTGAAAAGATGGGATGTGTACACTAAATCTGTATGACCATCATTTGTTAAATGTGTTTTGTATTGCAGTTACTATTTATACCTGGATTTTCATTGACTTTATTTGTCAATGTTTGCTTTTGTTTTATCTATTTTAACTCGGTTTTATTGCCTCCTGCTACAGTTTTACAGAGTGTGTTTACAGAAGGCTGGGACAGATGAGGCTATTCAGTCCTATGAGAATGAGTACAGTGTACAGACCTTGGTATAACTCAATAAAAGAGAATTTCTGTCATATTATACTTGATGGCTGAAAAAAACCCTCTATGCACGTGATTTAAAGGCCCAGAAAAAAGTGAAAAGCTTTTGGTATGTTACATACACGTTTAGTTTAGAGCACCTTCACATTATTATTTTCGATTGCTCAAGTTCCTAACTGCTGTTGTCGTAAGAGGATGGTTGTGACTAAAGAGAAACTGTCGAGAACCAAGAGTTGGGCTGAAGCTAACTTTGATTATCTCTTGATTTGTTTATGAATTATTTTGCGTATTAAATGTCAGTAAATAAAGAAAATGCCAATTATAATTTTTAGTAGTCCAAGGGGTATCTTTAAATTCCATTTGTGACTGGTCAGATGGATTAAGATTCATTTTGGTTTCATTGTTGTAATTAGCAGGGGGATATATTTAATGAGCCTTGTTTGCAATCAAACAGTCATGGCAGCTGAGGGGGCTCAGAAACTTAATGGAGGAATGACTGAGAGGTTCTGGTGGACAGTGGGTGCTGCCACAACCAGGAATTGAATACTAAATTATTGTGGAAGTCCTGGCAGGGTGCTGACCCTGAACTCTGGAAAGTCTCAGGCTGTAAATGGCAGAGAATTGAAAAGATGGCTCCTTTCCGGGTGCAGAGCTACAGACTGACATCTATTCCATTCAAACAGCAGAAAACGTGTTGCACCTGTCTTTAAAACACAATGACATTTCAATTGAATTGGAGATTGTCTCCCCATTTGCAACCATCATTTTCATTAGTCTGGTTTAATAGCCTTCACAGAAAGTGTTCTTTGAATGCACACAATAATAACACTCCCTCGACATATTGTAAATGTCTGGTAGAACTGTCTCACAACGGGACATCATGTTATCCATCCTATTTTTCTGCCTCACTCACCCTTTTCTCTTGTCCACCCCTACGGAGTGGATGAGTGGTCTGAAGACCCATAATACACTTTGCCAAGCAATTACAGTGCAGAATTACAGACCACCTGTGGCTAGACTCCATCTAGCCCCCATCCAGCCCGTCTCTCTGCAGCCCTGACAGCCCACTCCCAAAATCACCTTTACAACCTTGAGTTTTTATTGCCAACAATGGCCATAAAAATCAAATCACGATTAGAGGAATAAAACTTGCTCTTGTAGTGAATAGTATCTCAAGTGCTGCATTATGAGGTTTGGCTCAGCCGTTCTTTGTTATTGTGCTCGTCTCAGTTTGTTTACCTCTATGTAATAAGAAATTTCACTAGAGTTTCTGAACAGGCAGCTGAAGACTGTGAATGCCAACTGTTTACCTTCAACTTTCATTCTTTAAATCCTACTTTCATAATACAAAAAGTAGTAAGAAATGAAGTAATACCAATCAGTGCTGTGAACAGTGCTTAGGTTATAGGTCATTTATAGTATGTTACATACTGACAGTCACTTACTTAAAGCTGTGTTTAGCCTTGATATTCTTGAACAATCCACAAAAATGCATTGGATTCTGCTGTAATATGTATGAAAGTCAAATCTTTTCTTTCTTTTTGTTCTTTTTTGCTTCCAGAGTAAAGATCAAAGATCACTACAAGCTACAGTTTGGCTTCTATTGAAGCTATTAGTATTGGTGTGAGAGTGTGACATTACTTATTACTGAAGCATCAAAGAGCAGGGGTGTTTAGAATTGATTGATAAATCTGGCCAGCAAAGCAATAACTCATAATTTCCTGTCCAGGCTGCAACATTGAAGCTTAAAATGTATGTTTAGTAACATTTTAGCAATCTAAACCAGACTGTGCAACTTTCCAACTTATATCTTAAGCTTTGACCAGCAGCACCTAAGATTAAGGTACACAATGGATTATTTTCTCATTGACATTCGTGTGCTTTGTCTCGTCTACAAGCAGAAAGTTGCCATTCTTCAGGAATACAGACTCAAAATGTTTTTTTTTAGCTCTATTCTTTATTTACCTGCACCCTTGTCGCAGGACTACAGGCTTTTGCCTGTGAAACAAAAAAGGTGGATGTTCCTTTCATTCTCAATGAAAAATGCAGTTAGTTTCTGTATTAAAATGTGTTTTATTACACTCCAAGTGAGAAATATGTGTTTCATTTTGACAATCTTCATTCATTGAGTATGTGGTCTTCAGTTTTTTTAGTTTTTGCAAAAATTCTCTCAGGTCTGGCCAAAAAATTGCTGAAATGCAACGTTTTCTAGCATTGCTGTGGTGGTTGCTGTGGACTGTTTGAGTCATTGCCTTTGCATTGTGTAGTTTTCTGAGCTCTAATGTTATTTGTGTTACTTTGTGTAACCAATGGAGTTCTCCAGTGATGGCGAATTGGATTTAGCACTTTTGGCTTCTGTTTTGGGTTGTCTGCTCTGGTGGGCTTCATTCCATTTCAAACTGCCACCATCGGCTCTATACTTTAACACTTTGGTTTATTTGCGAATAACTGTCACTTACACAAAAACACACATACCATTTATAAATATACTGCCTGTGAATCCTTGTGTTGCAGGAGTACAGATAAATGTAGTGTGTTGCATTTGAAACAAAGTACATCTGTTTCTTAATTGAATATATTTTGTTCCAGATGTTTATAGAAGTGTAGCCACATAATTGAAGGTCCTCAGCCAAGAAAATTATGTCAAGTTGCAGCCAGATGGCCCAAGAGGCTTCCAAGCATGCTGTTAAAAAGGCCAGTGCAACATGGACTGTTCCGCCACACCCCTCTCAAGGTGGCATGTGACGGAGTGAATGAAGACACTAGTAATTCCACTTTGTGTCAATGCTGAACATAGCAGTGAATACTTTATAGGCAACAGTTGTTTAGTGGTTTGCATTTATCTTACATTTATTTTTCCTCCTGTCAGAAACTACGCACTCGCAGACACCCTGTCATTACCATTCTCTTCACTGGAACCTCTGGACTACGTGTGTTTTAACCAGTCACTTTAATGGTGGCCTTGATATCTTGGAACCCCAGTAGAAACGAGAGGCTACTTAGTACCAGCTATTTAGTGGTTATCCATCCCTCATGTGTCTAAGTTGACTTTACATCTTGTATTTATCCCACCCTTGTGACTGAGAGAGAGAGAAGAGAGACATACTTTATTGATCACTCCACACAACCACATGCATAACATGCACACACCATGCTTCTGTGAAATTAATTCCTAATTCCTAATTGTTTGACCCATCCTGGTAGTCCTTCCTCCACGGCAGACCAGGAGCGGTGGGCTGCCAGCCGACAGCGGCGTCCAACATAGTTGGATTTTGTTTGCCCTTATTTTTGTTAAATAAATCATTTGGACTGTTTCCTCTCAGCCTTTTTGTAAAGTCTGCATCATTGGGTTCACTCCTTGTTCTTTGCTCGGCCACAAACCCAAACAATAAACAAAAGGTTTAAATTTTTGTGCACATAATGCAGACTAAACACTACTACTGATGTTATTTTAATTGGCTATTATTTTTATTTCCATGTGAAAGCAATTCATGGACAATTACTGAATTAAGGATTTTGCTTAATTTATGATTCAGAAGAGATGTCATTGTACAATAGATAGATTGATAGCATAGGAACTGAAAATACTTATAATAAAAAATACTTCCAGGCAGCAGGTACGAGGGCTGTAAAATTAACAAAAACTGACATTCCATTATTCCCATAAGAGGGCAAACCAGTACAGCGAAAGACATACTACTTGTATAGGTATATTTATTGCAGCATAAATGTCTTTTAAAACTCTACATATCAACACATTACAAAAAAACAAATAATGTCCTATACTGTGTTGTTGAATTATGCGCTCCTTTCAGCTTGACCTACATTTCATTCCAATCAATGGAAGTAATGTTGGGTGCAGAGTTTCCAAATGGTGCTGTTCCATGTGCCCTGGACGACTAATGTCCCGGAAAAATGGGAGAAATCTCTGGTCAAATCTGTGATTATGGACCATATTTCCCCATGTTTTTGTGTGTGTGTGTAAGTGACAATGTAGATGGAGACAACAATTTTTGAAATTGGTTCAGGATTGAGCTAGAGCGCCGGCAGCCACGAAACAGGCTGTGATGTAATCATTCCAGGCATCTGTGTGCTGTCAACATACGTCTACTGAAAGTGTTTGCTTTGCAACTGATAGACTCAGATTGTTATTTTAAGTGTCTGATAATACTATGGAAAGGATCCCTTTAGAGACAGACCTTTCATTCATCCAGAAACAGCTGTTAAAGCGCTCTTGCCACCGACACCAGACTCCACTTACTGAAACAGTAATTTTATCATCATAAAACACACTTCATTCAAACTCGACAGAAACAAAATAAAACTCATCAAAACCAAAAAAAAAAAAAAAAAAAAAAAGGAGTGAGAGGGAGGGTGGACATTAGAGAAGCAGCGAAAACAGCATGCAGAGCTGAATATTTTTACATCTTACTCAGGAATTATTTTCACCAGGCATTATGAGATCAGAGATCAATTTGATCAAGAGGTCCCAACTTCTGATATCAGACTGATTTGGTTATTCATTTTCCTCTTCGGAGGTGCTGCTCCAATGAGTGTCAAACAAAGAGAATGATCATTTCCCCACACTTGTCATATTTTCCAGTAAACCCTTGCAGAGCCTAAGAACTCAACGACAACTTAATGATAGGCCCATTCATTATCCCTCTTCTCCCAGCCTACAGTATCAGGACCATTGACATCACCACCAGAAAGTATTCTGGCAAGAGAGATCTTGCTTATCTCAATGGCGCCACTACATCAAGCATCACCAGCCTCATCCCCACTCTGGATTTTTCATTGCATTACACTAGTATCACACATGCCATCAACCTCATCTGTCTTGCTGGCCATGGTGCCTGAAATAACTATCACCTTCTAGGGCAAGGTCAAGAAATATTCTAAATTTGAATTTATAGTCTCATTGTAAAAAAAAATCCATACATTTAATTAATAGATATTCAAGTGGTCTGAACCTATGAGTTTTCTTAGACGGAATATTCAAACATCATTTTTGGCCATTTCTGAAAGGCCTAGTGCCATCAGAGTTTTGCCTTTACACAAAACTTACTGTGTCCCTGTCAGGCCCTGTCTGTCCCTTTATGATTACTTCACCTCAGACAATAAAATCTGTAAAATGGAGCTGTAACTGCGGTGCAACTTCCTTTCCTCTTGAAATGGCATTTCCTTTTTCTATGATGACAACATATGTCAGCCCAAAGACATTAAACTGCATACCGACACAGCACCCTCCATCGAATTCAGAGCTTTGCTTCCAACTGACCACCGGAACTGTCGTCATTGTCTTCTTCCTCCACCCTCTACAAACTGTGCCCCATTGTTATTGCTAACCTGCTTTGTGGACATGACTGCTCCAAAAAAGTTATGTATATTAGGGATGAACAATTAATTGAAATATTATTGAAATTGCAATATGGCCAAGTGCAATATCCAACTCACAGGAACTGCAATTGTCAGCATTTTTGTCAATTTTTTCAGTGAAAATAAAATGAAAAAAATGCATTCCCACTAATATCATGATTGATATCACAATTGCAATATCTGTCAAAATCATTGCTACACACCCATACAGACAACCGTACTTAATCTACGTCTGCGATGTCATAAAGGTCACTCACAATCACAGTTTCAGCAAAACAGACAAAGCATTTAACAAATTAAACAAATAAGAGAGAAAACACATATAAATACAAGCACAAGCACACACACACGCACACTCTCTCGCAGCTGATCAGACACTTTGTTCCAGAGAACAGATCCATTGTGACTAAATGCACCTTTTAGTTTTAATTCTAGGTACGTTCAAGAGACACATTCTTGATGATCTGAGTGATCTGGTTGATTATAGCTAGTGAGCAAGTCAGAAATATATTTAGGAGCCATAGCATGTAGTGCTTTGTAAACAAGTAATAATACTCTAAAATCAACTGTACACTGTCCCAGTAATATGGTTTTCAGTACAGGTGTAATGTGTTGTAATCTTCTCATGAACACATGGATCAATGTTTGGACTCGTACTGTGACTGGAGGCTCCTCAGTTTGGAAGTGTTTTTTAAATGGTAGGCAGATGTCTTCAAAATAGCAGTGATGTAAAGATCACAGTCACCACCTCCGCCAAGTTCTGCCCAACTCAAAGCTTTCCTCCAGACCATTCTCTGGTCACTCCTGCTGCATCAGAGCCACTTCAACCACTTCCAGACAGAAACCCAGACCACAGCATCATGTGTTTGCTTGGTTTGGAATCCTCCTCTGCGACTTTCCTGCGTATGACCAGAAAAGACTTTGCCTGTTTTTTGAACTTCACCTCGTACCTATCAGCCGACATACATGACAAAACTGATATGTCTCTCATAAGCTGAATGTATCAGACACCAGAAAACTATTTTCGTCTCAGGGTTTATTTCATTTTTCATTTAGTTTTCATTTCTAATAGAAAACTACGGTGGCCGACAAGGGCAAACGCGCCGCAAACGGCAAAACACTGCAAACACAGGAATGATGCAAAGCCAAAAACACACAAACACATAAAACAAATGCAACAGAAAAACACTGCAAGAGAAAAATGCTGCAATCACAGAAACGAAGCAGAAGCAGAAGGCTGGAGCCTATCTCAGCTGTCAACGGGCGGGAGGCAGGGTACACTCTGGACTGGTCGCCAGCCGATCGCAGGGCAACATATATACACAAACAACCTTTCACGCTCACACTCACACCTAGGCAATCTAGAGTCACCAATTAACCTAATGAGCATGTTTTTGTTCTGTGGGAGGAAGCCGGAGTACCCGGAGAGAACCCACGCATGCACAGGAAGAACATGCAAACTTCACACAGAAAGGCCCGACACAGGAATCAAACCGGTGACCTTGTTGCTGTGAGGCACGCGCACTACCTGCTGCTCCACCGTGCAGCCATCAAAACACACACAACCCCAAAACAACTGCAAGAGAGAAACGCTGCAAATTCACTCCACAAAAAGGAAGTGCGCCACGCCACTAGGGGGACTCGACCTGAGGGATGGACCGGTCCTGTAGGACCAGACCACAGAGATATAAAGAGTAGACGCCGCATCAAGCGCTACTGCCTATCGGCGCTGACGAGCCGTGGGGCTGCCGTCTTAGACCGGTCACCCGCTCCACTCAGTGCTGTTTGGCAGGCACAAAGAAGTGTCAGCGCATTTAATCCATCGTAACTCTCTGAATACTAAACTGATTTTCACGTGTTTTTTTTGCTGCAAACGTCATACATGTAGCTATGATACAGGACAAATGGTTCGGCGTATTTTAATATTCATATGGGATTAACAGTAATAGAATATTCTGATGTAGCATAGACTATAAACACACACATTATACACACACACACACTAGAGACAATATATGATTAGGCTATATTTACAATATTTACATGTATATTTACATATATAAACAAAATACTGACTAATGAACACATCTATTGTCTCTTCAAATTATTAGAATAGTTGACTTTACCGCCACTATCTGCTTCTCTATCATATATTAGTGTGTGTGTGTGTGTGTGTGTGTGTGTGTGTGTGTGTGTGTGTGTGTGTGTGTGTGTGTATAATGTGTGTGTTTATAGTCTAGGCTACATCAGAATATTCTATTACTGTTAATCCCATATGAATATTAAAATACGCCAAACCATTTGTCCTGTATCATAGCTACATGTATGACATTTGCAGCAAAAAAACACGTGAAAATCAGTTTAATATTCAGAGAGTTACGATGGATTAAATGCGCTGACACTTCTTGCACCTGCCAAACAGCACTGAGTGGAGCGGGTGACCGGTCCAAGATGGCGGCCCAACGGCTCATCAGCGCCGATAGGCAGTAGCGGTTGATGCGGTGTCTACTCTATGGGTGCTTTTCATTACGTTGAATTGTGCCTCCTCGTCTCCTCTCTCCTTCGTCGACCCGAAGTCGTTTCCCCTCCGCCATGATGAAGGATCTTCCAATTGCTTAAATGCACCTGAAGGAGACGAGGAGCAAGGAGAGAGGAGGCTTCTGAAGGAGATCAGAGTGACGATACACCGGTGTATCCTACGCGGAAGTCTTTTATTATTTAAGGGGCGTGTCGTATGTGGCACACGTTTGAATCATGGTGGGAGCAGGTCTTCACAAATGTAATCTTGATTCTTGTTTCAACTGTGTCCTTTTAACAATTGTATCTGTCACCAAGAAATGAATGAAAATTCTTGGTATATTACGTTTTTTTAAAGCAAGGCTACAAGGCTGTCGGTTTAATCTACCACATACCCGTCCTCTGTTATGCCTCTAACGGCATATAATTGAAACCTCATCAATAGCAATCAGGAGTAGAACAGTCTGACTGCAGATCTGACCATAATATCACGTTTTACAGCTTTTACAGCTGTGCAAACGTCATCAGTAATTGACGTCGCTTCAGACTGACGCTGTGGAGCGAGGATTTTTCATTTCGGAGTTTCGTCTCCTCCGTCCTCACGTCTTTTCCTTGCATCCCTCTTTCATGTCCTCGCTGGGCGGAGCTAAGACGCGAGGAGAGGAAGCGAGTGGAGGAGACGAGGAGACCAATTTATGGAATGAAAAGCACCCTATATCTCTATGGTCTGGTCCTACAGGACCGGTCCATCCCTCAGGTCGAGTCCCCCTAGTGGCGTGGCGCACTTCCTTTTTGTGAAGTGAATTTGCGGCGTTTCTCTCTTGCAGTTGTTTTGGGGATGTGTGTGTTTTGATATTTGTAGCATTGTTCTTTCGCATTTGTTTTGTGTGTTTATAAGTTTTTGTTTCTGCTTCGTTTCTGTGATTGCAGCATTTTTCTCTCGCAGCGTTTTTCTGTTGCATTTGTTTTATGCGTTTGTGTGGTTTTGGCTTTGCATCATTCCTGTGTTTGCAGCGTTTTGGCTTTGCATCATTCCTGTGTTTGCAGCGTTTTGGCTTTGCATCATTCCTGTGTTTGCAGCATTTTGGCTTTACATCATTCCTGTGTTTGCAGCGTTTTGCTGTTTGCGGCGCGTTTGCCCTTGTCGGCTAGCGTTTTGCCTTTTGCGGCGCGTTTGCCCTTGTCGGCTAGCGTTTTGCCGTTTGTGGCTTGTTTGTCCTTGTCGGCCACCATAGAAAACACTTCATTCATCATACCTTCCAATTATAGAAGCAGGATCTTACAATGTGTTTTATCACAAAACGAAGATAAAAAGACTGTGATGGCCCCATACTTGTGACATATGGATACAGGCACATTAATTAAAGTGGTTATATGAAAGGACGTAAATCTCAATGTGTGATATGAGGTGGCAGACATTAACAAACATCTGAGACTGTGTATTCCTCATGATCTGACCAGTCATGAACCTTACAATATTCTTTATCTCTTTTAAAACATTCTGTAGAGAATCCTGACTGCAGGGTTCCCAGATCCAGATCATGTAAGCACAATGTTCCAGCACCTTTATTCACTATCTCTCTCTCTCCTTGTGTTTCTTCTCTGTCTCTACTGTTAAGTAAAGGCAAACAGCTGTCTTATGCTCAGGGAAGTCATTTTAGCAATCGGTATACAAATTAGTGTGCCAACTTAAACTTCTGAGTAAGAAATAATAATTTAAGTAACTTTTTAAAAATTTCACTGGTTTTTCTGTTACAAGCCTAGCACTGTCACATGTTCACAGCATAGGTGGCTGTAGAACACCCAAGTTCCAAATGGTGGATAAGAGGAAGAGGAGGATGAGTTAAATTAAACAGGAAATGTTGGATTCTTTTTAAAAAGCCTGCTGAACTCATGTTGACATTGCAGCACTGACTGTGCAGCTGAAAGGGATGTGAAGACTCTTATTTTCTCTCCTCTCCGCAAGAGCAGTGACTTCCTGTTGGTCTCGCATTCCATCTATTCCCCTAATGATTGCTACTCTGAGGCCTGAGCCTTGAGAGCATGTTAGTAAAATGATCAGGTCCTTCTGCTAAAATCAATTAGTCTAAGTACTATTGAAAACAGGTTCCTTGGAGTTTAAAAGGCTTTCATCAATAAATAAGGGAAGTCTTAATTTTTCTGATGACTCTGATCTGCTGGACAGGGGTCACTTTCATCGAGGGTCAGCTTCATGAAAGTGCAGCTAATCCAATAGATGCATTTAACCTGCACACATGGGAAAGAGTCACCAGCAACACTTCAGGCACCGTGACCCAGACAGTTCTAGAACTACAAGCAAGCCCAGTTGCCTTTGGAAGCACTTATCTTCACAGACATAGACCAAATATGTCCCTATCTTGCTGTGTAAACCAATTCTTATTTGAAACACCAGTGCTAATGAAGCTAAAATAATCTATGTTTCAGTATTTCCATCTGTGGTGTGCTTGAGGCTCCTGCTTTTTCTCATCTACAGATACTTTTTTGTTTTTCTAAATACTCAATATTATCACTGTTGTCTTGTGTCTTGTGTTTAGTACAGCTTGCCTACAAAATGAGAAAAATGATTACTTTTCACCCCTGCCCAGTTAAAGTACAGTCCAGCGTACCTGCAGAGCACCCCACGCATAACTGAAGTCTCATGCTGAACCTCTAACACCAATGCTTGGTTCACTGTTTCCACACAGTCAGAAAAAGGAAAAGTGTGGGTTCTGGTCACAGTTCAGTTATAAAATCCTAGCTCACCATGGGGCATCTCTCCTGCCGAGCTGCTGGTAAAGCTGTCAGCCAAACACTCAGTCACATTGGACAGCAGTACACGAGGCTGTACCAGCGTCTGGCTCAGAGGTGGTCGAGTCGACTTCACTGACATTCAGCACTGGAGCTGAAAGCGTCAGAGCAGCCTCCAGAAAGGAGTAGCATTGATCTGAGCTGTGCTGCCCTCTGTTCTCATCACCCTCTTCTGTGAAGTTAGCTACAAAACTTACTTTACTAAAATGTGATGTTAGTTTTGTAACTACACAATTTTGAGATTCTCTGTGCACAATGAAGAATAAAAAAAAAAGGGGGGGGGGGGGGCAGCCCTTATGTGGTTCTATATTGTCAATCCACAGAATTTTAACACATGACCAAAAAGACCAACCCTGAAACCAACCAACCATCTTTAATTCATGATCGATGACATGAATGCTTTCAAGTAGTAAACATGCCATTCATGCCATATTACGTGAACAAAGCATGCCAACTCAATGCAAGACTTTTAAAAATGCCATCTGTAGTATCGTGGACAATTTGGTTGGAAGAAGGAGGCCTACTTCAGGGACCACAACAGCATGGGACAGCACAGTTATCTCTTGCAGGGAGACTGAAATGGAAACGCAGCTAACAGCGACTTTACACAGCCAAGCTTAACAACCTGTACCTGTATTTCTGGTGTTTCCACTCAGGTTTTTATGAACAAATTCAGAGTATAAAGCAGGCAGATGGAAAAATATTGTATATTTACATGGGTTTCCAGCATCCAACAAAGCATCAAAGCATTTGCTCGGATATTTTGCCGTCTTTTCCAGGCAGTCACTGCGTGTTGGTGAAGGCTGAGTAAAAAGTGAAACTGTTCTTTAAAATGTTCATCCTTGCTTGTTGGTCAGATGACAGTAGTCTGATTCCTTGACTGAAGTTCTGCAGGCAGGCTGGGCTTCCAGCAATCAGGATTTTTTAATACATTATTTTGTCTGCGTATAATTCATTTTTGTGGATGTGTTGCTGTATTCAACGCCCCTCTCTGACGTCTTGCCAGTTCATTTAAATGCAAACTCTGATCAAAAAGACATTCTACAGGTTGACCTCAGTTTTGCCCCAACGCCTGACAGCAACAAAGTGCAGCTATGCTAGAATTCAATCTGTAAACTGTTTCTAGTTGAAATATTTCAAATGTAACATGTTAATAATCTTGTTAATAAAGACATGGGGAATCTTGCGAGATCTTGATAGACAATAGCAGTGTGTTTGAGAATACAGTGGTGTCTAAGACTGTGATGAAACACTGAGAGATACAAAGCGAGGCACCAACTGTTACCTACAATAGCACAAGAGGAGCCTCATTAAATTCACTGCAGCAAACTGAGAGGCACAAACACAAAAAATTAGACTATCAAAGAGCCACATTCATACGGGCGACGGCAAAATGAGTTTGGAGAGAGAATGTGCTGTTTCTTCTTCCCATCTGAGGTCCCATTCATTCATGCCATGCAGGGAGACTAACCCCCCTCTTTCGCTGGTTGACTGCATCCACTTGGCCATGAGCCCAGACACACAGTGCAGAGAAACAGCCTGACAACAGCTGCAGCCACTACATACACATACACATACAAATCCACACACACTGTGTCACATCTAAAGCACACACAGATCTGGACAAACACACTACAATATACAATGATATGGATTTTCAAGGATGGAAGCCAGCATATATATCATAGCTTTCAGATACTCAATAACTTTACATCTAATCATTTTCACAACAAACATTCTTCATTGTTGTCATGGTGGACAAATGTCTGAAAAACCCTGGGATACTTGAACTCATCATGACAGCACTGAGCCGCACTATAGAAAGTGCCAGTCAAACCTGTTAGTCTAATCCTACAATGGTGATCATTTAACTACAGCGAGCAGAATGTGAAGTGAATGTGCATTATCGTTCTCACCCTCTATCAAGTGGAATATAAATTAGTCTGCTGTGGGGGTGAGTGGTAATAAAGTGAGATGCCACACTGCTTGATTTACAGCACACTCCAAAATCAAGGCCTGTGAATATGTATGATTATTTATGAAATAAGGTTTTGGATACCTGCTTTACAAACATAATGCTCTGTGATTCAATATACAGTAATCACTGCTGACATGTGAAGATGTATGACTATTACTATAAACCTTCAGACATTTCACGACAAGTTCACGAGAGCAGAAGTTTTCCATTTTGAGAAATCCCATCATTCTTTCTGGTTGAGCAAAAATTCAATTCAACATTATTATTATTTTCTATTTATATTCCAAAATTCTCATAATGAGACATCAGGGTTCACAGACGTTAGATGGTACTTTATTCAGTATTCTTGGAATTTACGTCAGTACTCTAGGGTTCCATTCAGTATACTCAAACTCTCAATCCACTTTTAATGACTTTCATTCCATGTTCTCAGACTTTGATTTCTATTATCAAACTTCCATGTCATATTCTAAAAGTTCAACTTTCTTTCCATTTTTCAGACTTTCATTCCCCATTCTATGACTTCCATTCCATATTCTGAGGTGTAAAGACGACAGTGATGCTGATGATGCTACTCCCAGCTGGTTTTGGGTCTGTCAGTCTTGAGCAGAACTGAGTCTTTGGAAGAGTCAGTTTTCAAAAGAGCTGCTCACAGTAGCAGGTTGTTGCTTTGCAGCTCAATGAGTTCATGTTGTTTGTTGTCAGGACCATCAGCTGATTCCACATTAAACAGCAAATATGTTCAGTTCACTGACTTTTCATGTCCTAAAACCTCTCATCAAATACCTGAAGAAGTTTTCACTGTTTGTGTAAATCACTAATAACAGAATAAAAACATTTCATCGGTTTATACTAGAGTTGGGCGGTATCCAAATTTTGATACCGTCAAATTTTCCCCACATTTTACCGTGACTAATTAAAAATCACTTTGCAGGGCAGCATGACTTGCGCACAGTTCAGTCGGTCAGTGCTCACGCTAAGAAGCACCAGTCCTAACTTGTAGTATACCAGAATGACGGGGAGAAACTCAACTAAAAGCCTCTACCAAGCATTGCCACCCAAATGAAATTATATGCGCATGTAATGAAAACACGAAAATGGCGCACATCAACAGTACCGCATCTGCTGATTTTGCCACTTCACGCAAACCACAAAAGCCCAGTATCATATGAAAGCAGAGAGTCACGAAGATGTCTGCCTCCTCACTGTGCGACGAAAACTCGGTGAGCTAGCAGCCAAAGAGTAGCAGAAAAAAAACCTTTGCTAAATCAGAAAGTATGTCTTACCTTTGCTGTTTTGTGGTTAAAAGTTATATCCCAGCCCGAAAAAACGCTGCTAATGTCTCCTCCTACGACTCTGTGTTAGTTTGAGACCAATCACGAAGGTCCTGCTTGTTTACATTAAGAGGAGGGGGTTTCTAGAGTGGAGGGAGCGCTCTTCATGCAATAATCTCTGGGGTTACTTCCTTCTGGACTGTCATTGGTGTTTCTATGGTGAATGTGGGCGGGTCGCTGATCTATTGACCGGCGTAACCACGCAGTTAGTTTCACCGCTCCGTCTCATGAAGGAGCAGAGCGCTCAGAGAGGACTCTGCTGAGCAGCCCGAAGTGTTATTTTACTGTTTTATTTGCATTTCGTTCTTCTATGAGAGCTAAACAGAAAAAAGGCTGAAAAAGTGTTTTCAACAGAGGAGTTTCTCTGTATGCTTGGATGAGATAACAGTACTCTGCTCAGATGCGCGTAAATGAGCGTGTGGACATACCTGTGTTAAAACATCTGTAAAACTGCTCAGGTTCATTTTTTAGCATGTACTTTTGCACAGTCACCTTTTTCTCAAGTAAAAATTCAACCAGATACATTGAACGGAGTGGACCTTATTTTTGTTATGATGATGCTACAATTGTGTTTGGCCCCTATAGACCTATATGCGCAGCATTTTTTTTTTTTAATGACGGTAATGAAACTGATACCTTTGCTATTTTTAGATACCGTGGGATACCTTATTACCAGATTACCGCCCAACCCTAGTTTATACTATACAATCAATATGAATTTAAATGATAGTTATGTATGATGATATGAATTAACTAAGATTTGTACTGGATGAAAGAAGTCTACTGGGTGCCATTTGACCGAATCTCCAAGAGTGTTAAAGAACAGCACACACAATATGTGCATATATCTCATCATTTCAGAGCATATTATGAATTTACTATTATATCAGCACTCTATAGACACATTAGAGTATTGTAATCCAACTCCATACTTTTACTCTACCCCAGAGGAAGTAGAGTTCAGATGAAATGGAGTTCAGATGAGAAAGCAGAGAAATAAAACAGTGCTCGTCATTTGGCCTCAAGCTCTCATCTACATCACACCTTAGTACCTCCTCTCTAACAATACACCTGGCAAAGAAAGAAGAAGGCGGGGTAAGACAGAAGGAAAAGTCATCATCTCATATAGTCCTGGATTCTGCCTCACCTGGCCCCTTTCCTCACCTGGCACAAGTCTTTTATGCAGCTGAATTAAAATAGGGGCTGTGTGATGTACACATCAATTAAGAGTTTAAGCATTATATTGTTGTATTTCCTTTTAGATGTGGATGTCGCAGAATGTAGCAAATTACAGCCCACTTTTAGGTAACCTTGACTTTCGTTAGGTGTTGAATGTAAATGGTTGAAGGATGTGGCCATTGACTAAGCAACAAAAAGTTCTCCACTATTTAGTCCACATTGACTTCTGTGGGGTTTTGCCATTCTGAACTCAGCATTGAAAAACGTGTTATCAATTGTGAAAAAGTGTTGAAAGGCAGGTCAGTAGCATTCACGTCTGGAGCTGGGCTGGTAACGTGTGCATCCATGTTAAGGGAAGAGTTGCTCATACAATGCAGGCTAGTACCTTTTACTATGGAAATTCAAGCTAGCCGTACCATCCTGAAGCTAGGCAGGATCGTGAATTTGAAATTTGAATAAATGAAAGAAAAAGGACTTCCTTGTGTCTGATACCTTCCTATCATTTTTACTTTTTGACCAGAGCTCCTTCTTTCGCAGCCAACTTAACTCGGGCTCAGAAGTGCCACCTGCTCAGACAGACCAACAGTTGACCAACTGGACTTGAATTATTCATTTCCCCCTCCACCTTCAAATTTTCTTCACATTTCCACATCAAAGTAGCCAGACAACGTGTTACTTTTAGTGAAACAAGTGTTTAAAACACCCAAGTGGGGCATTGTTCATTAGAACAAAGAAACCAAGACTTTTATATCAGACAATGGACAGAGATGTCAGATGACAGAAAGGCAGAGCAAGTTCCTGAAGAGGCCAGAGCATTTTGGTCACACTCAGAGGAAATGCTTTTAAATGCTCTGCCTAACAATGGCTTTCCTTCCTGCCTGTCTGTAATGGAAAGAATGATAATAGCAAATGCTCCCCTCCCTGTTACTGAAGACAATCTCTTAACTCAGACTAGTCAAAAATAGATTAGTGTTGTGCTGGCATCCACGGCATTATCAGCCACAACCTTTCACAACACCACACATCTGGATTAACATCTGATTTATGGTATTTGATGTGTCCACTGTTCTCTCATAATAACAAACACATTCACATTTCAGGTATGATCCTGCAGCCATGCTTTTTTGGGGTGTGTGCATATTTAAAAACCTATGAATTATTGAACATTGAAGATGTATCCACAGCGTAGCCGTGCAGTTGACATTTTAAGGATGCATATCTGTCAAAGCTGACTTGGAGCTAATTACAAAAGCATTTCATTCTGTTTCATATTCACTAATTACTTATCAGGAGGCTATTCTGTGCTGTTCCAGTGGCATTGTTCTGAGAAGACTGAGCCGCACTGCAAGGGAGAACGTTTCTCAATGACAAGTGAAATAGTTACATTTGTGTCTGCTGGACATTGGTATGTATTTGTTAGAGATGCATTTTGTTTTTGCATGCTGCAGACAAGCTGAAGAATGCAAACAACTCCTCCTGCCATTGTAGTCTGCATGTTCTCCCTATGTATGGATTTCTGGGTGATCTAGTTTCATCCCATACTCTTACACATGTAGGTCAGATGGACTGGATATTCTAAATTGTCCATAAGTGTTTGTTTATGTGTGTGTTTGCCCTGAGTAGCCCAACCAATTTGGCATACTGATATTTAAGAGAAGGGCTGCACGGTGGCGCAGCAGGTAGTGCGTGAGCCTCACAGCAAGAAGGTCACCGGTTCGATCCCCAGGCGGGGCCTTTCTGTGTGAAGTTTGCATGTTCTTCCCGTGCATGCGTGGGTTCTCTCCGGGTACTCCGGCTTCCTCCCACAGACCAAAAACATGCTCATTAGGTTAATTGGTGACTCTAAATTGCCCTTATGTGTGAGTGTGAGCATGAATGGTTGTCTGTCTTGTGTGTTGCCCTGCGATCGACTGGCGACCGGTCCATGGTGTACCCCGCCTCTCACCACTGACAGCTGGAATAGGCTCCAGCCCCCCCGCAACCCTAAAAGGGATAGGCGGTACAGAAAGATGGATGGATGGAAATTTAAGATTGGATGGAAATAAATTTGTTTTGTTGGCCAAAACAAAAAAAAGCGAGTGTAACACACAGTGTAAAATGAACTCATCATGCTCCCTCATAAATATATAAGTATACAACACTTTTTCAAAACTAGCACAAACGCTTTGTAGGCATTTTAAATCTGCAAAATTTGACTTATTGGCCATCATATAAAATGCTGATAACAATATATCTGTAATAAACTAACATTGGCTGATTACATATGTTGTTGTATGCTGTTACTGCTGGTTTAAAACATCACGTTCGGTCTTTGGAAATGATGTACGCTTTTATTTGCATATAGAGCGGGGACGCTTACAGCCAATCACAAGTGGTTCATCACTTTGCATGTGGGGACGCACTGTAATGCCAGGCGTGAACTGACTGTCCACTTGTGATGGGATTATCCAAGACACTTGTTAATGCCAGGTGTAAACAGTAAAGGTGGAAAGAAATGCAATTATCTGTATTTGTTCAACCAACAAAATGATCTGTTCTGTATATGTATTCAGAGAGAAGACCAAAAGTGGATGTGATGATGTGTTAACGCAGCTGTATTTCATTATGAAAACGTGCAAAGATGGAAAGAGTACAAGAATATTATACTCAAATAATATGAGGGCTACAAGTGCACTGAATGTCAATCCAACAACAGTAGTCAATCGTCACACCACCGGGCCCTGATGTCTCATCAAACAACTATAAATTCCATTCATATCGACAGATTTGCAACCTGTGCATGTCACTGATGATCAGATATGAACATACAACAGCCATGTTAAGACTAACTACAATTAACCAGAAAAGAAGACAAAACTCACAGTGGAATAAAACATCAACCTCAGGGACGTCAGCGGTTAAAGTTAGTTGGTGTGCTGAATGGCTGAGACTCATATGCTGCCAGTTAGCGTGGCAGAGTGTGAGGGATTCAGTTTGGTACTTCAAGTCCGAGCATGCTATGCCAATGAGAGCTGCTGTAACTTAGCACACTGAAAGACATGTTGAGAGGAACGATGAGCTGAAAGTCAAGCTAGCCACAGCAGACAAGCTAGTTCTGACTGCTGGACAGCTCTCACAAACGAAAGCCACATCACATCTATCTGTCACTTCATCAATGCTGACTGGGAGCCGCACTGCTTCTCTTCTCTCTGTCTCCTCTCTCTGGAGTCGGTGAATTAAAGGTTTACTTCAGCCAAACCAGAGTAGGTGATATTTGTTGGAACAGCGTGAGGACAAGCTGAGGTGGTTTTGGTGAGTTTTACAGTGTTTCTCGAGTTTGAATGAAGAGTATTTTTACCTTAATAATATATTTTTTTTCTGGAAATGAAGTCTGGTGGCTTTGGCGACAGCGATACAGTGGCTGTTTCTGGTTACTCTTTAAAAAAAGGTCTGTCTGCGGAGATGCTTTCAGTGATGTTGTCAAACACTTCTGAGCCTGTCAGAGGCAGAAACAAACAACTTTCAGTGGACGTATACTGACGGAGCACAAACGTACAGAGGGATCGCGTCATGGCTGATGGCTGCAGCACTCGCACTGAATACGTTTAGCAGTTAGTCAGAACAGTCACCCAGCATGCACCTGTTGCAGTGTTTCCCCTAACATTGTACAGGCCTGGCAGGCCGCCAGGCCAAGGAGACCCCCACCAGGCCAAAAAAAAAAAAAAAAAAATCAATATGCCAAAAATAAGCCACCTATCCATTCATTCATAAATCAATAATCATTCACATTTAGGAGCGCCTCTGTGCAGCGCAACGTGGATCAACCTACTTCGTTGCCTAGTAACGATGCAAGTACCGCTGCTGAGAGCGCGGGCATATTTTAAATAACGTCATGCACACAACACCGTTTTCAAAAATATTGTCGTTTATATGAACCTGGATAAATACGCCATCGAGCGCATCTTAAAAGTCGTCATCGTAAACAGGGTCTTAATAAAAAGAAGTTTTTCTGCCAGACTTCAGAGCCAAGGAAAATAGATGAAGCGAGAGTAACAGAGGCAACTCTAAAAACAATGATAGGTGCAGGTGAGACAGAAGAAAGGGGGGCAGATTGCAGTGGAGAGGGGGGCTGCTCGAGGACCATTACCGCCTACTGCCTCCAATTGCCAACCCCTGTCCGACAGGTGACCGCGTGCCCGGTCCAACTCACCCAGTCAAAAAAATAAAAAATAAAAAATCCAGCTAAACACAGAACATCTGGCTGGGATCCCGAATGGCTTAATAACAATACATACAGCCTTTGGTTGTACCACACTCCCCATCGTAATTTTCCAATTTGTTGTTTAGCTTATATTTTTGTTCTGATTGAGCTCCTTTTTTTTTTGGTAAGCAATAATGATGAAAATAACACAGACAATAGGCTAGTTTTCCACTAGAACCACTAAGGGGTCATTTTTCCCCAGGCACTGTCAAATATATGTAACTCTGTTATAATAAAAGAATAAAAAACTTCTATGTTTAATGTTTGTTAAATGTTTGAATTATTTATAACTGATAGAATCTCAATTATGTGTAGGAAATACCCCTACCACAATGCTTGGTGAAGTTCTTCTCTAAAGCGAGAAAAATCAAGTGCAGCACAGAACAATGCACACTGTGTGGTTGAAGTGCTAATGTGTAATCAAGCATGTTCCATTTGTATCCAATAAATGCACCTTATTAAGTCACCCTCTCCTTGTGATCTTGAATACAGTCTGGGTGAACAAAAATTTGAATGCAAATATAATAATTGCAGAATTGCAGACTGCTTGCTGTGCCACCTGACATACTCCAACTGCGCCAATACACCATCGTCTGTTTAGGTTTTTTTCGGTGGGTGCCACCGGGCCTGAAAAAAATTCTAGGGGAAACACTGTGTTGGTCACATAACTTCCTGGGTGTGCTTGATTTGTTCCACTTAGCGTGCTCACCAGGTGGTGCATTAAATCAGTGATTATTTAAGGTAGATGAGTTGGGTTATTCCTATATGTCAGCCCACTGCAGGGAGGCAGTGACAGTTATGAGAAAGGGAATTTCTATCTTGCAGCCATCCACAACGATACAAATCTATTTCAACACACATCGTGGCTGACGCACAGACATGTCAATCATGAAGCTGACTTTTTTCCCTGAATAATAACAAGCAACTTTGGGTAGAAGAAATGACTGTTTTCATCACATTATTTGTATTTTTCCAAACAACAATCAGGATTCATCTGCATCCACAGTAAACAGGCCAAGACGAACAGATGCATTACTGAGGTCAAAAATGGGGCTTCGGGAACTTGAGACTTTCCACCTTCAACAAATACATACATAACATGTTTGGTAAGAGTAACATTTACTGTATACAATTGTTTACAGTCCTGGAGGGAAACAAAAACACATCTTTGTCTCAATGAGACCACACCACATTACAGTGCTGTGTACTGGACTACTGTGGACATCAAGTTCAACAGAGACAAATATATATCAGTGCTTTATGGACTGACAAGCAAACACTATGTTCATTTACATACTTGACATGCCACAGCAACATATGAAACCAATTACTGCCTCACTGAAGTCTCTGCATATTGCTTCTGGCCTCTTGGTGCTTATGATGTGGATCTAAGTTCAAAACTTGTCCAGTTTATAATAAGAACATGTTTGAAATGTTCAATCTGTTAGCAGAAGGAAAGAGTTGTCCACAACAAGAACATTTAGACAAGTGTCAGAGCACAGTCCTCACAATGTTTTGGTTTTCCAAAGGAGTGCTGTTTCCTCCGTCCCTCCCTCCCTCAGCTCCTCATGGCCTGTGAGTAGCACCTCCCCCATCCTGTACCTCTCACTCCTCCACAGACCACCACCTCCTCCTCCACATGGCTCATGTCTGAGACATGACACTACACTGAAAAGCACCTCCTGCTCCCGTTTTCCCAGAGCATTCTGAGCCATGACATGTCATTGTGGGAGTGGGACAGTTATTTCATCCTGTTGTGGTTTGTTTTGGTCAGCGATGACTCGGACAGTCATGCCGTATTGTCTTTTATATGAAAGCATAGATGGTGTTATTGTGGTGAAAAGCAGTTGTTTCATGTCAGTAGGAATTTCTAAGGTTAAGCTGATATTTCCAAGAGAGGGAGGCCAGTGTGGATAGACCACTTCTTTTTTCTTTTGCTGTTTTTTATTCAGTATCATAGCACTAACTGGCCTGAAATGCTTCCCTCTCTATACAAAGAGCTATGAATACACCATTTGTTTATCAGTTCAAACTGTTACAATGTGTGAGTATTGTTAAACTATATAGAAAATATGTAACGTTTACCAGCTGTAGATTGATCAGTCTGCAGCAAAGTACTGAACGTGGCGTGACGCCTCCAAAGGTAGACATTAAAGCTAAATAAGTCATTTGACGGGCACCTACCATGTGTCATGGCAAGCTGAGAGCGGCTCGTTGAGTCAAAATGAGTTACACTGTTTCTCCAAAGACATTTGTGTGACTGTTCAACATGGTGGCTCATTCTCAGCACACTAAACAAATTTGCATGAAATTGCTGAAAAATGTCATCTAAATCTGTTTTGGTGGTATGATACCAACATGTTTATGCGTTTTCACTGAAAGGGCTTCTCACATTCCATTCCAACCCTTGTCTACTTATTCATTTAGACAAATCAGCAGGAAATTGTCCAAAGGAATGTTACTAGTGTATACAATTTATCCACAAAAACAAAGAATGGCCGATGCTGCTTGAACTTGGTCATAGATTTTAGGTAGTTGCATTAAATCCTGCGTAGAGTACCATCTGTGATGTGATGTGTTTTTCACTGTTTCCTTTCTTACACAGTTCATCACATGTGGACGTAAACTCCCTCAAAACAAGTCTTGCAGTCAGGATATATTTGCTGAAGTCATTGTTTCATTTCAAATCCAGTGCAGAGCCAAAACAAGTTAGTTAATTGTCAGGGTGTTAAACACCCAACCCCCTCGACACCAACCATCAGCTGTCTGACACCCCCCCCCCCCCCAACACACACCAACCAATTCACAGACAGACGTCAACAACACACAGACACCACTTCATTTACTGAACGCAGGTATGTGAATGAAGTACTTTTGTTCTTCTATCCCACTCACCCAGGCAGCTGAATGTCACAGACAAATGTAGACAGATACGGTTGGAACTTGATGACAAAAATGTTGAAAATGCAAAGATTCAGGGCTTTGCTCGAGAATTGTATAGTGATGCATCAAGAGGATGCTGAATAAAAGAAAATCACGGTTTTTGTGAGCATTGAAACATCAGTGCATGCCTGTAATATGCTCCCTTAATCCCAGGGCTCAAATGCACAGACACACATGGAGCTTGTCTGCCTCAGGATTCAGGTTATCTCAACAGACTTTTTCAGGAAGACCATTTCCAACATTCTCTAACAGTGAGGCAAGAAGAATCCTTTCCAGTCTTTTTGCTCCATCTCTTATCTGACATGACTGACGAAGAGCAGAGACAAAGGCAGCATCCACACCAATGCATTTTCATTTTAGAATGCATAACTTTTGCTACGTTTGCACCTCAGTGTCACAACTACTCAAAACTCAGACTTTTGGATATGCTACTGGTTTGAAAACTCCAGGACTGTGTATGAAGAAAACAGTTCAGCAGAGCCACCAACATGAGAACTGACAACAACGAAGCTGAGGGGACCAAATGTCTCTGACCACAGAGACATTTGACCCACAGCCAGCTGTTGACCTACGGATGGAGACAGCTAACAGGGCTCACCCTGGGACTGCAAGGTGCATCTTCATCATCTACCAATCAGGAAGGACAGTGAGGGAGACACAGTGGAAGACAGTGAGGACACTTGTGTTTATTAAGACAATGCTATGTATGGGGTGAGTGCCAAAGACCATCTCCTGGTACACATGCTGAAAGACTGGGCTTTGTTCCAGTGTACAGCCCTTTCCAGTGCAGGAGGTCACAATCCACACCACAGAGCAACATGAACTTTAATAAAGTCTTGGCACTAGATTCACCAATGACTTTCACTGCATTTTACATCTAGAATACACGTTGTATGTCACTTAAAATGCAACAGCAAAACCTACTATATTATGTCAGAAAACTATTACTATAATGTTTTACAGCAAAATGAATTCAAGATACTACCTAGGGCTGGGCGATAAAACGATAGCGGTATGTGTCGCGATAGACACGTCATCAATATCAATAAAAAATGCATTCGATAAAACATTCAATAATTCTTTTTTCTTTGTCGGAAGAAACCTGAAGTTGCGAAGCGAGGTTGGTTACATGAACAAAGGTAATCACTCTCAGGTAACCAAGCAACGTAGGGAGAAATCGCTTATCAGTGAGAGAGACACGCTAACACACCAATCATGTAACATTATCAAGTTCGGTTGCGCCATCTCGTTATCTCATGTTTGATGCTCTGCGAGGAGTGAGATGAGAAATAGAAAGCGCTGCAGCGAGCAAAGAAATTGTCGATAAAACAGGGAAAGTCAGCTCGCCAGTATGGAGTTTTTTGGATTTTAAGTCGGACCGTAGCCAGACCAATGTGGTCTGTTACTTATGCAAGACTGTCGTCCCCACCAAGACAGGTAATACCACAAACTTGTTTAACTGCCTTAGCCGCGCTCACTCTTTGGAGCGCAGCCGTATTCGCCAACATCCAACAACATCTACAACCACAGCACCACCACACAAGCAGCAGACCACCATGCAGAGGTATCTGCTTCAGTGCCTGATGACAAATCATCTAAAAGGCACGAAGACATAACGGAGGCAGTTCATGTATAGTTCATGTATGTTTAGAGTAAGAAGAGTGACTGAAGTGAAGTGACTTTGTTGTATGTCTAGGCTGGTTTTATAGTTCAGTCAATCTTACTGTATCATGTTTGTTTGTTTGTTTGTTTGTTTGTTTGTTTGTTTGTTTGTATGTATGTATGTATGTATGTTACAGATGTCAAGTCCACCTCAGTTTCTGCTATGTTTCCAAAACACTGCACATATTTGAAAACATTTTATTCACCAGAAGGTGAATCAGCTTGTGAACTTCCTGCACTAAACCTGCAGAAAAAAAGTTCTCAGGTTTCTCTCTGTTTAGTAGAGTGTTTTCCATGGTTGTGTTGACATTTCCTTTCCTTTCTGCCTTGATAGCTGAGGGTCCTTATTTTAAATAGGTCATAAAAATATCAATAATTATCGATATTGGCCGATATAAAACACTTATATCGTGATACAGTTTTCAGCCATATCGCCCAGCCCTAATACTACCCTTTCTACTATGACTAGAAATGTGCTGTTTAGTGGGCGGGTAAGGTAAGAGGCTGTTGGAGGGAATTAAAATATGAAGGAAGTGGCACTGAAGCAGGGACAGTTCTGGGGCAGGCACAAGCTGGTTTACGACCCAAAACAGTATGTACCACTGTGAACAGACTCTTGGAACCTGAAGAACATATAGGTATTTCCCAAATGTCAAACTATTCCTTTTGAGTACTGGCTGCCCTGATCTGTACAGATGCAGGTGAATGATAGATACTGTGGTTGTTTGTTGCTTGTTTTGATGTGATGACACGTGTTTGATGAATAATTATCCAAAGCACTGTCAGCAACTCCTGAAAGTACCTGGAAATTTAAAGTACTCTCGCCTGCAGACGACAGGCATTCTGCTGAGAGGACAAGCAGACACTTACATGTGAAAGAAGCAATTGACCCTTTGCATGTTTGTCCTTAACAACATATAACATAACTGCCTATCTTCAGTCTGACATGGTCCATAGATGATTCAATCAGCATATCAACATTTACACATCATGAACAAAGGGCTTTTTTATCCTCCAAGCACTCCAATGAAAATACAAGGCAAACACAAGCAAAGTTGCTGACAGCCTAAGTTAACAACATTAGACACAGGGACTCAGCCATATTGGATTAAGCGATATTAGTGAGAAATGGTTTAAAATGTGGTGAAACTCCTCAGACCTGGTGTCTTGTCAGTCAAGCTCAGTGTCCCACAGAACAACATATGACATCTGGCTACGAGTGCTGTCGTTTATTTTGATTGTGCAACATCCTGGTGCGAGTTAATGCTGTTTGGTTTCACTGTTCTGGAGATGGGGCGACAGTAGGGCATCAGCTGAGTGATGCTAATTTCAAGCTGCATAAGAATAATCACAATCACATAAAGTAAATGCATCAAGAGCTTGAACTCTTTGAAGGTCTAGCCTATGTTTACTCTCAATCTTGGCTTTCCTTCCATTCTTAAACAGAGATATTTTTGTATGCTAAAAAAGATGGGTGAAGAACAGACAGCATTACAGAGACAGGACCAAACCACAAAACAGTGTTGGAAATCCATCCATAGTTAAGCCTTGGCTTTGTTTTAAAAAGTCACTGAGCAACATGCACTTATCTGCAGATCATACAGTGTGTCACGGTCAATTTCTTTTATCACATAAACTCGCAGATACACATGACACCTATGCAGTGTAATAATCTCTCCATTTACATCCTGTGTAAAGTTCTGCCTTGACAGCCGCCATCAGGCAACAACATGTCCTCATGGCTGACCACAGCATTCAGGGCTGGTACCTGCAATCTTTCCTGCAGGACTTCATTATCCCCCATGTTTGAAGTCTAGCTTTGAATAACACAAGCAATCATGTTTAGCTTAAGGAGCTGAAGTTATGGAAAGTCTGGTACTCGGCTGTTGTCCGTGCAGGACATCATCAGGGTGCTCTCTCTGTGTCAGCTACATTACAACACAACACAAGCCACCAAAATGTTAGTCCCAGTATCACCAACGGGAAACTACTCAAAATCAACCAAAGTCCATTTAATTTTTTCCCAATTTGAAGCTTGTTCTTTAAGAGCAATACTTGTGATACAAATGAGAAGAACCTACTGAACATCTACTGTAAGTCACCCAGCAGCTTTTTCCTCCCTCTACGTGAATGGCGCAGACTGCTCACGTTCGCCCTCCACAGTGGTTTATGGTGTGAAAACATGATGGAGAGGCATAAAAGTTGAAACATTGTTAAAATAAACGCTGTTTGGCGTATTAAGTGTATGCCGAATTGCACAGTATAAGTATTTACAAAGGATCGTACATAATGATTGGGAATTGCTTCTCGTTTGTATTTTCTGACAAGCGAGCAACAATAAAATAAAAGAGATTTGAATGGACGTGCCTGACTGCTCACTTCAGTACGGCATGTACCTTTAAAGGAACAAAGTGATATCCGGCCAAACTTATCTTATCCATCCTGCAGACAAACACGTTTTCGACCTATAACGCCGGGCAGCCAATTATGGGAGTGATTTGAAACGCAGCTCGGTACATTCCTCCGGCTACACACCGACAACACCAACCGTCTGGGCGGGTGATGAACACTGCGTTACCTGAAGACATGGTGCAGACTTTTTTGCTGCATTGACTCACAACTCCGGTGGGACGCACCATGTGACCAAACTCTGCACCGTTATGGAGGACCGAACTGGGCCGTTTGTGTTTTCCAGCCAACCGTGAACAACCTGACTCACCGAGCTCTGCCTCGCAGTCGGAAAACACAAGCCTGAGTGATAAACTTTTAATATCGCCATGTTCGTCGGCAGAGTGCTGCTCTGTGGAGGCTAGTAGGCGAGGTCCTGTACACTGCGGTTGCCCTTGAAAAGCCAAGGCAGTGCTTCGTAGCTATCTCAGTGTCCCTGCACCGCAACTGATGTGCTAGGAAGACTTTTCTGGAATGAATGACACGGCAATGCAACCATACCTAGAGTTAAAGGCCTTTACGTTAACCGCGACCCTCAGAAATCTCACTCGAGTGCACGTGAACGCGTCCCGCACACGACCACACCGAGGCGCATTCTGCGTACGTGCGCGCGCATTAATGTCTATCAGAGATGACCGCTGCAAAAAAAAAACTACGAAACTGTTTAGAGGTTACGGAATTGCCTTATTTACCTGTTATTATCTTCTCGGTCGCCGTTTCTTTCTCAGTCATCATTTCCCGCAGTTTCACCTCCTCCCGAGCCTTCTCTCCGATACAGCTACACCAAGCAATTTTCCTGGTTTACAGGGGATACCAGGCCAAAGAGGAAAAATATCAACAAAAACTGCCGCCACGCTGTGAATTCGGCGCTCCTTTCGCCTTTACTTCGCTTTGCCGCTTCCCGTTCAGTGAAAAAGCCGTTAAAAGCACATGGAGAAGATTTAGGGTCCGGAGGTCTTTGAAGTAGGGGGGGCAGTGAGCCTCAGCAGAGGATGTTGAACCCCTGACTGCTGCTGCTGCTCTGTCCGCCCCTCCCAATCACAGTCACTGCTGTCCTGGTCAGGAATGCTGCCTCTGCTTCAAAGTCTGCTGCGGCTCTGCTCAGGACACCCGGTAGGGATGCTGTGCTCTCCACCAGCCACACTGAGTGAGTCCACATTTCATGAAGGTTTGAGGAACAAACTTTCTGAATAAATAACCAGATAAGTTGTTTGTTTGTTTGTTTGTTTGTTTGTTTGTTTGTTTGTTTGTTTGTTTGTTTGTTTGTTTGAAACATGGAACAGAGAGAAACACTGACATAATTTCGCATTTTTATTTGATGGTTAATCTCATTACCCAGGCAGCATATGGAATGTGGCCCTCAGCTAGAAATGGCCAAAAGGTGAAGTGATGAAAGTGGGCAGAGTGCTGATATGCTGGAACTGGTTATACTTGGACCAAATGGGTTCAGTGGGTCACATGACAAGCCCATGCAGACTGACTGTATGGGAAAATCTGAGGATCTCTATGTTAGAGTGACTTAATTAATCTTAATAAACTAAACCATTTATCTAAATCTATATGCAGGGCAGGGTGCTGCAATACTGTACAAAAAATCTCTCTCTCTTTTTTTCTTTTGTGCAAAGAGAAAATGTAGAATAGGGATCCAGCAGGAATCCACTGGGCCAAGTGTATCACAGTCCAGTTGGCTACATTGGCCAAAATGGGCCAGTGTTTGACTGGGACTTGAGTACCATTTGGCTTTTCCAACTGGGATATGAGTTGGACCGTTTCTCATTCATATTTAATATTTTTCTCTCTGGTATTCATCTATTTTTGTATTTTTTCCATTTGCTTTTCCTTTAATTTGTAATTTATGTAGCTCCACATGGACCTAGCTGGATAGGTTAACTTTTGGTCAGCTTATCAAAAACAAGTTTGCTGTATTTTACCTTAAGTTTATTGGACAAGACCTCACTAAGCCAGACTACATAGTGTAAGTCGTCTATTATTGCTTTCTTTCTGTGCTCCCAGAACAGCTTTTCGGAGTTTGAAAATCACATTCAAAGACCAATGACAGCTCGATGGGTTCAGCTGGCAAACTCCCTGAAATTTCCTGGCTTACCGTATGCCAAATGGTTTGTGCTAATTCATTGAAAACCTGGCACTATGTACCGCCAAAGCAACTGAACTGATACATTACCAGCCTTTTAAAGGGCCCTGCTTTATTATCTGATCTTGTCATTGGAAAAAAAGATGTTGATGATGAGCCACATATATCTTAAAAGAACCATTTTGGATGGCTTTAATTCAAACCCTACATGCACCATAGCACCAAATGCTTGCTTAAATATGTAGCTGCTCCTTACCAAGTACCACATCATTTATGCATCTGAAGTGCATGCTGGTAATATGAGCAAGCTTACCTTCTGTGTTTTCATCATAGTGCAGACAAGTCTGAAAATAGTGAATGTGCATGATGCATTTCTAGTTGCTTTAGTTGCAGCAGTGACTCAGCAGCAAATTCTACTTCATTTACAGTATGTGTGGGTAAAAACAGAGGAAGCAATCTATCATTTCTGAAGAATCATTTGCGCATAGATAGATACTTGTGTATTTTGTCTGTGCCAAAATGATCAAAAATCCATTTGGAAACCAGATACCTGTAGGTGATATTTTAGTTTAGGGATGCCTCAAAGACAAAACTAATTTCTAAGAAAATTGGTGGGCCAAGGAACAAGTTTTTCTTTGGTGTGGTGCTACAGTATATCTAGGTGTGGATTCAGGAATCCTCAAGGATTTCTTAACAGTGGAAGATATGATTTTATTATATTTTTGTGGGATTATCCAGATCCAAATGCAGATTGAAAGAGAGTTGAGAGAATTTCGCCTCCTTGGTGAAGGTAAGGTTTCTCTAAAAGGAATGTTTCGTGTTTCTTAAAGCTAAACATCATGTATTACAAAATCACATGACTGCAACAAAGGCAAGCACTGTTTCATTTTTCCTGTTTGTATTTTTTGTTACTTTTTAAACAATTGTTCTGTGTTTGTATGTTTAATTGCTACTGCAACAAAATAATTTCCCAAATTGGGGTCAGTAAAGAAGCAGTCACAGTCTAAGTCATGTTAATTAAACTGCACAAAGTTGTGTTTCTAATGACAAACACACCTGATCTGGGTTTCTCCCAGTGGCAGTATTGAAAGTCTGAATAGTTTTATTGTCCTGGTTTTTGATTACCTCAATAATTGCAGTTGGTGTAGACCAGGCGTCTCAAACTCATTCCACAAAGGGCCGTGTAGCTGCAGGTTTTTCCTCCAACCAATCAAGGGCACGCAGTCTGACTTGTTATTGTAATTAGTTTGTGGCGGTCACAGAAATCTGTTACTTAGTGCTCCCTACTGGTTCTTCTACTACAGCAAGACTAGTTTGAAACCTAGTATATTGCTGGACAGTGTAGTGATGAATGTGCCAAACGTTAGCCAAATTGTTTTTGTTTGTTGTTGTTTATGTATGTTAATGTCTTAGACAAACAGTATCTTGCAGTAACATAGTGCTACAAAAATAAAACAACAAGGCCTCATACTAAAATATGACTAAATATACTTATCAAATAGAAAGAATTGAAAATAAAGGCTTGTCTCTAATATAAAAAAAAACTTCAATTGAAGGCCTGGTACCCTGCAGTTGAGGTAAATAAAGGCCCCAGCTATTATTTGGGAATTTACCCACTCCAATACACTTTTTTCTATGGTTCAAAACCCTCCTACATTCACTTGCAGATATAGTAATATTTAACAGAAAAACACTTACATTTAAATGGAGTACAAAACTTTTGCTTATATCACTGGCATTTAGTGCCGTTTGTCCCTAAGTTGCAGTGTGCTGTCAATTTATATCAGACTGCATCTGCCCTTTGAAAGATTTTTTTTAGGGAGTTTTTTTCCTTTTATTACTAGATTGTACATTCAAAGATAGATAGGATAGGGATGACAGAGAGAGGACAACATGTAGCAAAGGCCCCCGAGTCAGACATTTTAACCATAAATGGACTGTTTTGATAAAGAAGTCATAATGCCATGAGCATAATGTCTTAAATTTGAGGAAAAAATATTATTATGAAGTATTTTGAAAACATTACAATGTCATGATCATACAGTCATATCCTTTTGCCTTTTCACAGCAGTGAGGTGAGTGAGGTATTACATCATGCTTGTTCACATCTAATAGTCAAAATACACACTGATGTGGCTGTGTCACTCAACTGTGAAAAGGTCAGACTCCCACTGTTCCGAAATGTCTGAAAGTTGTCTTGAGCGAGCCTGTAATGCTGTATTTTCACTGCATAGCATGGCTCAGGTTTTTTTGTACCTGTTTTTAGGTTATTTTGGGGGCGTTTTCAGTCTTTATTTTTGTTTGAACAGCTATTGGAGAGATACGGGGGTGGGGAGAGAGACATGCAGCAAAGGATGAATGGGGCACACATTCTACCAAGGGCGCCCACCAAGTATTTTTCTTACTTTAATTTTACACTGCAGCTTGTACTCCCTCTGTGTTGGTAGGATTTTTCAGGTGTTCATCATAGGAATGGTGAGTTAAAATGCCATGACATCAACAGAATAGGGAATAGGGAAAAAGGAAAACACTAGGAACAGACAGGTCTGTAGGATCGTAACACTGCACTTCACCAATTGACCAAGGTGTGGTTTTAGTGGCTGCGGTTTTTAAATCTGAGTCAAGTGAATATACTTGTGAGAATCAACCTCTAGTGATGGCCACCAGAAGTGTCGCCTAAGCAGCAAGATGGTACAGTTCACTCCAGGGTGTCAGGTGAGGCCGTTAGCATGGGTCCAGTTCAGCACCTGTGAACAAATCGTGTGTGGTACGAACAGTCTGTCTTTGGGTCTGTTACCTGGATCCGGATGATACTGCTGAGCCTCTCTAATCACCCCCTCAATTTCCCAAGAGACAACTGCACTGTCTTGGGAATTATGGGTCCAATTTTGGCTTCAGAGCCTGGGAGAGCAAACTGGCAGGACAGTGCATCAGGCTTGGTATTCCTGGAACCGTGTCTGTAGGTGATTGAAAAGTTAAACCTGCTGAAGGACAGTATCCACCGGGCCTGTCAAGAGTTTAGTCTTTTGGCCGACTTAATATAGGCTAAGTTTTTGTGATTGGTCCACACCACAAATGGTTGCTCAGTCCCCTTAAGCCAGTGTCTCCATTCCTCCAGTGCTAGCTTCACGACAAGCAATTCCTGATTGCCGACATTGTAGTTCTGCTCAGCTAGGGAGAGATGGCAAGAGAAAAATGCACACGGATTCAAACAGTTATCTGTATCCGCGTATTGGGAAAGTACAGCCTCCACTATGAATGGTTTGGCTGGGTTAGGTTGAACCAGAATGGGTGCAGATGTAAACAGCCCCTTGAGTTTCTTAAAGGCCCTGTCAGCCTCCATTGACCAGCTAAACTTGAATTTGGAAGAAGTCAGCTTGGTCAGCGGAACAGCTATTTTACTATAGTCCCGGACAAACCTGCGATAGAAGTTAGCAAATCCGAGAAAAGGCTGCAGCTCCTTTCGGGATCTCTGGGGCAGGCCACTCTACCACCGCTCTGATCTTTTCGAGATCAGCCTTCAGGCTGCCCACCTGAATGACAAACCTCAGAAAAGAGATGGTGTTAGTATGAAACTCGCATTTCTCCGCTTTGACAAACAGCTGGCTCTCTAGCAGGCGGGAGAGCACCTGTTGAACCAAAAAATCATAACAAGACGAATTGATTTAGAAAGTCTCTAAGGACATCATTAATCAGTGCCTGAAATACTGCAGGAGCATTGGTGAGCCCAAAGGGCATCACCAGGTACTCAAAGTCGCTGAGGGGTGTATTGAAAGCAGTCTTTCATTTATCCCCCTCCCTTATGCAGACCAGATGGTAGAGAGTCTGTAGAGAGTCAAAAGCAGAGTTAATGAGAGGCAGCAGGTATTTATTTTTTACAGTGATCTCATTTAAGCCTCTGAAGTCAATGCTTCAGTGTTTTGTCTTTCTTGTTCACAAAAAAGAAACCGCGGCAAGAGGCAAGGAAGAGGGGCATATTATACCAGCCGCCGGAGAGTCTTTGATATACTGCTCCATCACCTCCCACTCCGGAAGTGGCAGGCTATAGAGCCGGCTGGTGGGCAGGGGCGAGCCGGGGGGGAGGTTGATAGAACAGTCATAGGGTCGGTGAGGAGGAAGGGACAGTGTACACTCCTTGCTGAAAACTTACTGGAGGTTATGGTAGTCAGCAGGAATAGAGGAGAGATCTGGTGGTTCCGGAGGAGAGACTGAACTGCAGAGGACTCCATCTGCGGAGGAAGGGCTGAATGGAGACAGAGAGAGTGACAATGGGAACTGCACCCCATAATTTTCCTCTGTACCCAATCGATCTGCGGGTTATGGAACCATAACCAAGGATGTCCTAAGACCAATGGGGCATGTGGAGATTGAATGAGGAGGAAAGAAATTTCCTTGTGATGATTACCAGATATGGCGGCACGGGGGGAACAGCAGGTAGTGCGCGTGCCTCACAGCAAGAAGGTCGCCGGTTCAATCCCCGGGTCGGGCAGGGCCTTTCTGTGCAAAGTTTGCATGTTCTTCCTGTGCTTGCGTGGGTTCTCTCCGAGAATGCCTATGCCCATGCCCAAGCCTTGCTACAAAGCAACCCAAAAATGAAAAGTACTTTAGCTTGATCGAAGAAAGACGAGGATGGCTGTTGGTGAAAAAACATGTTACATTGTAACCAAAAACTCCAACACTTACTACGAGTACCGTCAAATGGTTCGGAAATGCTTCTGAAAGCAGAGGTTCGGGGCCGACAGCCTGGGGAGTTAACTGCTGCGTGATCAAACCAGTGAGCTGGGCCATGTGGTGCGAGAGCTCGGCAACCTGAGATGCCATATGCTGATTAGAGTCGTAGAAAGCCTGGAATAATTTCTCATGCTGACCAAGTAGAACGCCCTGGATCGTGACTGCTTTCTTTACTGGATCTGCTGGCCGGATTGTTCTGTTAGGCTTTTGCCTGAGAATTTAGTTTGGACCCAAGGATGCAGACTAGAGAAGGATTTAGATAAAAACAATATTTATTACAATAATAAATATGGCAAACAAAAGCGCACTCCAAAAGAGAGTGGGAAAAACTAAGGGAGCTCCATAGAGGCAAGGCACATGCTGACGCGGCAGGCCGGCAACTGAAACATATAAACACACCTTGAGTAACAGTTCATGAAAAGAAATTAGCAAACTCACGAGGAGAGGAGACGGTGAATTCAGTTGTCATTCTAGTAGGAAACACGATCATGCCAAGAATTCAGGACAATCTGGCAACAGGTAGGAGAGAGCTCTCCCCATTTTACCTGTGCCTTCATCAGTGTCATGCGCATCAGGTGTGCACCTGTGGAGGCGGAGCTGGCCAGGTATAGAGACACACCCAGCTAGTCAGAGAGGAAAAACAAACAACATAAAGCACTGGGGAAAAGGGAAAACAGAAAACACTAGGAACAGACAGGTGTGTAGGATTGTAACACTGCACTTCAATAATTGACCATGGTGTGGTTTTAGTGGCTAAGGTTTTCAAGTCAAGTGAATAAAAAAATTGTGGTTGCAATTCACAGTCATGTGCAGGATGTCAGTGTCATTCAAATGACAATTCTCTTTGGCCAATCAGTGGTCTGCACTGTTTTCACTCCACCACTTAGTACTGGCTTGGCTCACTTGGATCCTTGACCGAGGTAATACCAAAAAGTGTACCAGGTACCATCCACTCTCAACAGCTTTTGACAATGGAAAACCAAAAAGGAGTGCTTAGAGTCAATTTAAGCCATGGCATGCAGTGAAAACATGTCCAAAAATTTTTTTACAGCCTTTGCTCATCCCTTTTTTCTCCAAGCCAACACAGCAGCGCAAGAGCCCTATCCAGCAACCTAAGAGGCCATACCTTCAGTTGCAGAAGCAGACCCAAGATCTTTGACTCTTTTTTAGAAGTCCTGTGCTGGATCCTGGCTAACAACTTCAGAATCCCTTACATTATCCATCTTCTTGATAATTTTCTCGTTGTCACTCCATCACCCTCACCACCACCACCACCAATTTCCTTGCAAGCATCTCCACCCTCAGAGAAAATACAGCATCTCTCTGTTTCTGTCAAACTGTCTCCTGAATGACAGATGCACCAAACACCAGCTACTAGCCCTTCACATAATTCCCCACATGAAATCCTCCCTGTCCAACCTTTCAGCTAAAGCTGAAGACATCTCCTCTCTCCACAATAGTCATTTTGGACAATGCATGCAAAATGGAAATGCATTTGTGGCAATATTCCCTCTCCTCTTGGAATGGCACTTGCTTCTTTGACGTCATCTCTCAACCTGAGGTTATTCAACCTAATGCCTATGCAGCTCCTTCTATTGGGTTTGTTGGCTACTATGGAGAGAGATGGTTCACTTATGCTTGGCCCTCAGAGTTCAAATCTCTGTCAATCTGCTCTTCAGTCCTGCTCTCCTTCATCCATGCTTAATGAGCTATACTGCATTATTATAGTGTTTATTCCTTGGGGGCATGGTCTAGGAAGTCCATACTATGCACTCTGATAACACCACCACCACCACCACCACCACCACCAGTTATAGAGATTTTAAACAGAGGTTGATCTTGTTCTAAAGCTAATGTTCAGTCTCACATCAATCTCTGCTCAACACCAGTTCATCTGCTGGACAGTCCACATTCTGATATCCAATGCTAATAGATTCTCCCATTTCTCATTCCATACCAGTCCCACCATTTTCAGCCACAACATTCAAGAAGCTTCACCACTGAAAATCCTCTCCAACACTTCACGAGAATCCATTACTAACAGTGTTTCACCAGGCACTCTCTCAGCCTACCAAACAGGCTTGAAATGTTTCAAGGAATATCAGGTCACATGCCCGCTGCCATTTCCCTCTGGACATCGTGTCTGGTCGCAATTTTATCACCCGTACTCATTCTGCCCCAAAAATCTGGTCCTCCACCACCCAGACAGGAAGCAACATCTTCATTAAACTAGTCTCTAGCCTCTAGTGTCCTTCTACCACCCACTTCCATGTCACAATGTTGATCCAAGGCTTTTGGAAACAGGAACCTGCTCTCACAGCGCAATGCTTGCCACTCACTTCCAACCCTCTCAGTCACTGCATTCCTTTCTCTACGTTGAGGATACACATCCCCTATGGCTGACCTAACCATAGGTCAATTGTTAAGTTTAATGACTGGGGACCCAAAAGTAAAACTCAGATACCATGTAAAAATTCAAGGCAAGGCAAGGCAACTGGTGTGCCTTGTCAAGAGTTAATTTCTGGAATTTCTTGCCTTCTTAATGTGTTTGAGACCATCAGTTGTGTTGTGCAGAGGTAGGGTTGGTATAAAGGTCTATACAGTGAATAGCCTCATTTGACTACTGTTCTAATCCATATTATGGCGAGAATCACTCAACTAAGTAAAGAGAAATGACAGTCCATAATTACTTTACAACATGAAACTCAATCAGTCAGAAAATTTCAAGAACTTTGAACATATCCTCAAGTGCTGTCGCAAAGACCATCAAATGCTATTATGAAACTGGCTCTCATGAGGACTGCCACAGGAAAGGAAGACCAAGAGTTACCTCTGCTGCCAAGGATAAGTTCATCAGAGTTACCAGCCTCAGAAAACACAAATTAACAGCACCTCTGATTAGAGCCCACATAAATGTTTCACAGAGTTCAAGTAGCAGACACATCTCAACATCAACTGTTCAGAGGATCAGGCCTTCATTGGTCAAATTGCTGCAACGAAGCCACTTCTGAGGAAGAACAAGAAGAAGAAGCAGCAGCAGAGAATTGCTTGGGCCAAGAAACATAAGGAATGGACATTAGACCACTGGAAATCTGTCCTTTGGTCTGATGAGTCCAAATTTGAGATTTTTGGCTCCACCCGCCATGTCTTTGTGAGATGCAGAAAAGGTGAGCGGATGGTTTCTACATACAATGGAGGAGGAAGTGTGATGGTGTGGGGGTGCTTTGCTGGTGTCACTGTTGGTGATTTATTCAAAATTCAAGGCACACTTAACCAGCATGGCCACCACAGCATTCTGCAGCGATATGCCATCCCATCTGGTTTGCGCTTAGTGGGACCATCACAAACCCAATTGAGATGGTTTGGGATGAGCACGGTGAAGGCAAAGCAGCCAACAAGTGCTCAGCACCTCTGTGATCTCCTTCAGGACTGTTGAAAAACCATTCCCTGTGACTACCTCATGAAGTCTGAGAGTCTGAACAGTGGGGGTCCATATAACAGCAGCCCAGCTGTTTTATGTGAATGCAGGGTGCAATGGAGCTGACAGTGTCTTAACAAGTTGTTGTTGCAGTAAATGAGCCCCATCGGTAGCAAGTTTTAGCGGTACTGCCACATCCTGGCATCTCCTTACTTGCAATGGACGACCAGGATCTTAAGGATGTACTGTGTGGGTTCATTGCAGCTGTCCTCCTGCATACAATTTACAAAGAAAAATTAAAGAAAACACTATTGAGAAACAAATACAAACAGAACTGCTTCAATCATTCAAAATGACTTAACTAACATTGCAGAATGAACACATGCGAAAAATGATTACATTTTCCACTGGTTAAACGTTTGATTAAGTTAAATATAATGATAAAAAGCTGCAGAAGAAAGACATGTGCACTAGAAAGCTTAATACTGTGAAAGACTAAGTTACATGTGAGTGGTAATTTAATTACTGTAAGTGCTTTAAAATACTTTATCCGCTGTTTATCAAAACGCTTCCATTTTGCGAGTGATTCCGATTGGCATCACACTGGACCTTAAGTGTGACAACAGAATGGCTGACAGCACTGCCATCAACGTGATTTGAAACGATGCATCTATGTGCAGGATAATTTACTTGCTGCAATCTATAAACGAATAGTCAGCACACACTGCCCTAACTAGCGTTTTTTTATTATTATTTTGGCTCATTTTGTTAAATTTAAGTAAGTATGTGTTTTTTCTAACTTAGTAAAAATGAATAGTGGCATATATTGCCTCTACCAAACATGAATTAAACTATAAAAATGTACACAAACCTGTATATTATCGGTGATAAGTTACATTATATTGGAGAAAATCCAGCCATGCAGCACCTTCAAAGCAGCCCCTGGCCTCTCCGGTCCAAGGCGTTCAAACACTGAAATGGTGGGGACCGTGTGTTGTCCAAAGGCGCCATCGCAAATTCAAACATGCTCAACTTTTCACATTGACTTAGTATTTCTAGGTTTAAGTACAGTGACAATAAAATGTTTAAACAAATCTATGATACAACTTAATATTCTCACACACTTAATTTTTAATAAATAAATTTAAATTTTTACTTAAGAAATTCTATTTCTCACTGAATCTTGATATCATAATGTAGCTATTATGACAGTAAATTTAATATATTATACAATACCACTATTCAGTATGTGTTCCTTCATAGTTTGGATCTCTTCAGTATTATCTACAATGTAGAATAGATAGATAGATAGATAGATAGATAGATAGATAGATAGATAGATAGATAGATAGATAGATAGATAGATATACCATACCATATTCTACATTGTAGAATATATATATATATATATATATATATATATATATATATATATATACTCCTTGAACCGACACCTTACCGTGGTGGAGGAGTTTGAGTACTCGAATGATCCTAAAGGCTATGTTGTCCGGGGCTTAATGCCCCTGGTAGGGTCTCCAAAGGCAAACAGGTTCTAGGTGACGGGTCAGACTAAGAGCGGTTCGAAGCCGCCATGTGTTGGAGTTCTCCCCGCTGAGCGAGAGGGTCGATTGCCTGCGCCTTTGGGGCAGGGATAGGTCTCTCATTGTTGTTTCAGCCTATGGGCCGAACAGCAGTGTAAAGTACCCGGCCTTCTTGGAGTCCCTGGTAGGGGTACTGGAAAGTGCTCCAACCGAGGACTCCATTGTTCTGCTGGGGGACTTCAACGCTCACGTGGGTAGCGACAGTAATACCTGGACGGGTGTGATTTGGAGGACCGGCCTCCCCAATCTGAACCCGAGCGGTGTTCTGTTATTGGATTTCTGTGCTAGTTACAGCATGTCCATAACGAACACCATGTTCAAGCATAAGGGTGTCCATCAGTGCATGTGGCACCAGGACACCCTAGGCCGGAGGTCAATGATCGACTTTGTAGTCGTATCATCTGACCTTCGGCGGTATGTCTTGGACACTCGGGTAAAGAGAGGGGCTGAGCTGTCAACTGATCACCACCTGGTGGTGAGTTGGGTCCGCTGGCAGGGGAGGAAGCGGGACAGACTTGGCAGACCCAAACGTACCGTGAGGGTCTGTTGGGAACGTCACCCTGGAGGTCTTCAACTCCCACCTCCGGGAGAGCTTCGGCCAGATTCCGAGGGAGGTTGGAGACATCGATGTTCTCCACCTCCATTGTTGATGCAGCCGTCCGTAGCTGGTCGCTGGTGTCTGTCGTGGCGGCAACCCCTAAACCCGGTGGTGGACATCAGAAGTAAGGGATGCCCTCAAGCTGAAGAAGGAGTCCTATCAGGCCTGGTTGGCTCATGGGACTCCTGAGGCAGCTGATGGGTACCGGCAGGCCAAGAGTGCAGTAGCTCGGGTGGTTGTAGAAGCAAAAACTCAGGTCTGGGAGGAGTTCGGGAAGACCATGGAGGAGGACTACCAGTCGGCCTTGAAGAAATTCTGGCAAACCGTTCGGCACCTCAGGAAGGGGAAGCAGCTTTCTGTCAGCACTGTTTACAGTGGAGGTGGGGAGCTGTTGATCTCGACTGGAGATATTGTCGGGCGGTGGAAGGAATACTTCGAGGATCTCCTCAATCCCACTGTCATGTCTTCTGTAGAGGAGGCAGAGACTGGGGACTCTGAGGCCGATTCATCCATCACCGGGGCAGAAGTCACTGAGGTAGTTTGCAAGCTCCTCAGTGGCAAAGCACCGGGGGTGGATGAGATCCGCCCTGAGTACCTCAAGTCTCTGGATGTTGTAGGGCTGTCTTGGTTGACACGCCTCTGCAACATCGTGTGGCAGTCGGGGATGGTGCCTCTGGACTGGCAGACAGGGGTGGTGGTCCCTCTTTTTAAAAAGGGGGACCGGAGGGTGTGTTCCAACTATCGGGGGATCACACTCCTCAGCCTTCCTGGGAAAGTCTATTCCAGGGTACTGGAGAGGAGGATCCGGCCGATAGTCGAACCTCGCACACAGGAGAAACAATGCAGTTTTTGTCCTGGCCGTGGAACACTGGACCAGCTCTAGACCCTCCACAGGGTGCTTGAGGGTTCATGGGAGTTTGCCCAACCAGTCCACATGTATTTTATGGACTTGGAGAAGGCATTCGACCGTGTCCCTCGCGTCATTGTGGGAGGTGCTCTGGAAGTATGGGGTTGGAGGCCCTCTGTTGAGGGCTGTACAGTCCCTGTACAACTGGAGCAGGAGCTTGGTCCACATTGCCGGCAGTAAGTCGGACCTGTTCCCAGCGCATGTTGGACTCCGGCAGGGCTGCCCTTTGCCACTAGTTCTGTTCATTACTTTTATGGAGAGAATTTCTAGACGCAGCCAGGAGCCGGAGGGGGTTAGGTCGGGGGCTGGCAGATTTCGTCTCTGCTTTTTGCAGATGATGTTGTCTTGTTGGCTCCCTCGAGCCAGGACCTTCAGCATGCACTGGGGCAGTTCGCAGCCGAATGTGAAGCAGCTGGGATGAGAGTCAGCACATCCAAGTCCGAGGCCATGGTTCTCGACCGGAAAACGGTGGCTTGCTCCCTCCAGGTTGGTGGAGAGTTCCTGCCTCAAGTGGAGGAGTTTAAGTATCTTGGGATCCTGATCACGAGTGAGGGAGGGATGGAGCGTGAGATTGACAGGCGGATTGGTGGAGCAGCAACAGTAATGCGGTCGCTGTATCGGTCTGTATCGGTCTCTCGATTTACCGGTCAATCTACGTTCCTACCCTCACCTATGGTCTTGAACTTTGGGTCATGACCGAAAGAACAAGGTCCCGGATACAAGCGGCT
The DNA here is from genome assembly GCF_039877785.1 of Chaetodon trifascialis. NCBI lineage: Eukaryota > Metazoa > Chordata > Actinopteri > Chaetodontiformes > Chaetodontidae > Chaetodon > Chaetodon trifascialis. Next base: position 3,516,995 of record NC_092068.1, read on the forward strand.
GAAATGAGTTTCCTCCGCAGGGTTGGAGGGCGCTCCCTTAGAGATAGGGTGAGGAGCTCTGTCACCCAGGAGGAGCTCAGAGTAGCTCAGGAATAGAGTCGCTGCTCCTCCACATCGAGAGGAGTCAGCTGAGGTGGTTCGGGCATCTTTATCAGATGCCCCCTGGACGCCTCCCTAGGGAGGTGTTCCAGGCATGCCCCACTGGTAGGAGGCCCCGGGGAAGACCCAGTACATGCTGAGGTGACTATGTCGCTTGGCTGGCCTGAGAACACCTCAGGATATCCCCGGAAGAGCTAGAGGAAGTGTCAGGGGAGAGGGAAGTTTGGGCATCCCTGCTCAGACTGGTACTGCATATGTTCTTGCTGGCTTATTTTGCCTTTTGAGGTGGTACAAATTTGCTCTGACTTCATCTGCCTATATGCTTCTTCATCATCTCACATTGCCCCAGTCTATCTGACATCTCATCATGCATATTCATGCTTCAAAAGAGTAAAACAGATCAATTGGGAGTTTCTTTCTCTATCAACATTTTTTGCCTCGACATCTATATTAGCCCATATGAGCTGCTGACCAAATACATCAGCTCTAGGTATGCTGCCAAGCCATCATCTCAACACCCACTCTTTGTCACAGAAACAGAAAAAAATGGCCTCGATTTCAGTTCCAGAATCATTTACACAAAGTCCTCTGCATTTAAGGTATATCTTCACGACACTATTAATAGCCATTCCTTTGCATTGGCACAGCGCCCACAGTAACCAGACTGGTCATCTCAGACCAAACCATCCAGCTCCTTGGCCACTTCATCAAGCCTTCACTCAGTTCAATGTAAATCTGATTCTTTCAGAATACTAAGTCTACACTGAGTCTCCTTCTGCCAGGTCTTCAGTATGTCAGTAATCTCATTAATGCTCAGTAATCTGCAAAATTTCAAGAACTTTGAATGTATTTTCAAGTGCAGTTGTAAAACCATCATATGCTATGATGAAACAGGAATATAACTGAAATGTTGAAGTTTGAGTTCCAGCTGCTGTTGTTACAGCTTGTAATGTGGCCCCAAATGCAGAACATAGACACAGAGGCAAGGTAAAGTAATGACATTTATTCACGAAATAAACAGGATTGAAAGTGAAGACGATGGAGACAGAGGAGCTGGCACAGGTAGTGAGAATGAGGGGAAGCATAGCTGATTGAAGGCTAGGAGATTGCTAGCAGTTAGGCAGACAAGGGGAATGGATGTCAGGAGATGATCTGGGAACTGAATAATGGAGAGCAGGGGCAGAGCAGGAGACCTAAGACGGGTGGCCTGGGGGCTGGACAGGGGTGAAGCAGAAGACCTCATGAGAGTGGGCAAGAGGTTGACCAGAGGTGCAGAGCAACTTCAGAGGATGACCTGGAGGCTGGTGACAATTGTAGAGCTTGTAGGTGTAGTCAATAAAACTACTTATTACTCTTTATGCTACAGCACACAGCACATGTGATGTGGTTCAAGCCATGGCAATTTTCATCTGTGGGTACACCACAGACTCAAATATTTCATAATCCATTGCTTGAATTCATTTAAAATTTGACATAGACATTCATCATTCCTAGAGGCTGAATCTAAGTTACTTTGGCGATCCTCTGACTTTTCGTAGAGCATGACCAACAAGTCATATTTTTCATTTGTCCAGTGAAGTACATAAATTTTGGTCACCCCCCGACTTTACATCTGGTGCCATTGTCAGTTCAAAATATCAGTTTGTTCAGTACCTTGGTTTGTGTCCAAATGACTGCACAAGTGATTACCCTCCCATCAGCCTCAGCTGTATCCTTACAATGCTAGATAGAAAATGTAAGCATATTAACATCCTAAACTGAGATGTGAACATGTTAACATCACCTGTTAAACATTAGTAATTATCAGCGTGATCATGTCAACATGCTAACATGATGATAAAGCTTGAAATTAAAAAGAAAGCCAAAAGACTAAAATTTAAATATAATATAACATGAAATAAAAGTGTTTAAAATTGGTGTTTAAGCATATTGGAAGATCTGTAACAGACATGTCCCTTGTAATTAGCTAAACATCATAATTGAGACAAGGCAAGTGACATTTACTTGCCTGGTCAGCCCTAGATAATGCAATCCATACACAAAACTAAATAGGCCTATAAGATTATCTTTCATACAGTCATTTCATGGTTGTTTCTTAAAGAATTCAGATAAAAGGACACTTTATGTTGGATACTGTCTTAGAGCACTGCCTATCTGTTTGAGTTCTCCTAAATTACATAGTTCTCTACAGGAAACTTCCTTGGGAATCATTAGAAAATGGCAGAATCTGTAAAATGGAGTATACTTCAATCCAGTGCAGTTTGATTGAATTTTGTTTGGAAATATGAGCCGCAAAAGCATACGTCTTAAGGATCTTAAGGCCCTGTCTTAAAGAGGGAACCTGTGGCAAATGTGAGTTTCAAAACTTTCCCTCAAGTTTTTACGTTGCATGTTTCTAAACCAATTTGTGTTTTTATCAAACCTGGGGGTTAAAAAACAGCTCAGAAAATGTGATAAAAGGGAAAACTAAGTAGCTAAATAAAGAAGCCAGTATGGAATTTAACTCAGTACATATAATGAATCCTGTGCAATTCTGAACTTTTTGTAGTGTACTGGAGTACTTGTACTTGTACTTGATTTCCATTTTTATGCTACTTTTTATTTCTACTCCACTGTATTTCAGAGGTAAATATGGTATATTTCACCACTATTTATTTATTTGGCAGTTATAGTTATTACTTTTACTTACTTACTTACTTACTTACTTACTTACTTACTTACTTACTTACTTACTTACTTACTTACTCACATTTCACTTCTCTCACAAGATTTTCCATCCAAAATATACAAATGGGAAAATTTTCATACATCATGCATCAGTATTAATAATTTAACGAGACAGTGCCATTATTCTGTATAAAAAGTACTTTTACTTGAGCAACATTTTGAATGCAGGACTTGCACTCTCAGGGAGTGTTTTATTTTGGTAAAGAATCTGAGATTTGACAATATATCATTGCATTAACAATCAATATAACGAAACAGGTCAAATCATCTCTGCCCAATGGCTGATTTTCTTGTTACCTGTTTAAGTTTAAGACTCTGTTATAGGCGAAAAGGTGAAGAGTGTTTGCTGTGTGGAGGACCAGAATCTTGATTTTGGCATTTCATGAGGCTGTATCACCATGATATTCGGCATCTTACCCCATCTAGTGGTCACTCAGTATTTGGCATTCCCTCTGCTGCTCATCATCAATACATGGATATGCATACAGAAGTACTTATTGGCTTGACTTTCTGCCAAAGAAACAGACCAAACAAAAGAAAATAAATGGATTATCTAGAGGGATTGACACACTGTTTTTTGATAGACAAAAATCTAAATTTAAATTTTTGAATGCTTTGAGTGGTCCAATGGGGTCATGGCAAACATTTTAGATACAGATATAACAATACCTAGGCAAGTAAGATCAGAACTATATGCATGGGCAGACACTGTGAGAAGAAAGTGAACAAAACATGTTTTTGTACGTTTGTTTGTTTGTGTTTTTTGTGATTTGGGTGAAAGTATCTATTAATTTATAACCATTCAGTTTTAATCTTTCATTAGGCTGAGTTTCATTAGGCATTTCTGAGTGATATTAGTTTTGATACTTTTTAAACTAATAAATGTGGATTTTTGTGTTGTGAAATTTAGCCTATGTATTTGCACGGTAAATGTGTGCGTACCTTTGATTGTCAAATTGAAGCAAGTTCATTGATACAAGACCAATTATTTGATTGTGCTCTGTGTAGTTTTTGTGATTCAGATGTTTGAGTTTCAGCAGGTGTTTATATTTAGTAACTTTATAATGTAACTTGGAGAGTGATGCACAGGTTCCCAGAGATAATCTATCTTCAAGTTCAGCTAACATGCTAGCAGTTTCCTTGAACTGATATTAAATGCAACAAATTAAATGCATAAAGTTTTCGGATATTTTCTATTTATGTATTACACTGAGAAAAATGATTCTGGGAGGATGTAAATGTAACACAATTAAACCTATGATATGAACAATAAAATGTTTGTTTTTCACTCTACAAAGAACAATTTTGGACTTAATCTGCGCAGTTTAAAAGACAATACATTGTGCATTTATCCCTTAACAAGATGTGTTTACGTAATTCCAGTCAATCTTCTCATTTCCACTCACACCACAAACATTTTATTGTAATATTTACTTTGAAAAGTGAGTAGAGTCACATCATTCCCTTTCAACTGTCTGTCACTCCAATCAATGCTGTTACTACGAAGTTCCCCATTGTAGCAGCCAGGGGTTCACCGCCACCTCGCTGGACATTTTAAGGTAAGAATAAAGTTACCAAGTAGTAGATGTGTGTAACAGTATTTTCACTTTTCGTATTGTTATAATGCAAAAATTCAGTTAATGTAACTGTAGGCTTTTTGTTAAGACTACGTTAGCATGTGACTTTATGGCTAACTGTTGAAGGTCTGTAGTGTGATGTTAATAAATTAGTGTAACAGGGTTTCCGTTAGTAATTGCTGGTTTTACATGGTAAAATGTATTTAAAACAATAACTGTTAACAAACATGGAATAGATATGGCCAATCATATGTGTTGATAGGGACATGTGACGCATATGTATAAAACTGTGTGTGTGCTACAATAAACACTCTTCCTCCTTTAGTTTCCAACAATGAGTTTTTAGCAGTTTATTCCTCTGTATTATTAGCCTCTAGGTCAGGCATGTCCAAACTATTCCACAAAGGTCCAAGTGGCTGAAGGTTTTCTTTCCAACCAAGCAGCAGCACACCAGACTTGACTCATTTCATCAGCTGATCTCAGTCTTCAGACAGTTGATTGGTCAGACTGCATCCTCTTGATTGGTTGGAGGAACAACCTGCAGCCACATGGCCCTTTGTGAAATAGTTTGGACATGCCTGCTCTGGGTTATATCAATGTAACTAGGTATGCACAAGTCTCCGTGCAATTCCACTCTGACAACGATAACGTCAGGTTAAAAACATGCCGGTCAAAAAGTCTGGTCATAGTATCTTTGCCTACAGGTGCTAAGTTAATGTTAGCTTAGCCACAAGCTATCATGAGCGGTGTTGACCAGGTGAGGTGAAGTTCATTTCGTTCAATGGGATGTGCTTTAATTTGAGAATCCAACTTTTTCTTGAATACGTGACTTACATACGTGATTTGCAAGTATTCTCTTCATCCTTGGTTGAAATCAATAGCACGATTCGTCTAATCATGTTGTACTATATTTTCATATGAAAATTATGTTTGAGAGCCTTGTTTTAAGGCCCAAGTGTTAGGATCCACTAACCTGTCTGTTCCTAGTGTTCTCTGTTTCCCTTTTCCCCCAGTGTTATGTGTCTGTCTGTCTGTTCCCCTGTTTGTCTCAGCTGGGTGTTTCCCCTCACCCAGTTAGCTCCGCCTCTCCAGCAGCACACCTGGAGCGCATGAGCCTGATTAGGGCTCAGTATCTAAGGAAGACGCTCAACTCGATTTGTCGCTGGATTATCCTGATCTTTTCCATGAGTTTCTATAGCCCGTGCCTAGTGAGTATCTCCAGTTGATTGCCATTTGCTGTCTCAGTATTTGTGCACTTTTTGAAGTGTTTTTTTCTTTTGCCCTCATGTGTGCTTCTGTCTTTTTTCAGTGCCTACCAGCCACGTCCAGCCTTTAATCAGCCTCAACTCCCACGTGGAGTTTTGTTTGTTCCACCCGTTTGAGTGCGCTTTTGGTTAGTTTGTTCCACTCCTTATGAGTACACTTGTTGTTTTCTTTATTAATAAACTTGTTTCCTTTTTTTACTCTTGTCTCCGGTCTGTATATTGAGTTCATCTACTTCCAAATTAAGGCCCAGCCTAACACCAAGGGTTTCAAAAGAAACACGTCTATTCACAAGTGAGTTAATTTATGGGTTAAATTATATTTCAAAATATTTTTCAGCTTTTAAATATATTAAACAAATATTTGTTCCTAATGTTTGATGTGTGGGTATTGCTCAAATTATTGTCCAGTTGTTGAGTGGAGCCTAGGGATGTCCATATATGTGAAATATTGGCTCCAAAATTTTCTCCAGCATTTCTTGTGGATTGTCATGAGTTTTTGTGAACACATGATATACAGACAATAAAGCTTTCAATTTTGGTGACTTAATGACTTTTCCATGAAAGAATTTTTTTTATCTCACAAAAAAGCTCTAAATCTGTGGGGCAGATATTGAGTCCTGCTAATTTTAATTATTTCATGACCAAAATGTTAGCTTTATACAAAGGGCATCATAAAATGTAATACTTGATTGCTGTTATATTTCACTGAGAAATATTGTATTTGATTTAATTACAATTAAGGCAACTTTGCATGAGATTACTGTGCAGATCAAGCAAAACTGGTATTTGTATGAATTACTTAATTATTTGTATGTAAAAAGTACATTTTCAATTAAAGTAAGTCTGATTTTGACTGTAAAACAACTTATAACTTAACTAATAACTTTCAAGTAGGATTTATATGATTTCTAGTTAAAATGACTAAATTCTGCAAGTCATTTTAAGTTGACTTTACATGGAAACACTAAGTTGATTTTACTTGGGAAAATTAAGCTGAATTAACTTCGAAAATGTATTTCTTACTAAGAACCATAGTTCATACAAAGACCAGCCTTGTGTGAATAATAATAATAATCTTGTGCAAGAAGTTGCCTTAATTTTTTTTTTTACTATAGTAAAATAAATATCAACTGCAGTTTGTCTACACTCCTGCTACTAGAGGATAAGAGCATGTAATTTCAACAGTGATGCAGGTCATTACCCCAGCCTTGACTTTTCTGGCTTGAAGGCTCCTTTAAGGTGACCAACAGAGGTGGAAATGATTTTCAATATCTATTTAGTCATGACGGTGTATGACTTAAATAACCCTTCCATCATTTTTCATGAGTTTATCAAGTCAAAATAACCCTGATGTCACAGTGATGTCATCCTTTACATCCGGGCGTCCGAGTCTAAAGATCCAAATATTTTATGAATACCTCTGGATCTTACAAAAAAAAAAGAATGATTAAAAAAAATGGCCCAGATCAGTTCATCTGTCATTGTTAGCATCTGGTGGTAGCTAGCTGCAAAGGCAAGACTGAAGGCTGCATACACAACATGTATGATTGTCATGCCATATGAAATAATGGCCATTGAGGACTATTTGCCTCTATGAGGTGGAATAGTGCATTAATTTATTTGTTTGTTTGTTTTTCTATAGTCAGATATTTGTTATGATATTTCTGACTGTAATGGTAACTTGAAGGCATCAGCATATGTTGCGATACTTCAGAATGGGATGTGTTATTGTAGAAAGTGAGGGAGAACTGTAGCGTGGTTTTTTCGATACGCTTTTTGAACTTCAGGCGAGCCACCAGACAACCAACAGACAAACAGACAGGACAGAGAAATCCACGTCTGCTGGCTCATTTATGCAATGGAAAGCGAAGCAGAAAAGGTATTCAGCTCTTTTTGTTAGTGTTCCTCCATCATCCCTGGTGTTTCTGCTGTTTTCCCATCCCAAACATTTCCTGGTTGTCTTTCTCTGTTTCGATGTGTCATTTTGTCTGTTTCAATCAAGTCAGGGCACCTACTCACCTGCACACCTGCTGCCAATTCACTCATCAACTACACCTGTAGCCTGCAGTAGAAAGACCCTGGTCCTTCATTCTACTCTTCACTGCATCATTCTGTGTGTCATAGTGGTACTACGGTTGGCAGACTCTCAAAGTTCTCTACAATTTTGTCTTGTTGTCTCTGAACCTGCCTAATCCTATTTTACCTGAGCTTCAGGTCTATTGTCTCCTGCCTTCCTGACTTGCCTGCTACACCCTGATCCTTGTCAGTCTCCAGTGTTTTCCTAAAGAGTCCAGACACTGCCTGCCCTGCTCTGCTGTTTGCCTGTGATTCACTGTACACAATCAAGCAAGCCTCACTGCATCACTCCATATTTCCACCACTAACTTACCTTATAATAAACTCCTCCTACTTGAATGTTTACTGATTCTGAACTATCCCTAGTAATACCTAACACTTGGCACTGGTACCTTGAACCCTAAACACATCTTGTAATACTTGAGTGTATGAGATGTTAGTGTAGAAAGTGAGGAAGGACTGTGGTGTTTTGTTTTTTACTGTGTTATGTTCAGAGCCATTCATTAAACAGTCATTGCTCTCAATTTCCTACTAGTTCTCCTTCTTTAGGTAGATGTCAAGCAACATTACAATATCGGTTAGCTCAAATAATTGGCTATTTCTGTCTAAAATAGATAAATAGCATGTTAATGATCTAATCATTGCATCAAAAAAAATGAGAGATTTGGGTAGATTTTGGTTGGAGGTGAGGGCGGAGGAGATGAGGAGTCAAACAGACAGAGGGGACACCAAAAGAGATACTGCAGAGGTGAAGAAGAGGAGAGTATCAGATAGACAGATAAGACGCAGAGTGAACAGTTGCCCTTGTCACACGATAGAAGCAGAAGCCAAGAGACCACAGTCCACCAAATTTGTGGAAGTACATACTTAAATACGGTGTGGTATTTAAGTATTAAGTATTTTAAGTGCACTTACATTTCTGTTGTGGTGGTCTGCTTCATGGAGATCACCCCCCAGTGCTCAGAGTCTTACTATTCTTCACAACTTCAGTGGAGATAAATGAAATAAGCACCATTGCTGGTCAGTTTATATCCACCTGCAATAACATGACAATATTTGCATGTCACATTTTGTTTCTGTTACATGTTTTATTAAACATTATAATGAGAGCTCAAGTCTATTCTTGTATCTAGATGATGCTCAGTACGCTGCATGTGAATGATGATGGAAATGAAGCTGCAATACTCAGTGTGCATCACTAGAGGGTAGTGCAAGGTAAAAACTGGAAGCTGCAGGCCTCCACCATGCAAGTATGAAATTGCAGCTTGGACAAAGAGATATAGACAGGCTGGATTAGCTGCCTAGTTGGTTGTTTAAGTTGCTAATCAAGGAGAAATATTGAAATTAGTAATACATACAGATCTGGACAGAACTGCAATCTGCATAATTACATTGCTGATCTACTGTAAAGAATTCAGTTCTGAGGTGTTTTTGTCCTAGAGAAATGCCGTTCTGCGGGAGAATATGTTTAATGTTTTCATTGAGGGGACTGCATGTTCTGCTAATTCAACACATGGATGATATAATGTACAATTAAATATTACAATTTGTAAAAATGAGTCCTGTTTCTCTTTTTTTTCTGTCACTATATATATGTAGTCTGACGTGTACACAGAACCTCATAAGCCATTTGCTGTTATAAATAACGTTTGAAGTTTCAACAAATAGAACTGGAATATATGTATACACAGTCTAAATTTTTGCTGTATATTATAATTTAGAGGTGAGTTTCTTCAGCAAAATTGGTTGCAATAGAATACAAATACAATAACATTTGAATATTTAGGCCTACTTCACGTTAAGCCCCTTATTTTCAGTTTCGCCCAGAAGCAACAGCATATATTTTATTAAAGCAACATAAGATTTTCGAATGAGGTCATAATAGAATATATGGAATATTTAATCAAACACAAAGAGACACAATTTACAATTAGACACAATTTTTTGTTCAAGAATATGAATTCAAATGTGGCCCTGTATGTAAAAAGATGAAGTAGTACGGAGGTCAGTGTTAGCCTGCTACAGTAGCAGTTGGCACGTCTAAAATAAGAAGATTTGGTGTTGGTTGTAAACCACACTCCTGAGACTTAACGAATTCTGATTAAGTTATCCTCCTAAGCATGCTGGGAAAGGGTTCACCGACAGGTCGGCCACTTCTTAGGCTTAGACAAAAAGCTGTGCATGACTCAAAACACTGCTTAGCTACCTGAACATCTGTGCTGATTATCTGCTCTTCCCCCGGCTTGTTCTGCACCTTCCAGGGAACAACAAGCACGAGCCCTCTTCTACAAGCAGATGTCAAAACAAAGAAACCTGATCACTGAAGAAGAGAATTCACTCATCGTTTTAGGCTCCATATAAATCTTTATCACTCCAGTTTATCATCCTTATCTTCCTAAGATGTGACCCAGATGAGATTTATAGATTAAGACTGACAATTTCATTCAGAAAAATTCACTGTCCTCAGGCTGATCTTGTTGCAGCTCAAGCACATGAAAACAAACTAAAAGCACATTTGACTGATAAAAGAAACATCCACACTGGCTCATGGCAGGAGTTACATGTTTATAGTAGAACATGGGCTTTTGACAGATACAAGACTAATTCATTTAGGCGGTGCTGATGGTGCATCTTATTCTTTATTTATACTCACTACATCATTGATCAGCACTGCAGGCCTGTGGGTCTGTGGTACTGTCTGTGGTATACTCAATAATCATTGTATATTGGTCACATGTTGTGGTGTTTTTATTTCATATGGTATCATGAAGAATATTCTTTAACTTTCCCCTTGACACTTACAGTAAGTGATTTCCTAATCTGTAGTATCCTTATTATACTGAGCACTGGATTGATTAATGAGGAACTGATGTTGAGACTGTTATATAGCTCAAGAAAAACATGACATATTAAGAGATTCAGTGGCTGCAGAATAAGAGAATATAGACACACGAAGGATTAGCCTTGCTGTATTACATAATACAGTAAAGACTTTAGTTATCATGACATTCTTGTTTTTGCTCAACTCATTGCTGTCCAGTCAAAACAGAGTATCTCCAAATTAGGTGATTTATTTTTTTTAGGAAACTGAAGGATTAAATTGACCTTTATAGGCTGAGATATCTATATATTTCTACTTCTTAAGAAGAATAACCACATTAAAGGCTACTGGATTATTGGAAGAATGCACTGTCAAAGCTGACAACAGGGCTGAGTTTCTTACTTCATGAAAAGTTGACATTTTGAATGTAGATGGTTTTCACAGGACAGAGCTGGTAAGTAAAATCAAAGACCACACAGCAGTAAGTGACGTCAAGGAGAACATCTTTTAAGTAATCAAAAGCAGAAATATTGGAGTAAAGATCCAACTTACTCGTGTTTTCATGGTCGTTTTATTCTCCTTTTATTCACAAGTGCATCACTGGGAATGTTTTGGTGCCTGATTCAGAGGTAGCTCTTTTCTGATAAATCAGTCTTTACAATTCTGTCTCCAGAGGCACAAACCAGGCCACACTCACAAGTCAGCAGCAACACTCCGAAGTTTCTTGCAAACCTCAGCTGTCTGTATCACCATCACAAGTGATTCTTCTCCAGATACCAGACTGAAACCAGACTTTTAAAGCCAACCAATGCTCCCATTCAAACCACACCTGGTCAAGTTTGAAAACATGACTAGGGGGTTTTAATTAGACGCAATTAGAGATGGCAACCATGCGGAGAGCTGGATGTGCCCCCTGCTTTTTAGACTGGAGAAAAAAAGATGCGCTAATTAGGCCGGAGGCTACTTTTATTCATGTGACCTGTGGAGACCCCGCGCAAGCTGTTTAACGCTACCGCTCTGACAATTAAAACGGGAATTCATTTGAATGAGCTGTGCATGTTGACATAAACAGACACCATTACATTCACTGCTGTGGGACGAGTTGTATATGAGCCTTGAATGGTCTGTGTGAATGGAAAAACAGCAACAGGTGACCAGCAGAAGAGGAGGTGGATAGAACCACGATGCAGCACTGGTCCATGCATAGAGAGCCAGGCTGAAAAGATGCTGAGTGACAAAATGTTTCTGTTCCATATTCCTTTACACAAGAGTGCACACAGCAGTGAGTATGTGAACGTTTTACATTATTTGGGTGTTTTATCTTTGGAAAACCTAAATGTGGGTCAAGTTCTGGCTTTCTATGAAACATCTGCACAAAACTTACATTTTGTCCAAACTTCTTGGAAAAAATATAACAGTGAAATTGAACTTTTTCCTTTTTTTCTGGGGGACCCTTTGAGGACCCCCGGAACCCCCTCAAGGACTCCTAGTGGACCCCCCACAATGGGCACCAGTGCTTTAAAATAGACATTCAGAATTCCTCTTCCTGTGACAAATTCGCTATAAACACTTTTCATACGGCCCAATTTTATATGCCATTTGTGTCACTTAGACCAAACTGGCCATCACACATGAATCATTTTCTTGGCAGCTGCTGTAGTTTTTTTTTTTTTTTAAAAAGCCTGTGGGCACCCTGCTGTTGTAACCTACCATCCTCTGGAGAAAAAAAAAAGAAAAAGAAAGGAATGATGGCCCTATTATAGCCTCAGATGAGAGCAGAGAGTGTCCAGGAAGAGGCTGGGGCTCGGCTTCATTGGCTGAAAACTGCACCTTTTTAGGATTTAACATCTTAAAATGTGTTCCTTTTTGACAGGCCTGAATGAGTTTTACTGTCTTTTAATATGATGCTTAAGGCTTCACTCAAACTGTTGCTCCAGGCCTACTAGTCCTGTCCTGGTAGGTAAGGCCTGTGTAACTGTTGTGTTTTCTGTGAAAAGAGTTATTGAGCTTCTGAAGGTGAATTTGCGTTTAGCCAACAGAAAAGAGATCCAGCTAACAAAGGAATGGTTCTTCTCCTCTGTATCCAGGTGGTGGCGGCAGTAACTTTCATAGTTTGACTTGACCTAACCTACAGTAATGGTGACGTAGACATAAACAACACATTACATCTTCGAGCATAGATATTTAAAGGATATGATGACAGAGTACATGAGTTTATTTTTTCTCTCATCATTAATGTTATCTGTGTCTTTTGTATTTCCATACAGACCTAAATGTTTATTTTATTAAGCAAAATGACACTTGTTTATCGTGGTTATTTATTGGATAATGATCATGAATCTCACTGATTAAATATTGTACCTTTGTGGTGGAGTTCTGAGAGCACAGACTGTATGTTTGAGAGCAAATCTGCCAGTTAGGTTTATTAGAAATCTAAATATTTGCATTTTACAGGTGTTTTGCTGATACATACACTCTGAGTAGCCTTAACAAGTTCGGTGCATCCTAAAGTGAAATGAACTGTGTCCACAGAAATCTGTGGTGATGTTTATGTGAGCAGATTTCCCGCTGATGATGGGCAGGTTTTGATGAAAAGTAATAGTGTGTGGTGACATCAAACATGGCTGCACGGAACCTCTGCACGGTGCCATCGCCATGAGGATAAAGACGTTCACTCCATAACGCTCATTCGTCCTGTGTGCCACACACCATGTCTGTCAGTACGGAGATCCAAGCTAGATTTAAGCCATCTGACGCGCTCGGTCGACGATGTCTCTCCGCCTGCTTGACTTCCTATCCTGGAGCAGCGCAACCCTCTGGTTGACCCCGTGGTGACCCTGAGCCACCGGGTCTCTAATCCAGCATTGGCTTGAATTTTGCTATGTGGAAATTCATCATTTACTTTCGTAGGAAGACGCAGCCTCCAGGCTATTTATCTAGTCCCATTGTTATTATTGTTAGATGCCCTCGACCTCGATTCTTTTCACGAGCAATTAATAATAACGGCTATTACAAAAACAATCTTTAACTTAAGATAAATACATTATTATTATTATTATTATTATTATTATTATTATTATTATTATTATTGTTGTTGTTATTATTATTAATATTCTTCTTATTATTATTATTATTAACTAATCTATTATTTGACTCTGAGCGCTCTTGTAGCGATGCTCCATTTTCATTTTAAAAAAATCTCTAGATACAATTTCTAGAATCTCTTTTATTTGATTTTATGAATGAGACATGCCGTGCGATGGAATATAGAAATGTAGGTTTCATCATAATTAATGACTAATAATAATTAGGGACACGTTAGGCAAAAGCACATGCGCCTGCCTAAACCTTCAGAAATCCAAATTAGTAACAAAGTATGTTTGACAACACACACACACACACACACACACACACACACACACACACACACACACACACACACACACACACACACACACACACACACACACACACACGGCCTTACAATTCTTCAAATCATACTTTAAACTTTTTTATAATTAGGCTAAATTTATTTCAGGGAACGCACTATTTTGCAGTAATTTTCTCTCGGGCCTACAGTGATCACTCAGTTTATTTCAGGAATTGGTATTTTAGAATTACAAAGGAAAAAAAATTGTGCATTCGCCAGACTGGCAATTTCAAAAAGAGGCAAAAAGTGGAGGAGAAAATTACATTTTTAAGTGAGAAACTGACTGTGACAGAATTTTGTCAGCACTTTAAGAGGCAGCGACGGACGTGTTTTTATGTTTCCAACCTGCGCAGTTCAGCCATAAACCTTAATGTGTCTTCATGAAGGAGAACTGGACTGACTGATGCGCGCCGCGCTGCGTTCATGGTGCTGGAAATCTCACCTCTGCCTCACAAATCCAACGAGCTGCAGAGACACACGCACATCTATCCGGTGCCGTCCGAACTGTGAACTGTGCACAGAGACGTGCTTGACCTTTCTCCACTGTGGCAGGCCTCAAGGGTGAGCAAATATGGAAATTATCAGAATAAAAAAAAATGTAAAAGAAATGTATACAGAACTCGACCAGTTCTTCTATTACATCACTCATCGGGCTCAATGAACTATGGAATATTTTGAAGGAATGCATTTCAAAAGAAAATCTGTACACAAATGACTGAGTTGACAATTTTCCGAATAGCCTAAAAAGATGGTGAGCTCAAAAACAAACAAACAAAACAAAAGAGTCCGAAGTGAATTTGATTTATTCTGAATAAAAAGGTGCTGGAGCCCATAACAGAGCCTGATGTGTTCTTCTTCCTGCAGCCACTAGTGTTTGTCACTTAAATAGGTGTTAGTGCATGAGAGTGAGAATTGTCCATTATCTCTCCAACAGGATTTGAAAGTCATGAGTTCATTGTGGGTGTGTACCGGCCTCCCATGGGTGATTAAGATCACAAACAGGTCAAGGATTCAGCACGTGTATTTTCACACAAGTGTGGATGTAAATCAGACAGAAACGGTCGGAGGACGGAGGACGGAGGAAATTACTATTTGTTAGAAATCCAAATGATAAATTCGATGTTTTCGGTTGCACTGTCTCGCAATTCTTCTTCTATGGCCTGAAAAACCTTTTGCTGGAGATAATTATTATTATCGCACAGTTTGTCTTTTCAAAATAAAGCTTGAGCTCCTTTAATGTCTTGAATTACAAAGGGAAGAAAACGGGCAAGATTTTCAGAACATAACTTTCTCGTCTCACTGTGTATATGTTTTGTTCTTGCGTGTTTTTGTTGACAAATACTTTAAAGATAGAAATATTCAGCCAGGCCTGTATGGCCTTGTTGGTATCAGTGGTGAGATTGGATGTCTGTGAGACCCATTCACAGCGTGGCAATAACTTGACACGCAGCGTAATGAAATGCGTCAGGGTTAAGGCCTTCAAGCAAAGCAGCCTCTGGCAACGGGACCGTGTGAGTGGAGACTTGTCCATGGACAGTTTAAATTCCCAACACCTGTATACACATTTTCCTGAAGTTGCTTACTGCTGACGGCCAGTGTGTAGGTTTGACGCTTTCCACTATGGAGTAGAGAGCTACTTCACAGGCTGAACAGGCTGCTGCCCACCATCACAGGACAGTGAAGATGTCAGGTGAAATCAATATAAAGTTTAAAACTATCATGCCTATTTAGTGGACACCAGGCAGTGGTCCTTTAAATAAAGGAATACTTAATTAACAACGCACAATAATTAAGATATTCAAAATATATAATGTGCTTTATATCACTATGACATTTGCATCCTGCTGTAGGCGAACCTTTGGACAGTGAACTGTTTAATAAAAGGCCAAATGTGGAGCTCTGACCAGCTCCAAACGCACATGACTTACTAAAGTCACTGTTTCAGTTGAACACTTATTAGCTCAAAGTTTTTGTGAATGAATTAAAAAAAGAAGATGTTTTTTATTATTTTTTTTTTTAAATAAATTCTTTATTGCATATCAGACACAGGGAACAAAACAAAAACAGACTACAACTAAAAAGAGGGCAGATTCAGACTAACAACAGCATCATCCAAAAAGGAAGAGGAAAACAAGTAAAGAAGACAAAGTCCTTCCCACTCCTGCACTATTCCACTCCTGTCTTCACCGGATGTCTTATTGAAGCTAGTTAAAGCATTTCATTCCGACTTGCTACAGGTCTTATTTCAAGGATAAGGAGCTCATGTATGAGGCAGATAATGATAGCATATGTGGATATATATCACAGACATATGTAATCATATACATCTCATAAATACACGCATGCACTGTATATTTTTTGAAACGTAATTTCAAGATAATTCCTGTTTTCTTGTGTAACTCTACCCAACTGTGTGGTATCTCAGTATGCCAGGAGCCGTTCTTTCATTATAAGGGAGCGTGGTGCTTTCCAGCCACAGTCCACCATCCTCTGCTGCAGTGAGACCAGCCACAGGAAGATGACTGCAGCTTCTGTTCAACTCCAGTGCTGAAGTATCATTGAGAAGTAGCACTGCCTGTGATTCACAGATCAGTCTCATCAACAGTGTGGAGTAACAAAGGTGCTTTGACAGAAATGTCATTGTCAAACTTCTGGACTGCACCAAACCATGTGAATAAATGTATAGGTAAATAATATTGTCTGCGCACTAAGATCGGCAGGGGTCTGCTCTAACTTTCCTTTGGCAAAGCGTCTAAGAAAAAAAAAAAAGACCTATGCTGAATACGTTTGTATCATCAGGGTTTTGGTTAATATATTCTTTCCTGAAATCCTGTTCATCTCAAAATAATCAACAGCCAGAACTCAACTTACATGACTCTGGATGCAGGGACCCCTTCTAATAGTTATACTGACTATAGCTTTGCATTTGCATTTGCATTTTTAATGTCCTCTGATGGAGGCTTTAAATGTTTAAATATACTCACTTCAAATCCCATTTACTTTACATCACTGCGGACCAAAGATCATGCACTCTCACAGCTTTAACAACGTTTTGATTCATGAGTACATCTTCTCACCTCACTAGAATGTGTTCTCCTTTCCAGACAGCCACCGGTTTCAATCGTCTCACCCACGTTTGTCACAAATTATAGTTTGCTGTTAATATGGGGCAGTTACCGATTCTACTTATAAATTTCTAATGATTCATTTCTACTTCGCGGTGCTTAACGAAGCATTGCGTCCCATACAGGACATGGCAGATAGCATTCCACAACTTACCAATCATGGTCAATAAATAAATGGAACGGACAAAGGCATTATTCGTTCTGGATATTCAGTTTTTATTCATGAAATGGCAAATACACGGGATAAATCAAGGGGGGAGCAACGCACGACGTCGCTCTGATTTCCTGGGCTCCCGCTGTCACTTGAACGAGTTGTTTCCATGGTAACAGACAACACAAAGACTACGGGGAGAGTGATGACACCTGGACAATGTCTTACCAAGGGTTTAATAGCCGTCTTTCTAAAGAGGAGCAGGACTTTTACGACATTAAAAATGCAGCTGCGGAGTTTTACAGGATTAAAAGAGTCCCCCAGGAGATGGAGAGAGCTCTGAATGAGCTCTTCTTCAACAAACCCGAAGACGTTTACGGTGATCTGGTAGGAGTTTGTTTCCCTGCTGTAACGAGTCCGAGTTATGCTAAAGCTAGCTAAATGTGTACTGTACCGACAGCAACAGCTCACACTCGATGAGGTTTGTCAGCTGGCTCCTTAGCTCTCCCGCACTGAAGGCCTACACGGTTTTTACCTTCTCTTTCGGTATTGTCTAGTGCTGCCTTCAAGTGCTTTAAAAATGTTTCCATTCATTGAAATGCCTATGAGCCACCAAACAAAATAAAACAAATCAGTCAGAGAGACTGGCTTCCTACTTCAAATTAGTTTTCTCTCTATTTTTCCGTTATGGTTACAGATTATGTTTTCCAGCCGACCTCAACCTGCACTACGCCACCTGGCTTGGCTTAATTAGCTTCCTTACGCCATCCACTATTAGTTTCCTCTCTCCTCCTGTCACACAAGTCTATTACAAAGAGGCTTCCTTGGAGGAAGTGAGCACATGATGGGGAGAAAGTGAAGCAGAGAAGACAGAAGTGAACAGTATGGAAACATAAAAGCCATGTCCAATAGACCTTTTTCACAGCAGACATGTTGAGTGGTCCTAACAGAACAAACACAGGAGTATTAATGATGCTGATGATGGCTCAGTTCAATTAAGTATCCTTGGAACTAGTAAACCTGAATGGAATATGGCCTCTATTAATGTTATTACTTCCACCTGCAGCTCTCCTGCTGTGAGATGTCAAAATGTCTGCTGTGGAAAAGGGCTGGTGGAGAGGAAGTTGGCCTGACACAAAGTTTAGTCCAATAACACTGAAAGAAGATTAATGCAATGAAGTTACGACAAACAAACAAACAAATAAATGTTTACTCAAATTTCCCCTTCTTGTCTCTATCTGAAATATCACAACAGAGCAAAAAAATGAAGGCACAAATGTGTGTAACCCGTCAACAAAGAAAGACTAACAAAATGGGTAAATGTAAGCTGTAAACCTACTGACCATCTATTTTTACAGCTTTATACCAGATACGTGAAACGTGGTCCTTACAAGTGGGACAATTCTAAAAAAAAAGCCTGCTAACACTGGTAACCAGTGTGTAGCCTTACAGATTGCTATAGACATCAATGGATGTGACATGAAGAATGCTTCCTGATAGCAGTCTCTTGTCTTTCCTTAAAAACCTTCATGCATATTGACCTAAAGAGCATACAGTGTAGAAGATCACATAACTGGCATCTAGTCATCTCACTCAGTGTCTATAGCAAGATAGCTTTTAAATAAAATTTGCCAGGAATTTTTTTTCAAGTCATATGAATGTAGATGGAATTTTGGATTTTAAGAGAAATGAAGCATTTTATATTAACATTCACTTTGTCAAACATTTTGGGGGGTGTTGGCTTCAAATGCAACACAGATCACCTCAGTGGAAGCTCACTGTGCTTCAGGGTATCAGAGTAGTTGTCATGGAAACCTCAGTACTTAATAGTGAAAGGTTTTTTTCTTATACTTAATGTGGGACAAAATTCTTCAGGAACTATGTTTCCACTTAACACTGGTATATGTATTCAGTATTATTCAGGGAAAATTGTTGTGAAAATTATGACCATTTTCTAGGATTCTATTTTCACCTTATAACATTTAGCTGAGTTTATGCATTGTTATGAATAGGCTTTGAGGCATTGAGGGGACCAGAGGTTAATCTTGAATTTATTCAGTTTATTTATGATCAAAACAAAAATCATTCAACAGGTTTTGGAAGACATAATATATATAATCCAACATAGATTTCCATGTTGCTTCGTGTGTAATAAAATTGACACCACCACCACACTAATTTCAGGGTTGCTGTGGCTTAGGAGGTAGAATAGGTCTTCCAATGATCATAGGGTTGGGGGATGCGATCTCCAGCTCCTCCTCTGTACATGTGCAAATGGGCAAGATGCTGAACCCCAAATTGCTCCCAATGGTCAGGCCAGCACCTAGTGTGGTAGCTTGCTGCCATCTGTGTGTGAGTGGGTGTGTGTATGTGAATGGGAGGCAAATTGTAAAGGGCTTTGGATAGAAGTGCTATATAAATGCAGCCATTTACCATTTACTAATTTTACTTCAAAGTCCATTTTGTGTGCAAATGTTGGTTTTAAAGGTCCAGTGTGTAGGATTTAGGGGGCTCTATTGGCAGAAATGGGATATAATATTTGTTTTTATAAATAGTGTATAATCACCTGGAAATAAGGAATGTGTTATTGTTAACTTACACTGAGCTCTTAATATAGACAGATGGAGTGTGTCCTCCTACATAGAGTCCATTATGTTTCAAGCACTGGCTCTACAGAGGGCCTAGTGTTTTTACATTACTTGAAGGCAACCATAGATCTCTGACACCCTTGGTCTGGACGGGTGGAGGGGGATTTCAGCCGACTGTAGTCTGTAACCTCTCTGCTAGAGGCCACTATAGCCTAGACACTGGATCTTTAATGGCTAAGAGCAAGAAATATTTAAGGGAAGCATAGTGACAGAATTGGGGTATATTTAGGTCACTCACCAAAATTCAAAATGTCTGAAAAATATTGTAATAGTAAATTTTACAATATATTTCAGACTCAGTTTTTAGATATATTTTTTGTGTTTTGGTTCAGTGTTGATGTGATATTGCACATGAAAAATAATGATAGGTCTAGAGTTAATGCTGTGTGAGAGAGAGTGTGTGTGCGTGTGTGTGTATGGACATTCTTGGCAAAAGTGGAGTTAAACATACTTTTTGTAGGTTGTCCTTGAATGTAACACTGAAAGTATTTGAGCTACATATGATAATTGCTTTATTTTACTATATGTGTATAGTTATAAGGTAAATGTTTACCTGTGTAGCAGTTTTAAAAACATCTCTCAACATGCTTGCTAATCAAGGGCAAGAGTTCTGAAATTAGCCTTTAATGATGACACTCCGGCTCAAAGGCTGAAAGAATCAGATAATGTCAAATAATTTCAAAGTTCCAAAGTTCAGGAGAAAATTTCTCTCTCTCTCTCTCTCTCTCTCTCTCTCTCTCTCTCTCTCTCTCTCTCTCTCTCTCTTTTTTTTTTACCATTCTCTGTCATTTTAGGCAAATTACTTTACAAATCTCTCTGTGCCACCGAGGATCAGTAGACTGAAGGGAAGGGAGGTTTATGATGCAGCAGGTCAGCTATCCATTGAAACAGAAGTCTTCTGCATCATCTGCAACAAAGAAAAGGTAAAATTCATGGGTCCCATTTTTTCTTTTTGTCTACAAACCTTTCCTTGTAAAATTCAGCACGAGTCCAATACAACTGTTGAAATTCACTGTTTTCTAAACTGCTTGGACTGTGGCTGACAATCATGGATATTCAGTTCAGTGTATGCATTAAGCGTAAAGATTGAACAAATAAAGGTTTAACAAAGGAGATGTAATTCATTAGTGATGTGCTGATGGTTTGACATGACAGTTAGGGGCCTCCTCAAACATGCAGTAGGCTCTGATGTGAAGAGGCAGCTGCAGGCTAAAAGAAGGTAGCAGTCACACCATGACCCTTGGCCCTTGCCATTTCAGTTTTTACAGTATCACAAAAGCCAGAAAAATGAGATGTGACACCATGAACTGAGGTCACGGTGAGGTTACTGATGGCACACACCTAGGGTCTATGAACAAGCATGTGTCAACTCTTTTCCTCAGTAGTATTAGTTAGTGCTATAATTAAGTAGTCATTGTCAGCGAGAGGAGACCAGTTCCTTTGTACCAAAGATAAATAATAATAATTATAATAACGTTTTTATACAGAAAATGCATTTCATAATGTGTTAAATATAAATAAATGAGGTTTGATCAATATAATTAAAAGCATGTGAGCACGGTAATAATAACTATTTTAGAAAAATCTGTGTGATCAGTGTGATTTTAAGTGACATTTATCTAAACAAAGATAAAGAATTTGTCTGATTTCTTCCCCCATCCGTTCCTGAGCAGCATATCAGTGATATGGTGTTTTTGAAGATGGAGTTTTATGTCAGAATCTTATCAGTTCATTTGTCTTATCGGCCAAGTAGTCAACATCATAATGTTAGTCATGTAGTTGGCATGCAGCCTAGGTCCCTTCTAGCATGCCTGCTCACCTCCAAAGACAAGCAGTGACATAACAATTAGCGTGTGTCCAATCCTCTCTAATTTATTGCCTGCTTGAGCAAATTATCCAAAGAAAGAAGAATTTGATTCTCTAAAAGAGATATTACAGGCAGGATCCAAAGGCAGTCAATTCGGTACTAACCAAACACATCAGAGGTGCTGCTTTAATCATTTCTTTTCAAAGAAAGAATCATGTTTTTGTTTTTTCATCAAGTAAACTGGACACAGCTGTGCTCTAGGATTATGGAGGGGCCCATTGTCTTCATCATTAACGATTATGTGTAATGACAGGAAGAAGCAGTGCGAGTGGTCTGTGAGAAGAAGGGGGTGGAGAGGGAAAGATGTTGAGGAGAGCTGATGTGGAAATAGCAAATATTAACTAATTTCCTCCTCTGTCCAACCTCACTGCTGTGGGTCAGGTGGAGGTGACTGTGTCAAGAGCGCAGCAGCAGAAGTGATTGAGCTTCTCACGACCTGAGACCAAGGGCTCTATTTTCGACTCCGCCGCCGGCGCAGTGGTATTTTCGAGCAGCTCAGGCAGGCGCAGGCGCACTTGGTATTTTGGTAAACCGAGGCGTACAGAGGTGCGCCAGGATGGGCGTTGCGGCGCAGTAGGGGGGAGATGTCAGCATAATGAGCCGTCGAATTGGGATTTTCGACCATTTCGGTCTGCGCCGGCAGCTTAAAAGTGCACTGAAAGCTCACCACCTCAGACCTGGTCAACTCTGTGTGCCAGCGGCGCACCGCCAGGCAAGTGGATTTTCGTAAACTGGCGGAGTCGTGCGTTCACATCACCAACACCCCACAGTCAGGTTTCCAAGGTGTCTGGCATTTCACTGCGATCACTAATTAGCAACAGGCGCAATTCAATGCAACTATCTGAGTCAGCACATACAGTCACACCTAAATTTATATATTTTGATCTGTATCTTATCTGACCACATCGCAAGCGCGTTCGGCACGCGTAATGGTCACTCACCCTGACCGAATGTACACAGGTGAAACAGGTATGCGAACTAATCAATTAACATCGCCACAGCCGTGGCATCCTACAGAGCATATACTGCATCTATCTCAGAGCACTCGAGAGACAGAGAGAGACAGACACATGGAAAAAACGTGATGATCATTGTCCGCTATTACCCACGTCATTTCATTCCAAATACAAATGTTATCATAGTAATGCTTAATGTTATCTACAAAGATGGAGTACATCATTGCTTTGAGGAGGATGAAGAGGAGGCCGAGGATTTACCATCTAAGGACCTCATATTTAGACATCACAATCAGAATCAGAAATCCTTTATTGATCCCGAGGGGGAAATTGTTTTGTTGCAGTGCTCCTTACAAGAATAGAATTAGAATAAAAATAGAAAAGAAAGAAAAGAGAGAGAACTATACTATATACTATATATAACTATATATAAAAAGCAAATATTTATATTGAGAATATACAAAATATACCACTAAATATAGAACACAATATAAAACTCTCTCTCTCTCTCTCTCTCTCTCTCTCTCTCTCTCTCTCCATATATATATATATATATATATATATATATATACTGAGAAAAAATAAACAGTATATACAAACGGGTGTGCAAAGTAATACAAACGCATGAGTGATGTCAGTCTCCTCCTGGGAGAAGTTTGGGCGTCGGACACTTTCCTGTGCGGTCTCAGTCATCCTCGAAACTTGCCATGCGCCTTGCCAGCGGCGTTCTTCAAGGTGAGGCTAGGAGCTGCTGTGATTGGTGAAAATTTGACTCGGCTGTGTCATACCCACTCCACGCCTTCTCCCCTCCCTCTTTCCGAACTGCGCGGCTGGGTGGGACTGAAATGAGATGGGAGAGGGGATACGCCGGCAGCGCAGTGCACGAGCCCTAGGTTTATTTTGGCTGTGCATGGCAAAAAAAAAATGCTGATTCTAATGTGTTTCTAAATTGTTTTTTATGCTTTTTGCAATTGTACTATCCCCTTTGCTGCTGTAACACATTTTCTCTCTGTGGAATTAATAAAGGCTTATCTTATTTATCTTTAACTTTATCCCTCTCTTGGTTTTCAGAGTATGTCCTCAGCTGCCATTTCCAGCCACTTTGGGCCGAAGGAAACTTTACTGGACTGGAAAGCAAAAAGTCAGGAGAGGGCTGTCCATGTGATGACTGCTGTCCAGTGGATCAATGAACCTCTGAACAACATGCTGAAGGTCCAAAACCCCTGTGACCAATCAGAAGTCGACCATTTACTCAGGTAGTGTTCAAATGTTTTTCAAGTCAATATGGAGGGTTTCATCTCTGGAGGGAGTGCTGAAATTAAAAAAGCTCTGACATCTTTGATGATCATGCTCATCATACTCCACAGATCATTTTGAGCTTTTTATTTAAGCAATAACAATTACTGTACATTTCATATTGTCTACACTTCTTTCAAAAGTTGCTGGTCCTCAGTGGCGGCTCCAGAAAAATTTCTCGGGGGGGACTTATAACAATAAATAATAATAAATAAAAGTCAGTGTTACGTTGTATTGTTTAATTTGGTTTTCCTGTTCAACCACTAGATGGCAACACCAGAGATGAATTGTACATACTGTACAGTATTTTTGTTTAGCTCTATCAAGTTAAATGTTTCAAATACAATAAATTAGGTTCCACAATAAAACACTTCCATCGTGGCATCAACAGATACATTGTCATCTACTAGTTTGCCCATGAAATCACTGTTAGCACAGTCTACAATTTATAGGCACCATGGATACCATAGCAATAATCAAATCAAATCAAATCAAATCAAATCAAATTATACTATCATCAAAACTGTAATTAATCAAATCTTAACAGAACATGTTCAGTATATACAATTTGGCTGGCAATATGCAATCAATACAACTATTTACAATTCAACATTTGGAGAGCACAACATAACACAACTCACCATTTAATAACACATCTTCTCTGGAAGTAGTTACGGCTGTGGCACGAATGCTTGCTGATGGACGATGAATTGTCCAATCACGCTAACGTTAAAAAATTGGAAAACAATGCCATTGGTCTGGGTGCACAGAGGTGCGAACTAGAAGCGAATTTTCACGTGCTAATGAAAAGCTGTCTCTGCTCCTAAACAATAAAAAAGTTTGCTAGCTCTCATAGACTCTGGTAATTACTGGCACCCCTGAGGAGGAGGGCTTTATATCGAATAGCAAATCACAAGTCTAGCCTAAAGTCGGATGCATTTAATGGTTGCTGGCAGTGTGGCGGGTACCACTACACCATTGCACAAGTAAAAATGCAATGTATTTTTGTTTATTTATTTCGTATTTGTTAGGTTTGATTGATTCATGGTTGATCTTGGTAGATATATAAAGGAGGCAATATTTCACAGGAGGGGCGGTGCCCTAGCGCCCTCTATTGACCAGCCGCCACTGCTGGTCCTAAGTAATTCAGTTTTAGTGGAATTTTTTTGGTGTCTTTTGTCTTTTTAAAAGCTTTTACATCCGGACATAAATTGTGGAAGAAACCAAATACTTTGCACATGAAACACATGCTGGGAGAGTGCGTCCCTGGCACCAGGACCCCAGGATGAAACGGCCCAGTGTCACATCTCTAAGAATCTCATTTGAAATATTTTGCCATTGATTTATAGATGTATACTAGAAATGTTAGAATTCATGAAGCACAACTCAAACTCTGATAGCTGTGCACATTAATCTGGAATTCAGCCCTCTGAATGATGAATTACAAGGTGAAAAAACAAACAAACATAAATTAATAAGTAGTGTCATTTTGTGCGTCAGGATTCAATGAAAATTTAGTTTGCTGTGTGCTGACCTCCTAGAGTGGGGTCATGCAGACAATAATGCTTTGTACTTGTTTGCCTATTGTCACAGCCTATCATCATCATATCATCATGATGCACTGAGCTCCTCTCATTGGTTGCTTTTGCATTATGTCTCATGACCCACATGAAGGGTTCAGTGAGTTACTATGCATCAATAGCAACAACAATTATTATTATTATTATTATTATTATTCCTGAGAGTAAAACACATTTTGTCTACAAGTTTGAAGTTATGCAAAGATGTCATTCCACATACATGCAGACAATACTCTGTCATCTGCATAGAAATGGATATTGTAATTCTTTGCTGGAGAAATAAGATTGGTTATGTAGATTGTAAATAATAATGAACCAAGCACAGAACCTTATGGTAACAATTTAGGCGGGTGTATTGTCAGAAATGGCATATAATATTCAAAGCTGTGTTTTAATTACTGTATCCTCACCTCAAGAATTGTTGTGTTTTCATTACCTTGGATTTACCCCTTTATCTGCAGGGGGAGCGGCTCCCCTCCAAGTTGCACTGCCATGTTTCTACAGCAGCTGAGAATAGACATACCAAACACTGGCTTTATATATTTTAGTGGCCACAGGAGGGGAGGGGGAGGCAAGGGGTATTCAGTTGGTTGCAGTCTGCAACCTAACTGCTCACTGCAGATGTCACTACATGAAGGGAGGTCATCAACCATCAGTAGAGATCACCTGTGTTCTGGATGACATGTGTGATATTCAAATTTATATTCCAATTAAAAAAACAAAAACAAAAAACATTTAATTGTGAAAATCAAAATTAAATTGTGAAATAAGAAAAAATAACAGTGCTGCAGTCATGCACTGAGTGCACTGAATGCACTGAATGACGGAAAGGAGTCACAAATCCAGAGTTCCTTGTGTCCAATAATAAACTTTTTTTAAACCTGGAAAAAAATTTGATATACAAATGTATTTCAACCAGTCCAGAGTTAGTGATGATTGTTGAAACAGCGAAAAGATGAACCAAGACTGTTTTGTTGAGTTTTATTTTATTTATTATTTCTCTTTTGAATGAAGTGTTTTACAATGATAAAATTACTGTTTCTTTGAATGGAGTCTGGTGGATTTGGTGAGAGCGTCACTTTCATTGATTGAAAATGATATGTAGGTCAAGCTGGAATAAGCCAATAATTCAACAGCATGGTATAGGACATGATTTTCTAATGTTCAGGTATGTAGAGCTTTTAAAAAAAAGTTTTTGTAATAATAATATACAAGTAGTAGTTGTGATTTTTTTTTAGAAGAAATATTCAAATGTCATTTTTGGCCCATTTTGAGAGCCCTAGTACCTGCACACATAAGACATTAATTTGTTGTTTTATTTAATTTTGCCCCATGCAGACCATTGTTACTGAACAGCCTTTTTAAGAGCTTGTTGTTTTTCGCGAACCAAAATGTTCTGTTCTGTAATTGTGCAGCAATTTCTTCATGGCCCGCTACCTGGAGGACAAAGACAACTGTAACAAGAAGGAAGAGAGTCATTCACCCAACGAGTCTGAGGTGGTCATTCCTTCTCCACCACCTGCACAGACCAAAGACAAGAAGGGTGTTGATAAAGGTAGGATAGTGAATAGTCTTGTCAGAATATACTGCTTAATGTTTGATATCAATATCACAATTTATCCAGTTCTAAAATCTGCACCAGCGGCCAAATCCCGAACAAGGTTGTGTGTCTTTCCCACAAAGTGATCCTGGAGCAGTGGCGGTTCTAGGGGCAGGGCCACAGGGGCATTGGCCCCATCTAAAATCTAATTGGCCCCCTGAAGTGCCCCTGTCCTGTCATCTGTCGTTTTGATAGACAATGACCATCAGATTATAGGTGAATGCAATTCCATGCCCCAACATTTGTGGCAGGAGTTCGCCAAATAGGCAGGTCCACCGTCAATAAAGCTGACAGAAGAAGACTATCATCTGAATGAACACAACAACGATAATCCGTGAGTACAATACCACAGACGGGCCGGGGACGAGGGCGGCACGGTGGTGCAGCAGGTAGTGCACGTGCCTCACAGCAAGAAGGTCGCCAGTTCGATCCCCGCGTCGGGCAGGGCCCTTCTGTGTGAAGTTTGCATATTCTTCCCAGCTTCCTCCCACAGACCAAAAACATGCTCATTAGGTTAATTCTGACTCTAAATTGTCCTTAGGTGTGAGTGTGAGTGCGAATGGTTGTCTGTCTCTATATGTTTCCCTGTGATCAACTGGCGACCAGTTCAGGGTGTACCCCGCCTCTCGCCCGTTGACAGCTGGGATAGGCTCCAGCCCCCCCACAACCCTGAAAGGGATAGTTGGTATAGAAAATGGATGGATGGATGGCTGGAGATGACACGGAGAACTAGGGCTGGGCGATATGGCTGAAAACTCTATTGCGATATAAGCGTTTTATATTGGTCGATATCAATAATTATTGATATTTTTTATGACCTATTTAAAATAAGGACCGGGAGAAAAGTACATTCAATTTAAACATTTTTATTTTAAATTTAACCTTCCTCTGATTATAATCCCCTCAGGCAGAAAGGAAAGGAAATGTCAACACAACCATGGAAAACACTCAAATAATAAATGGAAAAAAAAGTGTAAAAATGTAAACAGAGAGAAACCTGCAGGTTTAGTGCAGGAAGTTCACAAGCTGATTCACCTTCTGCTGAATAAAATGTTTTCAAATATGTGCAGTGTTTTAGAAACAGTAGAAACTGAGATGGACTTGACATCTGTAACATACAAAAAACAAACATGATAGACAGTACAGTAAGTTTGACTGAACTATAAAACCAGCCTGGACATATGAACAACTTGAGTCACTCTTCTGACTCATACATGAACTATTCAATTATATTTTTATTGCGAGTGTGTTTACAAAAAAAAAAAAAAAAAAAGCATGTGTGAGAGATGTTTGTAACCTGGCTTCTCCTCAGTGCTCAGTGAAGCATGTCTTTAGCTACATGATATGCCGCTGCCTCTGTTATGTCTTCGTGCCTTTTAGATGATTTGTCATCAGGCACTGAAGCAGATACCTCTGCATGGTGGTCAGCTGCTTGTGGTGGTGCTGCGGTTGCAAATGTTGTTGGACGTTGGCGAATACGGCTGTGCTCCAAAGAGTGAGCGCGGTTAAGGTGGTTAAATAAGTTTGTGGTGTTACCGGTCTTGGTGGGGGCGACAGTCTTGCATAAGTTACAGACCACATTGGCCTGACTATGGTCCGACTTATATAATCCAAAAAAATCCATACTGGCGAGCTGACTTTCCCTGTTTTATCGACAGCAGTGCTTTCTATTTCTCATCTCACTCCTCGCGAAGCATCAAACACGAGACAACGACATGGCGCAACCGATCTTGATAATGTTACATGATTGGTGTGTTAGCGTGTCTCTCTCACTGATTAACGATTACTCCCTACGTTGCTCGATTACCTGAGAGCGAGTGCCTTTGTTCATGCAACCAACCTCGCTTCGCAACTTCAGGTTTCTTCCGACGAAGAAAAAAAAGTTATCGAATGTTTTATCGAACGCATTTTTTATTGATATTGATGACGTGTCTATCGCGAGACATATTGCTATTGTTTTATCGCGCAGCCCTGCGGAGAACCATATTAGATAACAAGAGTTTTGGAGAGGAAAGAAAAAGGTGGGATGCAGAGGTTCTCTACACTTCTTGAGTTTGTAGTATTCCCAGAACCTTTCAAGAAGGTGTTTCATGAGCTGTTTAGGCTAAGAAGGATTGCCATTGTTATACCCATGAGCAGTGCCTCATGTGAGCGGAGCTTTTCAGCCCTAAGTTTAATTAAAAATAAACTTAGAACAACAATGGCAGATTGTCGTTTGAATCACCTTGGGATCCTGAGCCTTGAGCCCCAACGGGCAAAGTCTTTAGATATCACTGAATTTGTGAGACGTTTCAGTTCCGGTAACAAAAACCGCAGAATGCTGTTTTGAGATGAGCCAAATGTACAGTAGTTACTTGTATAGTCAGTTTAGAGCAGTACTGTCTGGATCTTGCCTCTACCTGAAGTTGCTCACATGGTACTGTGTGTGAGAGAGATGTTCTCAAACAGTGTTGGTGATTTCTCTGATCAACAAAAAGTAAGACCAGGTTATACTTGTCCA
The DNA here is from genome assembly GCF_039877785.1 of Chaetodon trifascialis. Classification (NCBI taxonomy): domain Eukaryota; kingdom Metazoa; phylum Chordata; class Actinopteri; order Chaetodontiformes; family Chaetodontidae; genus Chaetodon; species Chaetodon trifascialis. Next base: position 3,546,713 of record NC_092068.1, read on the forward strand.
ATGTAAGATTAAAAAAAAAAAAAGTGTGAAAATGTATTTGAATACTATTTTATTTCCTTTGAAGTTGCTCACATCCTCATATGTGAAATTGAAAATGAGTTTTACTGTCTACACTTTTTTAATTAAAATGTTTGAAAAAGGTGTGACTGGGTGTGCTTTATCATAAATGTGACTGCATGCATGTTGGACAAATACTTGGCCCCTCGGTGAGAAATGTGGCCCCTTGATGGCCCCTTAGAAAAATCCTAGATCCACCACTGTCCTGGAGCTCTCCAGTAGAGAAAAATTAATTATATAGATGTTTTTTTCATGATGCTTTAACACATCAGAAGTCAGTTACAACATAATGTTTGGTGTCATACAACATGAGCCATACCAACCAACCTAGTGATTGGGCAGTGCCTAATAAGAAGGTTATTTTGTATTTGGTCACCTGGGAGGTGGGCCAGCAATTGTGTCAGGGTGGTTTTGGCCCCCTGGCCCTGACTTGGCAGCACAGCTGGTCATACCATACAAAATTAATGAATACAGATATCACTCTAACCTCTGTGTTGACTACACTGCTTCTTATTGGTGAGGCATCTGACAATGCTACTCACAGCTCGTTTTCAAAGTTTGGGTCAGTCAGTCTTGAGTGGAACGGATTGGAATGAAGTTTCAGCTTCTCAGCTATTACCACAAAACTTCCCTGCATAACCCTGTCTCTGTCAGAATGTGGTCTTGTGAAAGCTGCTTGCATCCAAACTAACTTTATCCAAGTGCATTTGTCCCTGCAGCTCATCCAGTTTAGCATGTTTGTAGCTCTTGTGATTGGTCTTTTTCATCACTGCGAGCACATCCCCATAAACTAGTTTAGACACACTAGGCAAGTGGAGTATTCCCTCTAAAAAAACACATAGGTTCAAACCACTCAAATATCTATTTTTCTGCATTATGTCCATAAGAGGGCGAACCAGTACATCAATAGACATGCTACTTGTATATTATTACAACAGAAACTTCTTTTAAAAGATTTACATCCTCACACATTACAAAAAAATCAAATAAAATACTGTCCTGTACCCTGTTGTTAAAGTATACGCTTGTTTCAGCTTGAACTACTTATCGAGTTTCCATTTGGTGCAAGTCCACATGTTCTGGAAGACTTCAATGTCCCAGACAAACGGGAGTTTTTTTCAGTATTGAACGTGAGCAACCACAAAATGGCTGCAATATAAATTGGGCATTGTCAATGTGCATCTACTAAAAGTGTTTATTTTTGCCACTGACACGGTCAGATTGTTGTAATAAGTCTCTGACAATATTATGAAAAGGATCCCTACAGAGACACATTTTTTTTTAAAGAGTAACGTCGTTTTGTTTAAGCAGAAACAGCTGTTATATCGCTCTCATCAAAGCCACCAGAACAACCTGTGGGTCTACCATTTTATTATATTATTATGTTCATTTTGCTATGAGGTTAAGTAATAGCTTTTTTGCATTTATGAATGGCCCTGGAGGTAGGAGGTTGTCCACCCCTGTTTTAAAGATGTATTTTCTTTGATCAAAAGTATTTTTCTGTAAGGGGGGGCAGCACCTCAATACTGAGAACTTGAGATGAAATGATGAATAAATTGTCCGCAAGACCTTTATCCTCTCTGATCTCTAGGTTAAACCATTGTTTGTTTTCCCTCTACTCCCAATTTCATTGATATCATCACTAAGACCAAGATAGGTTGCAAGATAAATCTGCACGTCATGCCTCAGACGCTTCATATTAGAACCTCTGCCAGTTTTGTTCTCGTTCACATAGAAATTAATGTAAATAAGATGGACCTAAGCATATGAATAGACTGAACAAGCATATAATGTCAAATACAAATTATTTGCTCAAACATTAATCCACTGACTCTGGCTTCCACAGCTCTTTCTAATCGGGCTTTTGTCACCCGATCTACAACCCTGAGTCTAAAAAAGTTGGGACACTGTATAAAATGTAAATAAAAACAGAATGCAAGAACTTCCAAATGAGCTGTTTACCGACAGTGATTTTACGAAATGGTCGTGAGTCCATGTAGTAATATCCTTTATATAGTCGTATGTTCACAAAGTGGTGAACTCCGCTCCATCCTTGCTTGTGAACCCCTTTCATACCCAATCATAACACTATCACCTGTTACCAATGAACCTGTGGAATGTTTTCAGTTGAGTATATGTCAGAAGGGATTAACAAAGTGTCACATTCTATTTAATTTAGGTTTAACACAGTATCACTTTTTTGGAATAAAGGTTGTGGATCAGATGACAAAAAAAAAAAAAAAAAAAAAACTCCAATTAGAAAGAACTTTTATGGTGGAAGCTTGAGTCAGTGGATTAATGTTACAGCAAATAAATTGCATTTGAGATAAAAAACACTTGTTCAGTCTATTCTATGAATCCCCAAAAACAGCAGTATGTGGGTGACCAGCAAACATGTACTGTCTGCATGTTCAAAGTCTGATATATCTTATTCCTGGAAAGCTCCATTGTTGAACTATTATTAACATGTAAAAGTGCCACACCATGGGTGGCTTATTCCATTACCTGTTCCTGATAAAACAGGCTGGTGTAGTTCCTTTCAGTTGGTCAAAGTAGCACAGTGGTGTAAACACTGACACAGAGGAACAAATTCCATGTGGCTCTTTTATGCTACACTGACAATAATTCACTTACTCTTGGTTTTGATCCCGTCATGGATTTTCTTGATAAAATAAAAACAGTAAGAACACTATGCTTATGCTTTAATATGTTACACCAACTAAGGTGTTAGCAAGTGTTAGTGGAGAGTTAATGAGTCTTGATTTTCATGACCCTGCCAACAAATTAATTATATGTCATCAAAACTTGAGAGTGAGATATAATTTACATGTGCATGACCATGACAGGCACAAGGAGTCTTCATTTTTGTACCACTGTTATTAGGCAGCTTTCTTTTCATTCCAAGACAACTTTCCACTCATTATTTGGCAGTATTCCACTCATTATGCACAGTTAGAGAACAGTATTCCTGACAACATTTCATGCACATCTATCTATCTATCTATCTATCTATCTATCTATCTATCTATCTATCTATCTATCTATCTATCTATCTATCTATCTATCTATCTATCTATCTATCTATCTTTGGTACAGTATACTTATAGCTTATCTAAAGTGCAATATACAATGTGCAGTGGTTGTAACTGTTGCCTCAAAGCAAAAAGTCTCTGGCCTCTAACTTACCAGCTGGCTGGGTTCTTCTTGAGTGGAGTTTGCACAACCCAACAACCAGCATGAGTTTCCTCTGGTTTCTCCCCACAGTCCAAAAAAAAAAAATGCAGGTTAGGTTAATGGCAACTATACATTGGCTGTATGAATGTTTATCTGTCTCTGTGTGTCAGCCCTTTTTATACAAAGAGACCCTTCTCCAGGGTGTGACCCATATAACTCAGTGACAGCTGTGATCAGCTCCAGCCCCCTACGACCCCCTAAAGAATAAGCAGGTATAGCTAATGTATGGATGGATTTATGCTATACATCAGTTCTATACTTTTGTTTTGCCCTGTATGATATCAGTAAATCTTCTCTTGTCTTATTTTCTGTTGCTCATTTTAAGTTGCTCTGTAAAAGGCCATCATGTAAAAGACCAAATGTGTATCCAAACTCCTTTGGTCACATGAATATCTGAGTCTTTTTGGCTTGTATCACAGGAAAAAAGAGCAACATTGCAGAGAAGCAATTTCCTCCAGCAGAGCCACTCGAACCAGTTCTGCCTGGGAGCTTGGCCATCGGCTCAGTGTCTCTGGCCGTGGCCAAAACTGGGGCTCAAATACAGGACATCCCTCTCTACAAATACATAGCAGCACTGAAGAACAGAAAGGTTAGACTGCACAAGCACAAACACATACACACAATAACTCCAGTGGGAGCAACATGTAATGATGTTTTAAACATTTTTGTTCAGGCTCTGTCACAGTTTCACATCCCTGTCTCCTTGGTAACTTTATTGAGCTGTGGAAAGAATTCTCCTGGAAAACTGGGTTTACTGGAGGAAGTCATCCTGATCCCCAAAGCGGGACAACGAGTCAAACAAGTACTTGCCACTGTTCAGTCACATTTCTGTGTAGCTGCTACATGTTCTGTCTGCCTTTGGTCCACTTCTTCTCAGAGCTGGCTGTTGGTATAGACTTATTCATTCTATAAAGTTAGTGTTCATTGTGGAAGTTCCTTTGCTTCCTTTGTTGCTACTATGTGGTATATTATTGGTATGGCACCTCAGTTTTTCTATATACAGTTTTCACTATAGCATCTATTAAACATGCTGAACTGTGAACTTCTTCAACAGATCATCAGAATGACCCTTGAGTTACAGAAGGAGATGATGAGAATAATAAACACTTCAACAAAAGCTGGGGTGAGGGACACTGCAATTTATTCACTGTAAGAATAGGAACTGAGTTCACAAAGGCTTTATGAGAGCACAGAATGTAAAAGGTGGAGACAGGATTCGAAGCTTTTTCTGTTACTGAGTTTTCCTAAAAGATATACACAAAAAAGGTGATTTCTGTTTGATTTTCATGGCTTCAGCTTCAAATTAACTGAGGTATGCAGGCTGGGGGGGGGGGGGGGGGGTATGTTGAAATGCTTATTAAAGCATTCAATACTTCTTCTATTTACATTTTTCTTAGAACAGCATTTGTATGTGTTATGTCCTGCATTGTTCAATGACCCCTAGCACTTATATTCATAGAGACTGAGTGGAACACACTCATCCTCAAATAGTCTTGCATTGACAACCATCTCATTCAAACCTATATTAATAAATACACATGTATTGTCATTGACATGCAGCTTCAGTTGTACAATACGTTTCAACAGACACAACTAAAGAGTTGTTGTAGGTTAATGCATTTCTTACAATTCAGTGTGTAAAAGCAGAATACATAGATGTTGTGTCTTTGCTCTGAGGCTACCCAGGCAGTACTGTGTGACAGTGGAGCGCCTGCTATGAACTTCGAGCGACCTGAGCAACCTCTGGATCTGATCACAGAAGCCTGCACTAACTTTGGACTGGCACTGGGAAAAGAGATCCATTTAGCAGTAACCTGTGCTGCTCCTGAACTCATGGACTATGTAAGTTGTAGTCGCTGGGTTTATGTGAGCCAAGGTGTGGTCATTTAAATCAAATATGTGTGCATATGGCCATAGAGGTCAGTTTACATTCAAATACAGTATAGGCACAGCTGATAGAAACAGAGAGAGAAGTTAATTTGTTTTCTTGCTCTCAGTCCAAAGGAAAGTATGAAATTGCAACAGGAGTTTTGAAGTCTCCAGATGAATTAGTGGATATCTATCATACCCTCATCAGCAGATACCCGGCAGTGGTGGCCTTAATCGATCCCTTTAGGAGAGAGGTAAGTTCAAAACATTCCATTACCATTCTTTTGCCAACGTGTCAATGATCATATAAATGATGATGATCATATATATATATATGTGTGTGTGTGCGTGTATGTGTTTGTGTGTGTGTGCGTCTGTGTGTGTGTGTGTGTATGCAGACAACTTTGTTAATATGGTATAAATTAACAATATTGTTTATACATTGTACGTGTTTTATCTTTTGTTTCTTCTGTTGTTATGTGATAGCTTTTAAGTTAAAGGTGATGTATTTTAGATTTTTCTTTTTAACAAAACCCATGAAAAGAACAAAACCAACAATGTGTTTGTCTGTCTCTCAGTACTTTCTGACTTGTATACTCTGTCAATGGCTCTCAGCCCCAGCCCTTTGGTTCCCACTGAAAAAATATTGGGATTGATATTGAAATTATCACCCCTAACAGTAGTAAATCGTTAGCCTCATAGCATAATTGCCTAAATCATTTTTTGGCCAAACTGAGATATCTGCCTAACTCTACTGTACTCTCCTGACACTGCTGCTTCATCCTGCCTTATCGCCCGAAAAACCTTAAAATATGACTTAGGCAATTATGATATGAGGCTAACGAAATGTAGAATATTTGATTGTGGTCAAAGAATGGCATATTTTTTCCCACAAGGTTGTAGTACTTGTTGAACCCCATGATTGACAGGTGAAACCTGAAAACTAACTTTCAACCAGGAGTTGAGCAAATCTTTTGACAGTTGACATGTGACGAGTTTGTTTAAGGGCATCCATGGCCATAGTTGCACATGCAGACTTGCCAATCATCCTTCATGGAGCTGTCAGGGACCAAGCCAAAAAGGTGGACATGATGTTAGGAAATGATAAAAGTAAATAAATCCTAATATAAGAAACTAGAAAAAGAAGCTCTAAAAATTAAAGGAGGTCAACCAAGCAATGAAAGAAACCAAAACTTCAACCTAACACAACATAATTAAAGGGACCTGGGGCCTGTATTACAAAGCAAGTTCAGCATATCCAGGATATCCTTTCTTTATCTGGTTTCTCTAAGCCTGATAATCACCATGGTTAAGCAGTCACATGATGGTGGTTATCAACTCAAGAAGGTTTCCCCAATCTAAGTTGCAGCATATTATCAATTGCAAACATGAACAAGTATACTTGCAGCAGAGGAGCGTATTTCACAACAAGCATATGGAATATTAGACAAACTCGAAGTAAAACACAATATGGGCTAAAAGCAACACTGTTGTAGTTTCCAAATGCAGGAAAGACACCATGCATAAAAAAAGAAAATGGAAAAAAATTGGTGACTGTCTGAATGTGTAATTCCATCATTAGGGCATAAATAGATCTGACCATAATTACATTTGTGTATTCCATTAAAGTGTATTATTTACATGTATCATTATGCCATACCTGACAATGGCTATATCAGGCAGACTTAGGAGCAAATCATTGCTTCAATGAGTCTCAATCATAGGGTGATACTGGTCATACAAAAACAGTGTCTCTTGTATAAATAATCATTGGGGAAGCCAAAATTTGCTATTCTCTCAACACTCTCACTATCCTCGTACCAGGCTATATGGGATCTTGTACCAATTGCGATGCCATTTACCATGAGAATTGGCTGATCAGTAGGCAACGTTTTAATACACACTGATGTGTTATCTTTAATATAACTTATTAAATCTGAAGTTACCACACTAACCCTAAACCCCTAAACCCTATAGCATGAACCGTGCTTCATGCTATAGGGGTGAATGAGGAAAACAGGCAGGAAAGCTGACAAGGAACTCTAATCATGAATGCAGATGACCTGACACCTGAAAAAGAGAAAACACATGGACTAAATACACAAGAGGCTAATTAATGAAACACAGCTGATACTGGAAGCAGGTGGGAAAAGACATAAAGACAGGAAGTAACACAAAACATGACACATGAGGAGAAACTATGTCAACATAAAACAGGAAATAACTAATCTAAAAACCCCCCAACCATGGCGCTCTGAGCTTACAGACACACATGCCCGAGACAGACACAAGTATAAACTTGACCAACAACAACACCAAACACCAAGAGTAATTTGGTTTGGGTAGTAATTATGCTCTGTTTACTCTTGTTTATGTGTTTGTGAAGTTGACTATGTCTTAGATGTATGTTTTTATGTGCATATGTATGATCATTTGTACCTTTGCTCTCCAATCAAATGTGTATCCTTTTTCTTGTGTATGGGTGCTTTTGCTCTGTAAGGACATAGACCAGTGGGAGAAGCTGCGGAATGTGATTGGAAACTCATGTTCACTGCTTTCTGACATCACCTACAAGTCAAAGGCCCCACCCCTTCCAGGAGTCAGAGGTCACATCTTAAAACACATGCATGAGACAACAGTCAGCGAATTGATCCGCATCACATCAGAGCACCAAGGTAGCAGATTCACTCAGATGTGGTAGAGAAGCACAATCAATACAGGAAAGATGGCAGCATTACTGCTGTACTCAGTTGTTAATTGGTAAAATACCATTCAACTCAACTGGAGGACAAATACAACATAGAAACAGAATTGTTTGACTTTCTGACTCTATTTAGAAAGTATATGAAGCACGTTTGACTCAAACCATCATCAGGAGCAGGTGGATGTGTCAGGTGATTTATCATTTGCACCAGTCTGATGCTGTCCGAGGCCTAAACTGTTTGTAACACAGAGCATCAGCACATCAACACCTAATACTGTCAGTTGATGTATAAAATACAGAATATTTAAATATTTATAGAAATATTTATTTAACCTTTAATATTTATTTATTTATATTTATGTATAGGTTTGCTTGGAGAGACACTCCAATGCATGTTATTATTGCCGCAAATGATGCCATTTAAAACCTTGATGAGAGTGTCCTGACTGAAAAACAGATGTTTAAGCCACGTTAACATGAGCTGCATTTACTGTAGGTCAAATCTGCTGAAAGGGAAGGCCTTCATATATTCTAGACACACTTGTGGTTGATAGAAGATGAATCTAACTCAGTAGAGGCTTTGCCTCACTGGTAATAACTGCATGAAAATAACAGATTTCTCAGCACACGAGGCTTGTAAGAATGATAATATCATTTTGGCCTCCCGCCCAGCTGCAAATTCAATTTCCTAACACAGCCTTGTGAACAAGTAAACACAGAAATCAAGTTCTCCATTGTCCAGCTGTACATTCCAAACAGTCATAATGTCACTGTAATATTGTTTAATGCTTAATACTTCTGTCCCATTACTCTCTAATGACCCAGCCAATCTCACAAGCAGGAGCATGGGTGGTTTTGTTCACATTAGGGTGTTTCTCTTCTACTCAACACAGGGCAGAGACATGCCAAGGAATTGAGCATTTATAGCAAACAGTTGTACAAGTAGATTTGGTTGAAAGGGATCTGCTGTTTGAGGCAGCTCTCAAATAATCAGAGCAGAAACAAGGATTCTGGTAGGAGGACTAATCCCACCTTAGTAAACATAAATTAACAATAAATCTTAAAGCAAAAATACCTGCAAATACCAGCTGCAGCTGCAAACAGCGCTGCATGGTGGTATCAGCAGAGTGAAACAGTAAGAAGTGTCATGTTAGAATGGCTGTGCTGTACATTAGCGTGAATATGACTGCACATTTCTTGTCACTTGGTAGCCAAACATCTGATGGTGAAACATGAATGAAACAGCTGAACTGTGACTGCATGGCCTGAACTAACACTTTATCAGTGTGTCCCAATGCTTTTGCATCTGTGAAATGCTGCTTCTATGGTTGATTGCTATCAATACTAATGACGTGTCTTTGTGTGTGTCTTCACCTGTTGACCTGCCAGGTTCAGTGTTAATGGGAACAACATGCAATGAGCCCTGCAATGATGACTCTCTCTCAGACATAGTAAGTCTTATTTCCAGCTTCATGACATTTCTGATCAGAACAGTTGTGCATCTCTCCAACACATTCTTTTGGTTTAACAGTCAGCAGCAGCCATCTGCAACAATGATGTGTTATATGCTCTGAGAGTCACAATCTACTGTTTCTCAGGTCCAGCAGCAGGTGTTGTAGTGATAGCATGAAACATTCAACCATGATTGTGTTCTTTCCCCACAACAATGCCAAATGGCAACAAGATATTGAATGAGTTTCTGAAGAATGAAATTGTTGAATACATCATGTTCAACAACACCAGCCCCACTAATCCATTGTTTTAAGCCAAAATACCAAAAAGACATTAGTCCCAGCTCCTCGGAGTGAATATTGGACCCTTTTCTTAGTCTTCTATGATAGTGAACTGAGTATCTACTGGATACTCTTTATCCATCAATATGAATATGTCCACTTGGTCGCTGGGAAGTTGTGATGGCAATTTTTCTCTATTAACTGACTGTTAATGCAGCAAACATATAATTGAGAAAATAATATAGAGATACATTGTGAATGAAAGTAACCATTAGATGCAGCCCAAGTCACCAGCAATGTAAATGCCTATAATACCATGAAGTCCAATGTGTGAGGAACTTTGGAATCCAATTTAAACAGCTGCCTTCATTTCCACATAATTTTCTATCACATCCCTATCCCCTCCACCCCTAGGTCAACATTCTCAACTGTGATTGGACCAAACCTCCTATCTGCAGAGCAAACTCATCAGTATAACCCCAGAGACAAAGTCCTGGTTTCTGTCTCGCTCCCCTTGGTGGCATCACACATCTTTCCTGAGCACCAGTTTCTGAGTCACAGATTACTGCTCTTCTTCTCCTCCTTCAGGCTGTGGGTCTGGGCCTGGACTATATCAAACTGGGAGGTCTGTGCGGTGCTGAGAGGATGACTAAATACAACCGGCTGATTTCTATAGAGGAAGAACTGGCCCAACAGGGAATCCTGGGTAGGTTTTTTTATACTCCTCCCTTGTCTTTTTTTTCTTTAGCTGGACAGAGAAAGAGGAGACCAGACAAAGCCAGAGAGAGAGGGGTAGTAATGCCTGGGCTTGAGAACACATCGCTCCCTCTCTCTGTGTTGGATGTGAAAGGAAACTGTGTGTGAGGAATCATACAAATGTGTATTTGTGTGTGTGAGTGGAAGAATGAAAACCCCTCCCTTGGATCTGTTAATTGGCCTCCTAATTACACACAGGGACAACTACTTTCCCATCCATCATTTCCCAAAAGCAGGCGGGGACACTGGAGGGCTAATGAGAGATGAGTGTGTCAATGTGTTATCATTTCCCATCATAAAAAGTTTATTTAACATGCTTATTGGTGTTTAATGTTTGTATTGATACTCGATGTGGAAGCCTAGAGTGTGCGGAGGTGGAGAGAAAGGCTCAGTGTGCTTCAACTGTAGCAGCAGAAACATCATTCCAGTTGTTTGAGGCATCTATGAGCCACCTTTTGTCCATTCCCTTTATTTCATTATTTTCTCTCATCCACAGTCTCCAAGGAGAAGCACCCCCCTCCACTGTTCAGTGAAAAACCACAGGAGCAGTCCACTACTGCAGAGAGTACTCAGAGAGTCTGACACAGCCTGCTCACAGCTCACAGCTTCTGTTTACATCAAGAAAATATAAGTCTTCAGGGCTGTGTCAGAGCTTCCACATTATATTTGACTTTCATAATTTATTTCTGCTGTTATCACTTACTCAGAGCTGATCTTAAACAAAGTGAATTAAACTGTTGTTACAGTCCTGGTTTTTTTGTTTTTTTGTTTTTTTTTTAAACTGGATTAAAAACCAATATGAACCTATTGAGAGAGATGTTAAGTGGGTAAACACGACCTTCAATTAAACAGTTTTGAAAACCCTCAAACATCTTGTTGCCACTTGAAGCATTTACAAGCCATATTTTCAGGTGCTGTACACTGTTCCTTACACAAGCACAGCTCAGCTTCAGGTCACAACCAATCATCTCCAAACATAGCAGCGCTCATGAACATCCAGTATTCACGACTGATGGCAACAAATGAGATCTACTGGTGGAGGTCATTATTTCATGTGATCGCTGCAATTTAAATCATGTTTTCAATAAATAATGTTTACATTACTGTACTTACTTTTTCCCCAGAAAAGACAAGTATTAAGTTCTTAACACTGAAACTGAATTAAAACTAAATACTTTTCATCACCTTATTAAAATAATTGCCTAAGTCATTTTTTGACAAAAATGGTATATATATATATATCCCCCCCCCCCCCCAAATCAACTCCTTATGATGCTGCCCACCTCTGGTAAAACTGCCTATATCCTCAGTTTAACAGATCATGTTAAATCAGATCATGATTCTACACCTTTAGTATAATGGCCTATATCAAGATTGTAACTTAGGCCATTTTATTTTGCCAAGTCAAAAGACAATGTGACTTAGGCAGTTGTACAAGCTTGTCAAGATGGTGGCTGCTTCAAGGAGGAGAAAAATCTACCTAGCCACTGAAGTTATTTCCATGATTCAAAGATTATCACCTATTGGTAAGTGATGAGGTTTTCTATAATATAGGCTAGGCTGTAAATATGGCCCCGTTATTTAGTCTTTTTAGTCAGCATTTTAGTCAGCAAAATAGCTAGCTAAAAGAAGATACCTAAAGCTAGCTAAATGATGTGCAAAGTTATTTTGCTTAACTATTTTGGACCAAGAGTGGAAAGTGGAAATCCAGTTTTTGGCTGATTTTTTTCCACATTACAAGATCTAATTAAGAGAGATTTGAATACCATATCACAATCTAACAGCTTGAAATGGTTTGTATTTAATGTCACTTGAACATAATATTAGTAAACATATCACCGTTTGACTTGTAATATAGTATACCTGTTGTTCAGTGTCTGCACACAATGCAATGGTTGTTTTTCAGAATGATCACCCATTTGTGACCGTATACCTCAACGAGTTTAAACGTTTTTCGTCTTTGGTAGGAGGTGTACTGAACAATTCAGACACCGATCAGGCCTCATCCAATGAAAATGACATTGAGAGCATTGTTGAAGAAATGAAGCAGCTTGTACCAGGCCAAGACATAACCTTAAACACTCCTGTTGATGTTGATGTTGATGTTGATGTTGTTGATGATGCCAAGCAGACACATCCACACCTTGAAGAAGAAATATCTGATAATGATGATGATTTCATTAGCGATCCAACTATACCCCATGCTGTGATGAGTCCTCTACCCCTGAAAATCAGGATGAGGATGTTGATTTAAACAAAACAGCCAAAAAAAAAAAAGAAAAGAAAAGAAAGTCCAGACACATGGAAGCAAAATGAATCCAAGGAGAGGCGTCTCAAAGGGATGTCACACAAGAGCAAAGGTGGCAAAGAAATAAATGAAAAGCTATGGGTCTTCCCTGCAACTCAGCACTGCCAAGCCATTACAGAACAGCAGTGGCAGTGGATATTTCAGAAGATTTGAGCAATGAACACCTGGGATGAACTTTGGTTATACATCTCCACTTTGGTCACAAAGGTAAACATAAAGCAAAAGAAAGTTGCTGAGGGATCCCGATGCAGTTCATCATTGTCCTACCAACTGAAGTTCCAAGATGGCGTGTGATGAAGTGTGCAAGTCACTTTTTTCCTCTACACTTGGTCTCCCTGAAAGAACCATTAGATGCTGGCTTTGACAATTTGCCACATTAATAGGAATCAGTCAAGAACCCAGCAAAGTAGAGCTGGAAGGAGAAGTGAGGAGATGCACACGCCTCCTCAGCATTAAATTGCTTGTCACAGAGACATGTTCAAAAATTTGCATGTCATTTTTTTTCTCATATTACATAATTGACAGACATTGTATTAGTATGTGAATAGTGAAAAGAAGTAAGAAAAATATCATATATTCAACTTATGGCTCAATTTGTTGTGTTTTCTGAAAAACTTGAAAAAATGACTTAGGCTTGATTATATTAAGAAGGTGTCGTATTGTTGCCAAGGTAGAATAAATTCACCCACTTGTATATTTGTGACTGGACCTTAGCACAGCAGTGACAAGCCATATAAATGCACAAGTCTGTCCCCTTTTTTTAACCCACTGATTGCAATTGTTCATATAGGTTTTACAAGTCTTTCACCATTTTATCACGACTCCGTTGGACTTCGAGACGTCCCTACTTGTTTTAGTTAGACTTTATTCATTTATGGGGCTTGCCAAGGCTTGTCGTTAGTCTGGTGGCTAGCTAACCAAACAGTTATGCCCTGTGAGGATGGTATGCTACTCACGGATGCAAACAAAAAAATACTGACCTCATGTAGGATATTCAAAAGCTCTCTGATTAACTGCAGAAAAAAGACCCCTCCACCTGTCCACACCCCTCTTCTTGCTCAATACCTAACCATCAGTTTTCCTTGCCTGAAATGGTAGTCCGTGGTCACAAGAGAGGCTCGGTGGGGCTGCCTCACCACCCAGCCTAAGAGTCTCCAACTGCTTCACGGCCCTGTCTGATGACCCTTTTGCCCACCCAGTTGATGGTCCTGCAGCTCCTACTCATCCCAACCTGGACACCTCAATGAAAACACAGCAGCTTTCCCTCTTCTGGTGGCTAGTAGTGCTTGCTGTTCCTTGGTGAAGCCTAATGACCAAACTTCATGCCAAACAGCAACCTCCTCTCCCCAGCGTTGAATCCTGGTGGATTCACAACAACACACAACACTTGCCTGCCCAGACACCCCATACACAATCAGCTACTCCAACACATCGTACATCATCCTGCCATGACAACCACGAGGCATTATCTCCTTGTCCCCTTTCACATTAATAGTCGGGGAATCCATAATCAGGAATACCCAGTTCTTCAACGCAACCTTCAGCCATGCTCCCCATCATCTTGGACAAACTCCCAAGCCTGCAAAAGTCTGCTCTTATTTCTGGTCCTATTCCCACACTGGCCTCTGGAGCGCGGTGTTTTCAGCAGAATCCTCAGCCTCCACACTTGTCTCCATTCTGCCCACAGAGCTCACTATCTCGGTTTTATTGAAAATTTTTATCTGTTTTGGATCATTCATCCTTAGTCAGAGTTGACAGAGTCCACCCCAACTGGCTGGGAAGTCGTATGCTTGCAGCTAATGTGCAGGACGCTGTACAGTTGACTCCACCTGATTGACTCTTTACATCCCACAATCCCTCCCCAGAAGCACCATCTCTGCTGAAACTGGTACCTCAGAGTACTGTTGTCAAATTCTATCATGCCTTTTATACCTCACCCTTTAATCCCACTGCATCTCCTTTCAAGTAAGATTCACTGTCAAAGTCATTTAACAATCAGTGCCTGTCCGTCCTTGACCAAATTACACCATCAGGAAAAATCAGGAAACAATCAAATCAATCGAATCAAATACCCTCCGCTGGCTGAACCATCACACTGAAGCCCGTAACAGCCCGTGCTGGTCGACACAGTCGATCACAGATCACACTGACAGCTCAATGGAATTGTGGTATCCCTCAAAGCTCACTTCTTGGCTCCCTTCTGCTTTTGGCCAGGTTATTCAAAACCATTGTGTGTTTTACCATTTTTACGCGGATGACAACTCCTTTGGTGCTAATCCTGATGGTCTCTCAAATAATAAATGCAGGCTGCTAGAAATCCAGGGGGAATATTTGATGCTAAGCTCTGTTTTGATGATCAAGTGAAACTGTTGTTCAGTAATGTTTCTTCCAGCTCAAGTTAATCTCAATTGTTCAGTCATCAATTGTTGATCTAAAAAGGTGCAAGTGCTTTCATCTATTCTTGATTATTGCAATGCGCTTCACTCAGGGGTCAACCAGTGCTCCCTCTACTGTCCCCAGCTGGTACAAAATGCTGGTACAAAATGCTGCAACTCATTACTGGAACACAGAACCATGCTCACATCACCCCGTGCTTGCTTCCCTACATTGGCTGCCTGTTACATTTCAAATTGAAAATTCGATTGCATTCTTTTAGTGCCTTAATTGGTCAGTCACTAAATACTGTACATTGCTGATCTGCTGCCCTCTCAACCAGTGAATCCTAAAATCACCACTAGGCAACAACTTGCTTTGAAATATTTAAGCAACAAGGATTGGATTAACTGGTTCCTACATTGACTACTGTTAGGTGGTCAGAATCAGATACCTGGTTCAAGGTGAAATGCTTTGAACACCGCTGCATTATGAAAACACAAAGGGCATATGAATTCAGTAGTTTAGTGTTACTTGAAGGATATGGACACATCATTTACACATTGTGCCTCAGTTGGACAGAAGCATAAAATACAGGAAAATCAACAGGGAGGGTTGACAGGTCTGTTCCAGGCTTAGAAAAATGGTTCCAGTATGTGTATAAATATTTCAGATTGAATTTACACCTTTCCTATTGTATCGTGCTATTTATTTCTACATACACAATATGAATAAATAATAATAATAAGAATAAAGAAAAGTCTAATGTGAACAATATTTTCATTTTCATTTTCATTTTCAATCATACCTGTTATGTTACACCAGTTCTGTCCAAACGAAACAAAACAAAACAAAACAAAACAAAACAAAACAAAACAAAACAAAACAAAACAAAACAAAAACTCCTCACCACACACAGGGTTAATTGGCTGGCACATGCCATTTACAACTACCACAGATATCTATGCGCATAAATATACAATAAATTCTTACATAAACCCATCACCAAAAATATACATAGTCTTAATAATTATTTACACACCCATACAGACTTAAGAAATACCAATAAATATAAATAAATATATAATAACATAAAGGCATTTAAAATCCAACCAAACTCCACTCTGCCACCTTGTCATCTATCATAATATCATACATATATATCAGACTGTATATTGCATTAAACATCTTTGCCTATAAAGTATACTATTGTTGGAGCTCTAGTAACGGCAACTCGTCGTTACATTTCCTCCCCACCCTCTCCTAAGAGAACAGCACCTCACAGAGTTGCAGGGACAGGTACCACTCTGCGAGTCTTAGATACCTCATCTGGTTCAACCACTGCAGAACATGATGATCTGTCTCAAGGAAAAAGTGACGTCCCAGTAAATAGTATCTCTGTAACTTCATGGCCAGAAACTCCTTCTCTTCTGTGGACTACCTCTCCCGATCCAGGAGCTTACAGCTCAGGAATAGCACAGGATGCCTCTCTCCCTCTGTCTCCTGCAGCAGTATTGCAGAACTTTTGAGAACAGACTCGCTTGTAAGGGCACCCTTGAGATCCTTGAAGACACTGTCACACTCCATTTTACTTTGTTTGGGGCTGAAGCTTTGGTGAGATCAGCTGGGACTTCTGCCGTCTCTGAAAAGTGGGGGGAAAACTTGCTGTTCCACCCCAACAGCCCCACAAGTTCACACAACTTCTTCTTGGTTGTGGGCACAGAGTAGATGGCATCCACCTTCCCCACTTGAGGATTGATCACCCCCTGTCTGATGACATGTCCCAGGCACCTGCTTCCATGCAAAAGCACACTTGCCTGGGTGGATGGTAAGTCCAGCTGTCTTGGTCAGGTGAAGCAACATGTTCCTCCCAGGTCTGGCTGAAGATGACGACATTATCCAAGTAGCTGGCTGCAAAGTGTGGCACGTCTTTCAACACTTGATCCATGAGCTGGATCCAAATGTTGTTGGCACCCGCTAGAGACCAAACAGCATCACCTTGAACTGAAACATGCCATAGGGTGTTATGCACACTGTCAGCTCCTTGGTCTCAGATACTAGGGCCAGCTGCTAATACCCCTTGCTCAGGTCACGTGTGGTGGTTAAACTGGACTACCCCACTCATCAATGGTAGTCATTAGGTAGGATTAAAACTTAGAGACTGCAGTGAAATACTTGAAGTCAATGCAGAACCTCAATGAACCATCTTTTTAGGGACAAACACAATAGGACTGCACCACACGCCTGCCCAAGTATGAATTATTCCCAGTTGCAGTATCAGCTCAATCTCCTTCTTTAGCTTTGGCACCAAACATGGATTCCTGGAGCACTGGTGGGAAGTAGCACCTTCCTTCAGGTGGACCTTATGCTGGACCAGAGTTGTAAACCCAGCTCTCCTTCAGGAGATTCAGTGGTCCCCTCATCTGACAACCATAGAGAAGCTTGACGGGTGAGAATCCTGTTGAAGCCTGTGGCACTTCACAGTATGCAAAAAATTAGGTAGGGCAGCCATTGGTCCCAATCAGAGCCTGCGTGGAAACAAATTTCCACATCATTTTCTTGCTTGAGGCACTTCGTTCAAGGTGCCCCACTACATCCATGCCTATTTTGTCAAATGGTGTTTCAGTGAGAGCCAATGGCTGAAGCTAGGAACAGGCTACCCCCTCAGCTGAAGTTAGCTTAGATGTTTCACATGAAGCACAAAAATCCTTGACATGGGTGTATATGCCCAGCCAAACAAACCTACTGGCAATCCTGTTGAGGGATTTCTGGAATGCTAGGTGGCCTGACCAGAGGATGGAGAGACCTAGCTCCATCACCTTGTGTGTAAGGCTCTGTGGCAAAGCTAAGGCTTCAACCTTAACCTGGTGTTGATAGAAAATGCCATTCTGAACCACATAGGTAGCATCCTTTAAACAGTCTGGTCTGCCTTGCTTCTCACTCTCTGCCTCTGAGACCTTGTCAAACCAGGTTTTTAGTGCTGGATCAGCTTGCTGCAGTGCTGCTATGTCAGAGGCAATATGAAAATCTAAGGTTTGGCAGGGCTTCATTGCTTTCTTACCATGTTCCCTGGCAGTAGCCAAAACTGTTTCCCTCCCTCCCTGAGCTCTGGACTTCAGCTGCTTTACTGGACTTGCTTCCAAATCAGTGTGGTAAAAAGGTAACTCCTCAAGGGTATTTCTTGACTTCTGAGCCCTAGTTTTCACCATATAACATGCTTAACTGCAGGTTGAGGACCTAGGTGATGCAGCTCAACCTCCTGAATTGGTGCCTCAACAGTGCCCTCTGCTTGTCTCCTACCAATGACCTGGTTATTAATTCTGGCCTGCTGTATTAACAACAGTAGTGTGAGGACATCATTATCAAGAATAACTGGATAAGGTAGTCTGGGCACTAAATCTGCTGGCAGGAGATAGTCTAACCACCTACAGTAACATAAAATTCAGTTGTGGGGTACACTTTCTTATCATCATGAACACACCTAATGTTAGAAGTGGTCTAACCCCACAGTTCTGTAGGAACAATCCTGGACAGAACAACTGACTGAAAGCTGCCAGAGTCTAAGAGGGCCTCCTAAAATACTGACCATTCACTAACACCAGCACAGTGTGCACTTCTTCCTGTGTAAGGACTGGGTAAGAAGGTCTGAGAACTGAACATAAAAAAGAATGCTTACTCTGGTTGCAGGACATGTGTACTGAGTGTGAGCATTACACTGATAGCAGCGTGTGTCTTGCCTAGAGCTGGAGAAAGAGTTTTTAGTCTTTAGCTTACTGGGAGAGAAATGATTGCCACCACTGGATTTACTGTGTCTAGGAAAGTAGCCGCTGGGGCTGACAGGAAAACCTCCACAAGCCGGGCAGCCTCTTCTGCAGACTTTAGGTAACGTTCACAGATCCAGACCTCCAGCTTCAGGCCCACAATCCTCAAAAACTGCTCTAGAATCAACAGCTCAGACATTTTTTCACACTTGAGATCTCCGACTTAGGCCATTTGTTGAACATGTCCTTCAAATGAACTTATAGAACTCTTCTTTTGTAGGTGCCAGTCTTTTGTAGGTGTAGTCTTAACATACAACATAAGCACTGTGTGCCTTACCTGTGAGCAGAGGGACAAGTTAAACAGCCCACTCTTTTTTTGGCCAACTACATCAGTGGCCATTCCTTCAAAAGTAGTCAAATAGTGTTCGATGCCATCTTCAGGAGAGAGTGATATCAACTTTGGCTGTATGTGGATGTGCGATGCCTTTTGTGGTGGTGGTGGTGGTTGCTCATTCTGCTGGCTGTCTTGACTGATAATCCTCCCTGGATTTTCCTCATCATCACTGTCACAGTTCTCAGTTCTGTTCTCATATTCATCTCTCAATGCTTTCACTTGTGCTTGTATCTGCAGAAAATGGTGCATACTTCTCCATCTTTACTCTTGGCGTATGGACTCTCTTTCTGTCTGTTGATCTCTCGATGGTTGGGAGCAGACAAGAGACTTCACCAGGACTGTCGATTCCTCCAGTTCAGTAGAGCTGCTTGCTGCTGTGGCCCCCTGCTGGACAGCTAAAGTATCAGGTTCTCCTTCATCTGGTTCCTCGTGGTGCTCTGCCTTTTAAGTACCTCTGGGCATTGTGCTTTCCTCAATGTGCTGTCTAACCTTCCCTTCTGACACCACTTGTTAGGCTGACTGAGCAATTGAAGGAGGCAAATTAGGAATTTTCATTTTCGATCATACCAGTTCTACCCCCAAAAAACCCCTCTGTTACACAGACTGCTCTTTATATAAGGGTGTTTGCTGGCACATACCATTTACAGGGACCAACACAGATATCTACATGCATAAATATACAATAAATACTTACATAAACCCATCATCAAAAATAAACATTCTTAATAATTATTTAAACACCCACACATACTCAATAAATACAAATAAATATCTTACTCAAATAAATACATTTAAACAATCCCATCAAACTCCCCCCTAGCCACTAGCTGCTTGTCGTTGTCCTCCAAGAACTGACAAAAGGTGTGCAAGCCCCTGGGGAACTCTTTTACCCAAACACCCTGGGAGAAGGAGAACAAGCACAGCTAAATCCGTGCATGACACCGACAGCTTTCAATCAACATCACAATTAGCTTCAGTGTGCATTTCACACTCTACTAAATTATCAAACATTTCACCACTCTTGAGTCAAACATCACTGTACGTTATTTCCTCATTCACCTGTGCACGTGACACAAGCCAACTTTACCATCAAACAATCAATAAATATGCTTAAAATATACTCATGTATATGCCAATCTGTGTACAACATTCAACATCTTCACTTGTAAAGTATACTGTTACTGGAGATCTTGCAATGGCAACTTGTTGTTACAATGTGACATCACTACAGTATTATGTAGTTTTGCATTCTCAGATAACAATACAAGCCCTCAATAACTGCACTTGGGAAAGAGAAGTTTGTTTCCTACTCCAGTCTGCTGATGATGAGCTGCTGCAGTGCACCTTAAATATTATAGGACTATTACTGTTATCATCTGCATAAGATAAAGCATGTTGGTATGCAAACCAGCATTTTTAATTTACGTCTGGCATTTGTAACAAACCAAACTTCTTGAAAACTGGTTGAAAATTCAGCAAGTTATGATTTTAAATGTGGACAGACATTCCTGCAGTCCTTGCTAGACTTAAATGCAATAGGAGGCACAGCTTCCCCTCACCAATATGGCACCTGTGGTGACACATTGCACCAATAAACAGCAGCAGTCAATGTGATATCTGTGTGTATATATCTATGGTTTGCACTCACAGGTTAAGGACTCAATTGTTTTAGGCCTAGAAGAGAGTTGGACTTCAACTCCATTATTGAAATATATATTACCTGTGATTGCAGATAATGTATTACACAAAGCAATGCTCATCACAGTGGATGGTGCCTCTTTCATCTTGTGTACCTCCTGTATGTCCTGTACCCCGAGTCTACATGTATGACTGGATGGGTGCAGTAGAAACTTCAAGTGGTCACAGGAACACAGTCAGGTGAGGTGAAGGCATTAGAGTTCTGACAAGGTCAAATTAATACACTATCACATTGGATAGGGAATCACAATTTAGAATACCAACTTAGAATTTCCAAAAAGTCTAACAAGAGATTGACAGGTTTCTGAGATTAACGGCAGTAGCATACAAGGAACAATTTAAATTTTCTTGCATTTATTTTATCCTGAGGGCAATGGATGAAGCCATTATGGTTACTATACTTTGCACATGGACAACCTTTGCTATGTTTTTACATTTTAGTTGGTTTTCTCTTTCTCACTAAGCTGTTGTGACTAAAAGCAGCCAGGCCAGGCCATCAAAATGTGGTTCTGCAAAGCCAGAGACAGAGATGATGAAGGACCAGAAGGAGCAAATGATCAATGTTTTCTAAAGCAGACATTCACTGGTGTCCTGACAGGATTGTTTTTGGTGAGGTCATTGCTCTGTTTTACATAAAGAAACTGCTTCTCAGTGTTTTATTCAGTATTCAATCCATGTTCTCAGATTTGTATTGAATATGCCAAATATCTTTTCTCCTAACCTGGCTGTAAACAGATGTCTCTTCCTTGCAATACATGTAGTACATGAACATATGACATTTATTTCAGCTCTCTTCAACAAGTGCAATTAGTCTGCATATGTATATATCCAGTTGGGAAGTCCTCTGCAGGTGCAAAGTTGAACCAAACTAATTTTGTTATTTGTTAAGAACCCACAAAGCAGGCCAACGGGCACACAGTGCACAGTAAGCCCACAGTGTGTCCTAAAGTGGGCATCCAGTGGGTATGTTTCTGGTCCACAGTGGGCCCCACTCTGCTTTATGTGGACACCTTACACAGACCCCACATTTCACAATAATTACGGGGTCCACAGTTAGCTGCCCACACAGGCTCCAAAAAGGCACATTTGCTGGGTTTTCTTTATGTCAATGAATTTGAATTTCCAGATGATTGTATGTGAATAATAACAGAGGTGAAACTGTCCACTTCAAATCATATGACAAAGAAAAAAGTTATTAAATTAAATTATTTTAATTCATTTTAATATTCGCTCTAAAAGACATGTTCATCCATCACACTCCTTCATAGTGACTTTAATGAAGAACATGAAGCTTCAGATCATATACTTACAATGGACAATACTTAAACCATATATCAGCAGATTGAATTAAGAGTCACATAAAAAAATTGTGTTGTTGCATTTATTGTGTTAATTTGACCAGTGGAAGCTCCGTGCTTTAACAGATCTGGATAATAAAAAGTACAAAAGTTGTGGGAGGACAAATGCCAGAAAACACAAACACAGAGCCATGTAAGTGTTGTCCGACAAAGCCTGCCTCCTGTCTGTATGGACATGTGAGGTAAGGGCCCCTTAACTGGTCAGCACTCTCACTGACCCCTCTTGTGGCTCCTCAGTTCCTCGAGGAAATGATTCTGTCAGTGTGTAAAAACAGGAGAGCATCCGCTTGGCCCGCAGCACAGAGAAAAAGGCTGCTTGTATACAGTGAGGAATGGAGGAGCTTCACAAGTGCTTTGTACACCAGCCATATACAGCTGCATCAATGAGCCTGTCAAGTGAGTTATCCCTTATTCACAGCTCTTTTCCATTAATCAGACTGAATCTGGCTGATGCAGCCCTGCTGACACGACATCAGTTCTGTTTGACTTCCTGAGGCTGGAAATGAAAATTTCGACACGAAGAAACAAAACCTACCATTATACGTCTGTTTCTTTGTTGTTTTGTGTGCCACTTTCACTTAACAGTTTAATTGAAGTTCTATTTTTAGGTTATTTCTATTCAATACAATTACTTTATTTCCTTCAAATTTCACATGTTCATGTGGCAAATAAATGAAATAACAAGTGTTCTCCAGCTGCTAATTCTTCCAGTTTCATTCAATTTGGTTTCTTGGTTTGCTGACAGCTTACTGTGGCTGGAAATGTCGGGGAGTGAAGACAACCTCTAATCAATGAAATGTGCAGATGCAAACTGAGGCTGGACACACGGCAGGGTCTCTGCTGAGGCTCCCTGGCAGGCAATTACTGTGTTTGGGAAAATAAATGAAATGACTAACAAAATAGGTCAAATTAAGTGTTTCCCAGACACACTAAAAGGACCTCCCTAATTGCTGGTCCCTGAAGGGACAAAAATACAAAACAACAAAACGTTATATTGTATCAGCCGATGAGGAGGGAAAAGACGGAGGAGCTGAGAATGGCGGCGGAGGACAGGCTGAGGGAAGAAAAGGACACAGCATGGTTTATATAATTACATGTTTTGCCTCGATCAGCAGCGTGTGTACTGTCCATCAATCAACATCAGTGAGTCCAGTGGCTGCAGCAGATGGAAGGAAGGAGGAAGGAATTGAGCTGGTCATTGACTTCGTTTCTGCTGAGGGAAGGAAGAGGAAGACAAGACTGGCGTCACTCCACCTCTGAATCAAAGACTATATTGTATGTTGGCATATGCTGAGCTGTGCCAGGAAGAGCTCAACTACGAGAACTTCATTAGATATGGAGGACATGAGGAGGCAGAGACATAAATCAAAACAAAGGCTTTCTCTTTTTTTATCTGACTCATACTCAAGCAGCTCCACCACTCACTGACACCCTACCCTGTGGACGTTGTCCAACGTAATGCACACACCCTCTTTGTCCTTTTGTCATGAGAAAAGAGAGGAAAAGCCAAATATGCTCTCTGCACAGATTAGTTTATCGAATCTCCTCACAGGCCATTTCCTGTTTCTATGAGGTCCACTGTGACTCAATAAAATTAGAGAGTGACTTCCCCTGCCATATTTGGTTCAGTGGGGTGAAGAATGAATGAACGTGTGGAAGACAGAGTGGAGTCTTTGAAGCCTGCTGCTGATGAATCTGCACTGAGGAGAGACTTTGAGGCACAATGACATTTCCTCCACACTGTTAGGGGGGATTGGGAGCTGGAAATTGCACCTCAGTGCTAAATGAAGCCTAAGCTTTAATTAACAGCAGCACACAATAGATACGGACATCACCCACAGTTCACAGCTCTCACGTTTCAATCCCTCACTCAAGGAAGTGTCTGGGCAGGTGTTGAGGGAAAACAAAACAACACGTGAGCAGCCCACCATTGTGGTTAAATCACCAGCACAGTCATTGTGATTTTCAAAGCGCACAGGCTGATCTTCTGCTCCATACCTGACTAACACCCTCATCTGACCGAGGCTTAAAGGGAAAAGCCACTTAATCCACCTAAGACACTTTAACACTGTTACAAAACAGCCAGTGGTGAAGTATTTTGCATTTCTGGACTTGGTGAAATGTCATGTAGTTTTCAGTCTTGTGATTTTGTTTATCATATCATTCTGAAAATCAGATTGCAGTTTCATTTACTCAGATTTGAACACAAAGACAGGAGTCTCCAACACAAAGGTCACACGGGGAGAAATCCATTGTAGAGATTTCTCCACCGACAGTAGCCTCAGCAGACCAGAATGCAGTGCAGCTATGAAACATTTGTTACATTCTGACTCAAATTTCAATCACAAAGGAAAGTACATTAGACATGTTTGCAACTCGCAATTAGTAAATCACAATGGAGTTCCATTTACAGAGAAGAGACAGCTTGAACAGAGCTGAGACATTAGGTCTAACCTGGACATACTATATGCTCAGTATCACCATTTGGTGACTTGACAGATGAATTTAATCAAAGTGTTCACTCATTATGTTGATTAAACTGTAATCTGGACTGCATTAGATTTCCCTAAACTATATGCTGTTTGAAATCACTAGTATGTAAACATCATTTCAAGGTGACAGTGTTGTTAATTCACAGAAAAATCTCCTCAAAAACTTGTATGAGGCGTGGAAGTTTTACCAAGACCAGCATCATCTTTGGTCTTTGGTTCTTTCACAGCAAAACGACATGGACTTGATTGTAAAATTAATATTTATCATCTGTGACTTCATACCTCACACATTAGGTCCTGGAATAAACCAACATCATACTGATTCAACACACCTACACTAATGCAGGCAGTGTGTTTTTAAGCAGCTCTATTAAATGCCAGCTAACACTGAAAAGCATCTAAAAGTGTTTGTCCCTAGAGTTATCGCTAAAGTGCCACAGCCAAAGACTGATGTCCTTCTAAGGCAGAACATGTGGTTCAACCTGCACCGTGGAGGCAGTGTCTTACATAAACTGGTCGCCGAAGAAAGTTGGGGGTGTGAGTATGACTGAGTGAGGGTAACAGTGGAAGCAAAGTGTGCCACAATGGCCTGTAATTTCTCACTGGGAGGCTACAAGGTCAACACTGGTCTAGACACAACAATTGAGAGACACACTTTGCTTTGGAAAAAGCTCAAGGCTGCAAAACCCATCACTGTTCCTCACAGTGCAAACAATAAGCTGGGCTTTACGTCAGTATTCAAAAAAGAGCTGAAAGAACACGGAAAAGGTGGTGTGGAATTTACATTCTTCATGTCACTGAAATGAAATGGCCTTAGATTAAATCACTCTCATTCCACACGCTGTGTAACTTGATTCACAACCAGGACGTCTGCTCTGATCTTTCTTTTCTATGATACAGAAATTCCCTCTGAACAGTAAAATGATTATTTTAAATGCTTTGCAAAGTATCATGAAAGGCTCGACACTGATTGAGCATCATGCGATTTTCCACTGGCCACAGTCACTCCATACAGGATGAACATGATGTCAGGGCTGACCTCAGCCTGGTGCACCCTTCACACTGCAGGGGACAGGATGGGATGGAGACCTGCACAAAGACACAAACACTCGCTGCTGTCTCTTGTGACTCACACCACAGCAGGTAAGAACGACTATGCTGACACTGAGGCCATAATGAAGCAACATGATGGTGTTACAGTATGTTGCTTCAGTCACTGCATACATAAATGTAACAGGGTAACACAGCAGGGCATCAAACAGAGTCACAGAGAGTGATTCATTCTCCAGTTTGAGCTTCAACATGTGTCACAAAACTAAACCATCAATTCAACGTAGGCCAAACATTTGCAGGGACTCCAGAATATGATTCTAAGTGATGCTTTACATTTGGTGAAGCAGATCAGTCATCACAGTGATTAATATTCTGCACTGTATGTCTTTCTTTGGCCAATGACACTGATCTGTGAGCTGCTTAAATAAGGCTCTGTTAAAATCAACACATAAGAAACTACTGAGAGACCAAACAGACAACTCCTACAGATGAATAAGCAGCACAGATTATGTCATGTCTCTCCTCAGAGAGAGTTTCTTTATGACCCACAGAAGGAAGTGAAGGAGATGAAACTTACTGGCATCGTGTTAGGACTCCAGTGCATCCCTCCGTCTCAGCAGGATCCTCTGCAGCTCCTCGTCGCGGTTTGTTGACGAAAACACTGCCTTTGGTTGGGGGGAGGTTCTATTGAATTTCTCCTGGACAGTTTCAACAAAAACACAGGCTGTACATACTGGACACTCCACACAGACAGCCTGTTCAAAGTAACCATGATGGCTGGAAATGAGAAAATCTCATTTTAAGTATATCTTTACTGAAACTGTCTGCCTTTAACTGGATTTGATGCATAATTAACAGTACAACAGTAACAGAACATGTGCTCATTGACTCTGCTATTCTTCATCATGTATGACTAGTATGTAAATACTGCCTTTAGCTCTTTAAATGAGGCACTGGTGCTTTCTGCCTGTCAAACATCTGACTACTTTTCCAACCTTTGTTGAATTCTATCAGGATTCAGCATTAAATTCTGGTGTGAGCACATCCTTGTACAACGCACAAAACAAAGACTCTCCTCTTGTGTAAACACACTGAAAGTTCAACAGTAAAATGTGATGTGTAAGAACACTTGATTGTTTTAAAGTCCCATTACCATGATTCCTTTAAGCTCCTGATAGGCAGAATTAGAGGGCGGCCTCTCCATCTGCTAAAAGGAAAATAGGAGGGAAAGATAGGCTTGGTAAATAAACAGCAGCCTGACACATTATACTTATTTTTCCTCATTCAGCACTTAGAGGCTAAACTGCCCCTCTTACCACAGAGACGAGACACTGTAGGCAAGCACGAGGATGTATGCTTTCTAGAAGAAGCAAATGTGTAAACACACAATCATTCTGAGTCACGTCAATTTTCCCATCCTCATTACTTATAATTACATCGTAGAGCAGGTCCTAATGCTACCTAATTTGGCCGAGTTGTTGTGGCGGAGGAACACACAGACTAAAAGATGTCTTGGCCATATGTCATGTTTTATCAAAACAAGCAGCTCCTAGATAATCCCACACACTGCTGGATTTAAGAGCACTGAACAATACAATGTACAAAAAAATCATTTAGGCCTGATAACACTGGCCGTCTGCAGCCAGTGGTTTAGTTTGGTGTTTTCAGCAAAGATGACAACACATTTATGACCACAATCACGACAGAACCTCACACATGCACTTCCTTTAATGTCTCCTCTGTGTCTTCACTGTTCAGTATTCACTGATTCACCTCTCTACGGTTCTAATTCTTCCTGTGTTTTGTCCAAACAAAGAGTGAATGGAATACACATCTCTTCCTGTTTTCCAGCAGATTTTTCAACTGCCATCATAACCGCCCGTGTGTGTGCTGTTGGAAGGAGCAGCTATAGGACGCCCCCATCCTCATCACAGTTTAACAGAAGTTTATCTCTCAAATGACAGTTAACCACTAAAATCCATCAGCCTAACCAAGCTAATACTGACCTCCATGGCTCTAAAAATACTTTCTTTCAGATGTAATTCAGCAGTGTAGTCTCTTCTGTTTCACTGACTTGTACATTACTTCACTAAGTCTCTCTTCTATGAAAATTGGCAAAGCACCCAGGACACAACACCACAAAACACTGCATGCAGATGTACTTGGTTTCGCACTTGAGCTCTCCAAAACATAGACATTGTCATTCATGTAATGGAAGTAATCTCCAAAGCTATTCTTTTCGTTACAAAAACTGAAAGTTACTTTCTTTTAGAATACTGTATGTCAGTTGATTTACAGCCCGAACGTTAGAGCAGATGAAGCATTTTCAAGACCAACAAAGTCACAGTAATAGTATGACCTGTAGTTGAAATATAGCTAGCTGTGCATGATGTCTAATTTTGTGGTCAGAGCATTAACAATTGTCTTACTCCTTAGTTGTTGACAGATATTACCAATTTCTATTTTTCTGCCAGGGTCTCCTACTACAGACTACTACTAAGACATTCCCGAGCTGCTCAGTGTTCCTAGTTTCCTTTCGGCCATCTTGGTTTAGAGAAATTTTAGTTTGGAGCAATTATCTTAGCCTCTTTGTATCCTATCCAGAAGCTCTCCAGATAACATGGAGTGTACGGCTGCCACTTGTCATAAAAGATTCAAGCTAATATTAAAATGTGGTTAAAAATTCACAGCGTGTAAGTCCAACAGAGTGTGCTTCGTACTCCAGCAGAGGTGACGTACTGCATGGCCCGTCGGCCTCAATAGGCTGGCCTTTTGTTTGCAAACACAAAATGGATAAAAATAGCTATGCAGAATGGATAATGGAAATGTCAAAGCCTAAAAAGAAGTCATGAGAAGTAATATTAAGAAGCATTTCAGATTTGACACCATCAGTGTCAAATTTAAAAGCCATAAGCCATTCAATAAGTTATGAGGCAAATGATCAGATTCTACAAAGTAGTTCAGGACTAGTCTACATGGGCTGCATTCAAACAAGCAACACATTGTTGATTTTTTGAAAATGTGACAACCATAGTGGAGACTGGAGTAGGTGGAATATTCATAACGCACCCACATCAAGGTCACCACACCCAGCTCGTGGAGGTGTGTGCCAGCACAAATGGGAGAACACAGCACCACAAGGTTATAGGCCATTACTGACAGTTCACTGCCATGAAACTACAAGTTAAAAGCTTTCATGGACTGACTTTAAATGTAAAAACCAAACAAAACAGCAGGTCACAGATATTGTCAGTATAATACACCATTTAAGTTACCGGTCTCCTGGTCCTGTTAGGTGACTGACTGACAGGTCGGAGTTGAACACCTTTCTTGATTCTTTGCATCATTTCTTCCACTGCCTGCTGCTTGACATCCACCTCTGCAAGTGACAGACACAACAGGCAAGACAGACAAAGATTTCATCACCATGCTTGGCTTTAGTTATCTTTTTCATCTTTTTTAACAGCTTCACTGTTACTACATGTGACTCTGGCTGGGAAACAGTGCCAAGAACCAAAATGAGTTTAAATGATTTTGAGCTGTACGAGGCACAGTGTAATTCACAGACATCATTAGCCCTGCACTTGAAATATAGCTCATTTGGATGCAAAAGCTTAAAAATGAAACAAGCCCCGAGGACCAATCAATTAAGGTTTTGTTGGCGAAACTCCAGGTTTTTCCTTTTAATTATGCCACAAATATTGACTGAACTGAATAAGTGTGAATCTTATTTGAAGTTGGATTTGGCTATAGTAATGGAACAATTAGCAGTCATTGCTGTGGCCGCTTATTTTGCAGTATTCAAAATACACCTGTAGAGTTCAGAGCCTTTGTGGTGTGTGAGGTCATCCAAATTTTTCTGGAATGAATTTCAACTTTAACACTATTCAGCAATTTCTCACCCAAAAGTTCTGAGAGGGTAAGAGTTTCTCAAGTTCACAAAAGATTGGACCGAAAATCAAATTCCACAATAACGCAGCTCATTGGCAAAGAAATGTGAATATTTAATTTTCTAACACAGAACATTCAGTGGCATACACAATGGAACTATTGTCAGTAAGATGTCTTTAAAATGTCACACAAAAACGATTTTGTGTTAAAGTGATAGGAAAATATTTTCCTCTAA
This sequence comes from Chaetodon trifascialis, assembly GCF_039877785.1. Taxonomy (NCBI): domain Eukaryota; kingdom Metazoa; phylum Chordata; class Actinopteri; order Chaetodontiformes; family Chaetodontidae; genus Chaetodon; species Chaetodon trifascialis. The sequence continues at coordinate 3,576,629 of NC_092068.1, forward strand.
AGTGCTCAGAAAGAGACTATTATTCAGGCATCACAGTCGAAGATCCTTGGTTGCCACCTATTCAGCCCTGTCTGTAATTCCAACAAATACCCTCTGCATAGTGCCCAATTCAGGCCTCATATATTCAAACTGTTTAACGAAATGAGGACACAGTATAGCCTGCTCAGAATGTCCCACCTGCTCCAAGAAGTCAAGGCGTCCCTTTTGTTTGGACAAATTAAAGAATTTAACAGGTTGACCTAATAGGCTGATGCTGGAAATCTGAGTTTGAATTTCTCATGCACCACTTGCTACAACATTTGTCCTTCTACACAAAAGTGACCTTGATTTGCAAAGGAAAAGGTGAAAAGGATCAAATTTGAGAGGCAAAAATAGGATTCAAAACTAGTTCTCTGACACTGACATGCATGAGAAATAGCAGCCCTGAGGAGAATTAAATACAAAATGAACATAGATCACACAGAGAAAGAAAGGATGCGCTGAATGTTTGAATTCTGAGAGAGCACGAGTTCCAGGATATGGACATTCATACGGCATTTCCTCCATTGTCATCACTTGGAATACTGTACAAAAGATCTTTTATTGGGACACAATGAAATTTAATTTTACATTAATTCAACAATAATAAAGCATGTGAAAGCAAGTCATTTCAAGTTGATCAATGACCATCTCATCCTTTTTTCATAAAGACAGGAATCACTCCTCAGTCATCTTACTCATGCACCACTTTTATATTCATACAGTATATTATTACATCCATCTGTATGATGGTGAAATACTAAATCCTGCACATTTATCATATGTTGGAAATAGCTAAGTGCAATGTGTAAAGCTGTGCCTATCCAGCTGATTCTTTTTCCCTATCAGGACAGGTGCATTCAACATATAGATTTAAAAAAAAAAAAAAAAAAAAATAGGATATAGCTGAACCCTGGCCGAACATAACCGAACAAACATAAAATCCCAGAGGTTTTCCTTGTTTTTTGAGCTACAGTTATTCAGATTCAGATTCAGAGTTCCTTTATTGATCCCCGAGGGGAAATTGTTTGTTTTGTAGCAGTGCTCCATACCAGATAGAATTATTGATTAGAATAAAATTAGAAAGAAAGAATGAGAAAGAAATATATATATGTATAAAGGCAATATAAAAAAAAAAATAGAATATTAATACTAAGGATATATGTAAATAAATTGGATTATATGTGCAGAAACTGAAATTGAAAAATATACATCAGAACAGACAGTGACAGTGACTGGATCACAGACCAAAGGGACGGTCAGCTCTCTGAGCCAAACCCAGCAGAGCGTCTCACCACGCCTTACAGAAAAGTCCTTCAGTTGAGCAGGTATGCAGAAGAACTACTGTTCTCCATTTTACTGAGTATTTTTTCATATTTTCTTCCATTTCTTCCTCAATATCACCATCACTGTAAAAATGAGTGTATTTACGAAACAAAACACTGTTGTTCCTTTGGTTTATCTGGAGATGTTGTTTGTGTTGGAGAAACGGCACATTTTGTGGATGTTTGGTGTGTACCTGGTGCCTTTACAGAGTCCTGAACCTCCAGTGGGATGTCAGTACTAATGTCTCTTCTCCTTCGGATCAGTGATAACAGGGAACTACAGAGGAAGGCACAGATGGAGATCAGCTGGATCCCAGATCAAAGTAAAAAAACAACAACAAACAAACCAAAGACTTCACTAGCTGATGATTCAAAGAGCATACAATGTGTGATCAAACCTAAGTGGGTTGGAGGTCTGAGGGGCTGGAGGAGGTGGAGGTGGTGGGGGAGGTGGAGGTGGAGGTGGTGGAGGCACGTTGGTAGCTGCCTGCAGCCTCTTCTGGAGCTCCTCAACTGGCCAGTGAAACACATCCAGTTACAGCACACACACACGCACGCATGCACGTACACACACACACACACACACACACACACACACACACACACACACACACACACACACACACACACACACACACACACACACACACACACACACATCACCAAGAACAGAGAACACCAAGACAAGAAGAACAACTAAGAATCTTCCAGGCTGATAAACGATGACACTTGATTGAGTCTACATGGGCTCTATAGCGTACAGCGTAATGGCGTACAGTTTCAGATATGTTTGCACCTGTAAACCGCAGATCCTTGCATTCCACCTCAGCCTTGGTGCATTTGTCACTGTAATTCCTCGTCTCCTCCTCCATGAGTTCCAGTTTACGCTTCAGTGCCGTCAGCTCCTTCTCAGCCTCACAGCTCCTCAGCCTGTCCTCGATCTGCTTTATCTGAGGATGTACGAACCACAACACACAGTCATTGTTACAGCCTGCTGTGGATGCCTGTTTTTACCACAAAGGTCCTACACACTCTTGGTCTTATTGCTTATAACTTTACAAAGTTTCATTCAGCATGATTAACCCATAAGGAGCTTCTTAAGGTCTGTGCTGTTGCTTGATGCATGCACTGAACATATTCATTAAAAGGACATTCCCTTCTTATTCACTTAAAAAGACAAAATGGGAAAAATGGGAACAATGATAAACTAAATGTCTGTGTTCTACGTCAGCTACGCAGCATTGTGTTGGCTGTAGTGGCTGCGGCTCCCGTGGCGATGATTTCTGATAAGTAGCATTGAGCAGCTGCCAGTTGACACTCAGTCATCTGCTCCCCGACCCCAGTTCCTTAACCAGTGTATGAATTGTTCCTCAAATGAAGGGTATGGCTCACCTCCACCCCGGCACCAGGAGAGATCAATGATCCCACTCAGCTCTAATTGTTTTCCATCAGTGCCAGAGGAGGTGGGAGGGAGCTGGAGTCTACACTGCTGTTTTTAATTATTAATCTGGCAGGTCATGTCCCCTAGCTTTAACTGTCATGACCTGCGATAATTTACCAGGAATTTTCCCCCCTATGTAATTAACCAGATAAATAATTCTTGTTTTGATGTATCTGGATTAGAGGCATTACAGGTGTTAAGCAGATGGCTTACATATGTATTCATTTTCTTCTGTTTGAACTATTTTTGTGTTTCTAACGAGCGACGCGTCAATGAATAGCTGAACAGTCTTTTGGTTGACTGTCACAGTTGGTGTTGAAGTCTACCATGTTACAAGTACAACCTGGGCCTCCTGAGTCTTTAACAAGATATTTTCAGCCAACCACACTAACGATTTTAAACTGATTCTATGTACTTTTGTTTTTAGTTTTTTGTTTCATTTTCAAAAGCATTATTTCCACTCAAAAAGATCAAAAAGGTTGTTCTTCTTTCAATGTCATCAGACATGGCTGATCTACAGAAGGAAGAAATGTACTCAAATAATAAATGGGGAGACAAATATGGACATCTCATAGTTAGACTTAACTTCCAACTTAAGAACAACTCCTTGTTGTGTACACAGACCTGGTTCTGGTGCTCCAGCCTCTGAGTCTCCAGATCCTTGGTCAGCCTGGCGACCAGGCTGAGGGCTTCTTGGAGAGTTTGACTGGGTGAGGAGCTCTCCATCAAGATCTGACTCTGTCTCTTCAGCTGCTTTTGCTCGACCACCATCTGAAGAAAGGACCACAAGGAAAATATTTCCCTATATGAATATATATAAGAGTCAGGGCACATTATTGCAAAGGACAAAACAGCATAATGGAAATTATCCACAGAATAAGAGAGAAATCTTGAGGGCTACTGTAAAAAACAAACCACTCTGGCAAAGTTCTCAGCCTCTGTCCTCAGGTTCCTCTCCAGGTCCAAGGTGTCCTGTAAGGCCTCGAATTCCTCCACAGCAAACTGAGACACTGGACAAAGATTTCCACACTGGGCAATTCGTCCATTTTGCCAGCTAAGTGCAACATGTAGTTTACACTATACCAGCAATCCATTACTTGTGATACTACTACTGTGAGCAATTATGACCATGCTCATGATTAGTATCCATTTTTCATATTAGATTAATAGTGACAATGTTTCTAAAAATGAAGACCACATTAACTGCAGGTACTCCCCTCATACCTCTGTTATATTTCCCCAGGAGCTTCTTTTGCTCCACTGTCTCAGCAATTAAAATGGTGTTATCCTGTTTCTCTTTCAGCAGCTGCAGATGTAAGAAGAGAAGATGTAAGAAGAGAAGAGAAAAAAAGGGAAATGACACATTGACAACATTTACAGTCATTATTTCTGTAAGTGCAACAAATGAGCAAGACAACAGTCATTCACAACAGGCAGATCTGGTAACACATAAAAAAAAAAAAAATCAGTGTGGGTTTCAGAGAGCCATTGGTTTTTAATTCATTTTGCTACACCATTATTACTTAATTTTAGTTTAAAATTAAATGATTACCTTGCACCTAACATCAAACTTGCTTGATTTGAAGTGTGTATTGCATTACCACTCAAAAATGAATGTAGCCATGGCTTCCACTGGAATGGATTACCACACTCAAGCAAATTTTAACTCTCTACAGGGTCATTTCCATAGAGTGAAATCAAACCAACAGCTGCCTGGAGGGAAGGAAAACACACCAAAAAAAAAATGTAAAATACTATACAGGTTTGCCATGGAACATGGTTAGCACTAATGCGAAGTATAGATGACTGGTGAAATGAATTTTTAAGTTGGGGAAAAGCTTTGAAAAAGCAGTCTAGAATTTTGGGCTCTATTTTTGTTAATCAAGGTGTAGAGTGCAAGCATGATGTTGCGTGTAAAGAGGATGTTCCTTCATTTTTATCTTTTGGTGGCTGGAGTTGTGTAGCTCAACTACAGCAAATTCAACAAGGTCAATTGTCATAATGGTTGGTCAGCAAACAATGGTTAGTCACACACTCATTGAGTGTGTATGTGTAACAGACAGACAGACAGACAGACAGACAGACAGACAGACAGACAGACAGAGAAAGCCCTGAAGATATGGAAATTTGAAGATAATAGCTGTGCGGAGTGAAGGGGAAGGGAGGAGGGAGTGGTCAGTGGTGTGCTCCTGTCACTGAAGGTTGAGTCATTTTGGGATATCTCAGCTGTTTGTGAGTAAGACAACTGACAAGATTCCAAGAAGGACAGAAAAAGGACAGTTCTTCAGTGTGCCAGAGAGAATATATCTTGGCTATGTGTGCTACAGGAGGAGGCTGTATGACAGAGCTCCACTCAGATGTTTCTGCTGTTGGGAAGAGGGCTGTCAAAAGTGGCCAAAAAAAGATCTACATACCCACACATTACAAAATGGATAATGTCCTGTACTGTTTTGCTGAATCATTCACTTGTTTCAGTTTGAACCACATTTCATTTTCAATGAACGTGACGTTGGATGCAGAGTTTCCAATTGGTGTTGGTCCACACGTCCAGTTTATCTGAGACATTGAAGTGAGATATTATGTGTTTATAGACCTTATTTCCATATGTTTTTGTGCCCAAGTCATTAATGGGACAAAAGTTTTTGAAGTTTTTCCAGTATTGAGCTAGTGCTGCAGCCAGAAGCCACCAAACAGCAGTGTTTGTGCACTCTCAACATGCATCCACTACAAAAGTGTTTGTTTTGTCATTGACAGGCTCGGATTGTTACTCTAAGTGTCTGATATTATTACGGAACGGATCCCTACAGAGACAGACCTTTTTGTTTAACCGGAAACAGCTCCCACCTAAGCCACCAGACTCCATTCACAGAAACAGTCATCTAAAAAATTTTAAATCATCTAGCAAAACTCACCAACCATCTTGGTTTATCTTTTCACTGCTCCAACAATCACTACTAACTTTGGTTTGGTTAATATAAAGTCTTAATTCAATTGGGAGAGGAGTGAGAGAGGACGGACATCAGAGAAGCAGCGAATATTTTTAGATATTTTCACATCAAACGTGGGAATTATTTTCACTGAACATTATGACTGAAGTGATTTAAATATGTCACACTTAAACAGATTTTCCCAGTTAAAAAAGAACATTAATTACTGAACAACAGAACCTCTGCTTTTGTACAGTGCAGCCGCCATGGCGGTGCTGCTTTTTTTCCCACAATCAAATATTCATTTTCATAATTTTTCCAATTCGAATATTAATTCAAATTTTGAATATTCATTGACAGCATATTCATCATGCAGTGTCAGCAAAGTGTCTGAAAAGAAGTAAGGCTGTAAAAGTAAAGAGGATCAGAGCAGAAAAGGGTTCATCATATGCTGAAGCAGTTAAGAGTGGAGAGAAATGACGAAATTAGGTCTGAGTTATAGAATGGACCGTGTTGTGAATGGGATCATTTTGGGTGGACACTGTGCATAGTTTTCAATAGTTATGCAAATTCCATGGATGCCAACTGCTGTAAAACTCCACAGAAGAAGGAGAAGTGTCCTACATGGCATCAAAGTATCAGTGTAAAACACGACAAAAAAAATCGCCAACTTACTTCTTCTCTGGTTTGCCTCAGTTGTTCTCTTACTGCCTCAAGATCAGCGACTGCTTGATTTTTCTCCTTTAGTGTTAACTCCAACTGACTCCGTTGCTCTGAGAGCAAAGAAAATCAAAGCAGTGTCACGCAGTCTACTTTCTCACACACATCATATTGTATGAGTGTATTGTATTATGGTATTTGCGTCGGAGTAAATGTTCGGCTGGTACAACCAAGGTTAGTTTGACTGGCCTTAATGCAATGTTAAGGACATACTCTACCAGTCATATCACAGTAACTGAATATTTAATATGTTTTTCATATATGTTTACCCAGAACTACAGTGAAAACTGAGAGCACAGGATAATATACTGCATTAATCATACATCTATTTCTTTGTGATAAGTGTTTCCAAAACTAAATGTGATGTGTATGAAAATACTGTGGGGAAAAAAAAGTTACAAGAAAGCGATGTCAGTCACCTTCTTCATGTGTTCACTTCAGAAAATTTAGGAATTTCTGTGCCCAAGAAATCTGAGAAACACTTCTGCTCTGAAATCTTTGAAATTACACGGAGATTCAAATCTGTTAATACAAAGGACCAGGCTGAGACATTTAGGAGGGTACTTAAGCAGAAAAAGGTCACTGACACCTAAGATTGTTTTTGGGGAGAGATGGAATGCCCTTTGTTAAGTAGGACAAGTATTTTGATGGATAAAATTCTCACATTAAATGAACATACTAAAAAAATGTGTCCACAGATGAAGAATTTCACTTCAATGGCAGGACCTTCCTTGGACCTTGCCTGTGATGTGCTGAGCTCAAAATTTAAACATGTGCTTTGATCATACTCAGTCTAAACTTTTACATGTTAATAGTGATATGTGTAGGGTGAAAGTATCCCATGTGTCTCCTGACAGGAAATGCTTTGACTAGCTGTCCATTAACATACAATTATGAATTTTCAACATAATAAGCCCACAATCTTTGAGCAAGTCAACTTATTCCTGCATTCAATCATCTTCTGCATCTGAGTATATCATTTGCAAATGACATGATTATCTCTCCATTTTAATCGGCGGCTTTGAAAAACATGAGGAGGAAAGCATCATGTATGAATCCATTATCACCCAGGGTATAATTACTGGTTGCCTAAAGGAACTGACCGTGACATTTTCCAGGGACAGCTGGATGAGATAGAAAGTACTTCACTAGCTCACTACGTAGTTACTTGTTACATACTTTATGCATATGCAATGCACTGCTTTGTTTACAAATGAGTAATTTTTTTGTCCAACTATGTTGTAGATATTCTTTTACAACATATAATTTGACTGAAACAATTATCAACTGAGGCTGCTGTGAACTGTTAAAGTATTACACTTCAGTCACAATTACCAAGGAATTAAAAAATGACAGAGAATCCTGCACACTGATGGTCCCTGATGGGCTTATTTATTCATTAAATAAGTGCTTAGGTATCAGGTAAAATTCATTGAGATTTTATTTTGAAAAGAATTTCGTCCAATGAAGATCTAAGGCCTGAAATTTGGGTTAAGAAATGTGTACAAGTGACCAAATATGTATGTTGAACTGTCATGCAGGACATGAGAGTTTGGGTATGACACCCATCATCAATGACTGGTACCAGATCGTGATAAAGGCAGGAGCTGTGCTGTCAGACTGTACTGTTAACTTCTAAAACCATTGAAAACAATGCTTGAAAAAGTTTAGCTGTTTCTGTTTCTTGCTGCTAATTTTGTGACATGCATCACAATTGAAACCGTGAAATTAGAGACTTCTCGTACCTGAAATGGTGGTCTGGCACTGGGGGTCAAGGCAGACCTTGCTAGATGCATGCAGCACTTCACTCTCCTCCTCCTCTTCATCCTCAATGTTGATTTCAGTGATGGTCTCTGGGCTGAGGTGGGACAGCAGCATCATGCTTTTCCTCTTCAGAGAGCGATTCTGACGGTTCAGCTACAGTGAGGAGACACAGAGAGAAAGATAAAAGGATGTACAAAATGTAATCTTTTATTAAGTCTCAGTATATTATGCACCATGTAAGATCGAATATTAGGGCAAGCAATCATTCATTTTTATAGTTAATCATACAAAAATAATCAAATAAACGTGTTCAAATAGAGCACTATAGAAAGCATTAACTCTATTTAAATCATTCTAAATGTAAGATCCAAACACACTAAACTGACATCTTTGTCCTTTGCCACTGGCACCACAATCGGCATGAGCTTACAATTTTAAACCAACAGGATAAAGGCATGATTTGCAATAAGCCGAGGAATTTTCTGTTTTGTCAGTATTTTTTACAAAATACTTCTTATCCAAAGAGCACCAGTGCTCCAAGTGGGAGACTAGTCACCAGTATGGAGCATGTGCATCTAAGAGTTCTGTCCAAATGAGTACTGTTGTTGGTTCACTAAGTGTCATTCCCTGTTTAATCAGGCAGCGAAAGGAGGCAAAAAGGTGCATCAGGACCAAGAAGCATTGTACCCTCCCATGCAAAAACTGTACTAGAGATATGCCTTGAATTCAGAAAGGGACTCACAAAGAGTATTTAAAATGTTATACAAATTCATATTAAATGCTACAAGTTTTAAATAAAAAGTGTATAGTTGTGATTACACAGACAGTATTAAATAGTATTTGAATCTTGAAATTACATGAAGGTGGTATGTTCCAAAAAATATTGGAAATGACAACTTACTTCTGTAAGACTTCTAACTAAAATCTGTTGGACATCATTAAGCAACAAATGTGATTCAAACAAGCAGCAACACTAAACTTTTCAAAAAGTAGACTGCTTTGAGGAGAAAATAATTTCACAGAGAATTTGCTCAACAGCAGCTACAATAGTCCAACAACACAGCCATGACAATAACACTTATGTGTAAATGCCGCAGTTACACTTGAGTGGATGAATACATTCACCATACCTCAATATGAGATTACAAGGTGCAGCCATAGAAACAACTTCTGAATGCATAACTTATGGCATATTCAGCATGTATTCCCTAAAAGATGACACGAATCCTACAAAGTGACAGAGCCTGCATCTAAAGCGCCTTCATTTTTAAAATCTGCATAGAGTGACAAGCATGCTTTGTATTAAGATAGTGGGAAACAGGCAAAGAAATAAGGTAGCAGAGCACCAGCCAGGGCAGATGAGATGTTGTTGATTTCCTCTTTTCTCTGGCCCTGCAATCAGTCATAATGGCAGGACGCATGCAAAAGCAATGATAAGGTGTGAAAAAACAGACATCATTAGAGGAGCACAAGCAGACAAAGAAATAGGCAGTGAATATCTCTCCTTTTAGATGTAATCACAGTTTTCTGACACGACATGTATTTGCATCTTGCATTTTTGTGCATCATGTTGTGTGATTATCACTTCTAACACATATTCTTATATGGCATTTTTCTTTGAAGTTCTACATGAAGCATGCATACTAAACTGCCACAGTAGCCAATCCATTTCTCAAAGTTCAATCATCAGGATGGTCATATGTATCAATTAAGTAGACCATTACTAAGTAAAACATGAATGAAGCGTATGGGAAGGAGATGGATGCCAATTACAAATGTTTCTTGATGTCATCCAAAGAAAGAAAAGTGCCTGAGGAGGAGAAAAAAGAAGAGAAATGGAAAAGGCGAGCCATAAAAGAAACATTTATTAATGGCATCCTGGTGGGAGCAGATTCCATCCTTTGATGATGTGGCATCTTGTTACTGAAATGCAGTCAACAACACATAACATGGAATCACGTTCTTCTGATAATAATCTGCAATTCATGAGAAATGTGCATTTTACATGTAAATGTACAAATTACAGACTAAGATAAATCAAAGCTGACATGGCATCGGGCCAGCACTCTCTGGGGGTCACCATTACAAAGTCACAGCACCTTTATCTTACTTTTGATCCATATATCAACACAAAAACATTAAGCATCCAAACCATTTTCTGGTTGGTCAACTGCTAACACTCTCTGCAAAATGCTGAGGAGTTAAGGATTTGCTCTGAACTTGAGCTTCTTTCAAAGTGGCCTTGGAAATATTTGGTATGCAAAATTACCATCATGGGGTACAAGGAAATTAATAAAGAGTTCAATTTGTCGGTTCTCCTCTGGGAACACCTCCTCACGTATTTTGGGCTCGATTTAAATGTAAATGAGTAATAAGCTGATGTTAACACCCTCAGAGTGTAGGAATTGTGACTTTACAATATTGCTGAAATACTATTGAAAGGTCAACACCATTCAAAAAGGTAATGTCACTTATTCCAACCTTATTCTATTCAAAGTACTTATGGATTAATTGTGAATAGATGTGTTGGCTTTCAGCTGTGGTAAGTGAATAGTTGATGTATGGATATATTCTCGGAAATGGCTAATTAAGAACTATCTGTCTGTCTGCTCCCCACAGTGAGTGCTCATACACACTGCTATATTAGCAAGGCAGGCTCAGGGAGTGTCGAGTTATGGGCATTGTTTTATATCAAGGAAGAAGAGGAGGATAGACGCAGTGAACAGGAGAGGCAGAAGACATCAAATAAAGCCTGACAGAGAGTAGTCACTTAGACTGCCACGGAGCAAGCTTTTAGTCGGTATATTCTTAAGAACAAATAGATTAATTCCTGCTGTCAGACCTGCAGTGGGCTAGTTTATTGCGGCCTCTTAGCCTGCCCTGTTCAGTGGACATCGCCTGATACATTATCTTTTCTGAAACCAATTCTTGCACTGAGTCAGTAAGAAAAGAAATGTGACACAAAATCATCTCTCCCACATTTCAAGGCAACGGCAATCCATCACATTTGATTCTGTCATCAGTTGCTAAATGTTCACTTTGCACACCCTGAAATTTCCAAACCTGCACATGTGCATCCATAAAGACAATGACAAAGAAAGTACTACAGTTAAAACGTGTAGCATATTTGGTCAGCTCTCTAAGTCCTTGCAGTCAGATATGTCTCTATATTAATGAATGCCCACAGAAAGATTCACAAATGTATTTTGGTGTTTACATATAAATATTTATCAATTCACAAAAAAATATTCATTGTAGTATAGAAACATAAAACAAATTCACATATGAAACAAAAAGGTTCACAAATACATTTCTGCTGCACACAAAAACATTTCTTACTTTAAATAAATGTAGCAGAAATCAACAAAAACACATGTTTTGTATTTGCGTTTTTCATCAAATATGGATGTTGTGATGTTCATACACAGACTGTTGAACCTGCACACTGCTTGTCAGGTGTGAATTTCACTGCATTCATCTGGAAGCTTTTTGAGAATCCAATGACATGGCTTGATTCACAAATGAATTTCTTTAAACAGGGAATTATGTGCAGCCAATCAGATGTCCCCTTCTGTTTCAGCCAAACCACGTGTAGATGTGAGGATATCATTTAATGTGATCACAGTAGCGTGACATCTGCACAGTCTGCAATTATGACAAAAAGAGAACAAATGTCAGCTGCCAGGAGTCTGATAGGTCTTGTGTCATGCATCATTAAACATGTTTGAGTTATGAATGCCTGCTAGGTTAGTGATGTGGCATTTAACACTAGCTTTAACTGACAAGTTATCTGTGTAATGCTGATAGACAACCTAGGATCATCCATTAGCTAACTAACTTCATATGAGTTATCACTTGGCAGCTACCAGCCTCCATGTTGAGGCCGACCTGCTGGTAGATGTAACAACATAAATGCATACAGTAGATGCCACGTTCGGGCTTGTGAGACATGTCTCTACTGCCACCATCTTACAGAGGTGTCAAACTTTTGTGCTGCTTTTGTATGTTCTAACGAAGGAAATACCAAACAGTTCACAGCTGAGACATTGGTGTATGGTATTGTATATTGTGTATATGGATGTAATGCTATGTGATCACATTAAATGATCTACACTTAAGTGAGTGGTTGAAATAGAATGAGCCATGTGCAACTCATACCTGACAAGCAGTTTGTTAATGCAGGTTTGTACATGAACACAACAACATCCAAGTATGTTTCTGATGAAAACTACGAATCCTTGGATTGCAACTACATTTATTCAAAACATGTTTGTGGATCCTTCAGTGTGTTCATTAATGCCTTTTTGTTTTTAAAGAAGATCTGTTTATGTTCATTTGCAGAATATTTATTTTGGAACAATGGTCACAAACGCTCATCTGGCCATAAATGCAGCATGTACAAGACTGGTCAGATAGATGAACATTTGCTTCACATCTGGATCATTCACTCTGTTTTCTGGACTTCTCTGTATTAAAAACCTTGTTTTACATACATGTCAGGGAGTGGGACAGGAGGTGAGGGCTCTGGAGTCATGAATTATTCACAGGACAATTACTGTATATTTGAAAAGTCAAAATATATAATATATAATACAGTCTGCCTTCCTCAGGGGTTTATATTATATTTATCAAGTTCATGTAAGTGCACGTAAATTCTTTAGACATGATATTGACAGAGGGATCTTGAGCTTGTGCCTGATAAAGGAACACCAGGCAATGCTCAGCAGTCAATGTTTTCTCAGGAAGGAGACACTGACTCTCATTCTGTTACAATAATCATTTCCACTGAGAATGGAGGAATTTGAAATGTTAAAAAAGTGAGATAGGGCTGGGCGATAAAATGATAACGATATGTCTCGCGATAGACACATAATCAATAAGCAATAAAAAATGTGTCGATAAAACATTCGATATTTTTTTTTCTTCGTTGGAAGAAACCAGACGTTGCGAAGCGAGGTTGGTTGCATGAACAAAGGCACTCGCTCTCAGGTAACCAAGCAACATAGGGAGTAATCACTGATCAGTGGGAATGACACGCTAACACGCCAATCACGTAACAATATCAAGTTCGGTTGCGCCATCTCGTTGTCTCGTATTTGATTCTTCACAAGGAGTGAGTTTTTTGGATTTTATAAGTCGGACCGTAGTCAGACCAATGTGGTCTGTAAATTATGCAAGTCTGTCGTCCCCACCAAGACAGGTAATACCACAAACTTGTTTAACCACCTTGGCCGCGCTCACCCTTTGAAACACAGCCATATTCGCCAATGTCCGACATCTGCAACCGCAGCACAACCGCACATGCAGCAGACCACCATGCAGAGGTATCTGCTTCAGTGCCTTATGACAAATCATCTAAAAGGCACAAAGACATAATGGAGGCAACACACTTTCAATAAAATTATAATTGAATAGTTCATGTATGTTTAGAGTAAGAGGAGTGACTAAAGTTATTCATATGTCTTGGCCGGTTTTATAGTTCAATCAATCTTACTGTACTGTCTATCATGTTAGGTTTTTTGTATACATACAAAAACTGTATGTTGCAGTCATTAACGTTACATTCATTAATGTAACATTACATGTTACATCTGTTACATGTTACAGAATGTAATTACATTACAGATGTCAAGTCTACCTCAATTTCTGCTATGTTTACAAAACACTGCACATATTTGAAAACATTTTAATTACCAGAAGGTGAATCAGCTTGCGAACTTTCTGCACTAAACCTGCAGAAAAAATGTTCTCAGGTATCTCTCTGTTTACTTTTTTACACTTTTATTTACATTTATTATTTTAGTGTTTTCCATGGTTGTGTTGACATTTCCTTTCCTTTCTGCCTTGATAGCTGAGGGGATTATAATCAGAGGAAGGGTAAATTAAAAAAAAAAAAAGTTTAAATTTAATGTATTTTTCTCCTGGTCCTTATTTTAAATAGGTCATAAAAAATATCAATAATTATCGATATCGACCGATATAAAACACTTATATCGTGATACAGATTTCAGTCATATCGCCCAGCCCTATTAGAGACAATTCTTGTCACACCTCTGTCAAATTGAGGTCACATTCTCTCCTACAGGTTAAAGGTTAACAGTGATTTGCGGAGTCTGATTTTACGCTTTGACAGAGTACCGCACAACATTGTTGCTTGCTGTTTGGTTTGTCTTTATCCACACTAGCTCTTCCATAAACATAGCACTAATATGGTGTTTTTGAAGAATTTCTAAAGCTCATATACATCAGATGGTTCACAAGTGAATTCCACAAAACACATTTACACCGACATTATCAGTGTGCATAACTTGGGCCAAACTGACTGAACTGCCTGTAGACTTGTAGGTTAGGAGGCCATTCAGGCAGGCTGAAGTTTCAGAATGGCTGCTGTGCCAACCTGTTGTCCTTTTTTTATAACTCAAGGAAGTTTGGAAGAAATAATGTATTCTAAGTGTTGTATGTGTTTTGTTCTATTCTGTCCTCAAGCTGTAAAGATAAGCTATTAGGTGGTGGTATAGTATCTTACAATATTGCAATCATTTTAAACTTGTTCTTTGTGGCAGCCACAGAGCCTCACAATCACAATGAAGTTATCAAGTAATCCAGTAAGGAATCAAATGAATTTTGGTGAATAGGACAACAATAAAACTGTTTCAGAATAAAATCCTGTATCCTCACACACTGCTTCACACCACAGGGAAACACATCAAAGACATCATCAACAATGAAAAAGCCTTACCTAAACATTTCAATATCTGTATGTGCTTGTGATCGTACGCATATCTCAAAGTGAGTGCAGCCTATAAAAAAATCTTGCACTGGAGCCCATCATTATTAGGTCATATTAATGGTTTATAGTCACCATTCAATGACACCCCTTATGTTATAGTAGCCTGCAAATGATACTATAAAAAAGAGGGCACATTTCTTCAATGCTGATAATAAACTACAGAGTTAGAGCAGTGATTTAACAGAAACCTGTTGAACAGATGCATCAGGCTGAATAATGGAATAACAACAACAACAACAACAACAACAACAACAACAATAATAACAATAACAGTCCTGTCACTTGTTATTTCTTAGTTTAAAGATTAAGCCTCTTAACCTTGACAAAATGTAAAATGAATTGCAGCAACGAATAGCAGGCAAAGTCAGAAGAATGAGAAGATGAGTAGCAGGTATAGGGAGTGTCTCGAGAGCAAAAGAAAAGAAGTTTTTCAAAGCCAGAAATCTCCACAGTCAACCAAAGAATCTTCAAGCAAATAGTATTGATCAACAACCCAGTCAACATAGATACCTAGATACCCGATGGTCATTTGTGGGAGTAAAAATCTTACTTGTCAACCCTGTACGATGAGGATGAAAAACAACCCAAAGGAAAGAGGAGGACTGAAGGCCAAGAAACGGTAAGAAAAAAAGCCTAAAAGTCGACCTTCACCATAATTCTCCCTCAGCCTCCCACTGCCCAAAATCTGGTCCAACCAGGTGGACTGTGAGGGCTTTTGTCCAGAAATTGAATGAGAAATGATTACAGTGATAAGCTCAACACCAGTGGGCTGCAAAATCACTATGTGCCAGGCTCCCCCACTCTCAATCACAACTCACATTTTAGCAAGGACTCCAAAAACGTGTGCTCTGAATCAAAAGAATTCAATGCAATTTTAGACACTAAGATATGGGGACAGCAGCAGAACTGGAGGACCACAGAGTGCTTTTGATTGCAACATACAGATTGAAAGTGCCAGTTACTGAAATACACTGACCAAAGACAAATCTTAAATAGCTGATTTGATACTATGGTATTTAAAGTATTTAGTCAAATGTGTTCTAAATCAACAGATCCCACTATTTTGATGACAGTATCCCTCTTTTGTTTTAATCAATATATGATACAATTTTCTTGGTTCTTTTTTGGACTCAATTTACAACTTGAATACCATCTTATTTAGACTATGCGGGCCTGGAATTAGGTCATTTTTAGGGCAAGACCACCTGGCCTTTGAAGAATACAAATGTAATGGGGCATCATGGCCAAAACCAGTGGTACAATAGCAGTGATAATTACATATTATGAAGACAAAACAGTATCCAATCAACAATCAGGAGTCAGTGTATTTAAAAACAGCACTGAGTTCATTAAAACTGTAACCTGAATGTTTGGCTTTGACAACTCATGTGACTTGTTATATTTATATTTAAATGACAAAAAAAATGGGCTAAGGGTGATCAAGATTCATCTGAACAAGTTTCAACACTTAATAAAACTATCAACATTTGGGTCTGAGGGCATACAAGTCTTTAGATACACTGCAGACACACAGCAGCTGACAGAAACAGAGGTCCTATTATAAAGAGAAATATTAGTATGATATAATGTTACTTAGAGAAGGGAAGCTGAAAAATACTGAGCTTTCAAGTTTGATCAGTCATTAATAACTCCATCAATCACATCATGTTTAGGAGAGTAGTTTAAAAACACACACAAAAGGAAACCATTTACTGCACACTGTTGTTAGAAACTGAGTACAATTAGCTGATAATTAGCCTGATAAGCCACCATCAGTAATCAATGCAAACACACAGTATTAGACTGTAAACCATTAATCAAACCAATAACTAACCACAGTCAATGAGTATCAGACAATCGTATCATACTTTAGCAGTTACCATGTGTTTCTGTGGTGGTGACAAAACGTTCAAAATATTCACACAGTATTTTAATTAAATTGAAGCTCCCTGTGCCGACCGGGGAAAATATTCCACCAAACTCCCTTTAAGAAACGTGACATATTAACAATTCCATACACATCTGCAGAAACACATTACTCTGGAAGCACGAGATAAAAGGCTTCATATGTTGACAGTGTTCTTGTCAGTTTGTTTAAATGAGGAAATTTGCAGTTTTCTTTTAAGGACTGAACCAAACAGGACATGCCAAAATGGTTGCGTGGTTAAGGGCCATTACGGACACACCCCAGGGCATCCACGACACTGTCCGTTTGGCCTTGGTATAATTCCTGCCATGCAGTGTCAGTAACAAACAGTAAAAATAATACAGATGGTATGATAGCCTGCTGGTTCACTGTCTTTGAGCAGTACTGTTCACACTATTTGTCTAAAGATGAAATGTACCTTGCAGGCCAGGGCTTCAGCACTTTCTCTACATGTCCTCTCGATCTCCAGATTCTCCTGGATGGCACTGACTTCTTCAATGACCCTCTCGGAAACTAAGAAAAAAAATACAATTAAAAACAAAGAGAATGATAAACCACGTTGCCTCTATTTTGTAATATAGTGAGAAGCACTGAATGTCTTAAGGTCCCTATTTATTGTGTCATTATGGGATGTCCCAGACGATGGCCCAAGATCTCACTGTGAAACATGTTTTTATCCCTAACTAAAAAACATTAATGCTGCTTTAGTTTCCATGACTGGGCATTGCAGGAATTAAAATCAAATATACTGTGATGCCACATTTTTCAGATCTCTTCAGTCTAAACTTTTTGTGAATATGTTAAAAATGCTCTGTCTTTATGTTCAAAAAAACATAATCTGGGCACCATTATATTTCTTTCAAATGTATTTGCTGCCGCAAATTAGTAGTATACAAACATAATTCTGAGGGGACAGAGTTACACACTAGACCACATTAGTTGGTGTTGTAGCACTAACTATTTATACTCTACCTTAAAAAGGGTTTATACTCTACCATAAAAAGCAAGAATTTTTGAGACAAATCTTGCAAAGTAAAATGTACAGTAATGATGATGTAAAATGACTCTGATTCTATTGCACAGTTTATATGGGCCAGTAATAGAAGAAGTATTCAGGAGCAAAAGTATCAATACCTATAGCATTGTATATAGTGATATAGTAATATGCTTAAGCCACAATAACAATTCATTCAACACATTCAAAGGAATTTACTATCTGTACAGCAACAACACCCACAATCCTTAGGCAAGAGAGTTCCCAAAAAAAGTACCTGTGCATGCTACATTATTATATATATACTTGTACTATATATACTATATACTTATTTGATCACTTATATTCTCGTAAATAAGTCGAATTTATGAATTATAGCAATACAGAATTTTTAAAGCTCACCATAGGTTGTGTATGTAAATCTGGATGCGTTAAGAGCTAAATATATCTATCAAATAAATGTAGTGGAGTAATAAGTGAAATATTTCCCTCTAAAATGTAGTGCAGAAGCATAAAACAGCATAAAATGGAAAAAATCAAGTAAAGTACAAATACCTCAAAACTGTTTACTTAACAGTAAATATGCTCACGCTTACGTTCCACTACCAATAGAGACAAAGTCAATGTTTCTTACCATGTTATTTAAGAAAAAAACAAGGCAACAGAAATGTATTGAACATTGAAAATAGAAGCCTGTGTCGCTAACAAATGTCACATGTTAAGACCCATTACATCTGTTTCACATTTGGCCAATCAAAACACCATTAACCAACTGAAACTCTTCTGCATGCATATTAATGTTATGTATTGTTGTTATGAAACTTTATCTATATTGCCATAATTAGCCTGTTACAAATGTTTTTTTTTTTTTCAAACTGCAATGGGCATTGCTGTTCAGTCATGGCAAGTGGATATTGCTGTGTTTCTTGATCTTGTATGCACTCCAGTGATTTAGTATGGCACATTCATAAAGGTGAGGTACTGGAGGAAGATCTTAAAAAGAACAGCCAAAATGGAAGCAGCAGCAGAGGCCAAGACATCCTGATTGACAAAAACCCTGCATCTTACAACTCTAACACAACTCAACAGCATTTTTGTGACAGTAACTGCCGACAACTGACAAAGCAACAAACTCACAGACTGACACAGACGGGGAAATGATACATGTTCTTCTTACAATTTGTGCCCTTTAGCAAAGAAGCCCCAATCAGTAGCCTTCGCTGAGTTGACAATGTTAATAAAATATGAAAAGTAGCATTTAAAATTCTACTGAATGACTACATTCTTGTTAATACAAACTTAAAAAGTCAACTCATGGCCATTCAACCTGATCAAAATGCCTTCAAGGAAACAAAAAACGTGATTAGGATTTTTTAAATGAGTGGGAGCATACCTGTGACTTCTCATTTCATTTTGCAATTAACTGAGATAAGAGTGCCGTAACACTTGACACTGAAGTATGTTTCTCCTTGTTATTGTGTCTGCTATCTGAGTAGCCACAATGGTGAGTGACCTATGTGCATAATTATGACATGAATTCAAAAGGAAGTGAACTCATTAACAATGTGTCTTCAATTCAGGTAAGTTTCCCTACCTTTTTATTTTCATCATGCAGAACCAATGTGCATTGAGCATAGACTGAATACATGGAGGAAGCAACGTTACAGTATAACTATGAATAATAGTTTGGAGTGCATGTGGGCTTTTTGTTATGCGATGTTGTACCCTCCCAGGCTGAGCAGAAACATTTGCCTTTCAATCTTAATTCTTTGCTAAACTAGCAACAACAGCAACAGTTCAATATGCAGAAACAGAATCCTGAAAGTTAAACCTAGTCTAATCATCTGTAAAGATCAATGAATGTCAATGTCCTTGTAGATTTATTAGATATTATAGTTCCTTGACACATAACTATGCTAAAGCTGCATTATATGATTTTTGGATGGCAGAGGACCAAGCTGAAAACACAAAATCTCATATATTTTGAAAAAACAATCTTACCTTCAGGTCCACTTTCTCATTTATTATGAAGCTTTTGACAATGTCACAATGCTTTCATTAGCAGACGGCGCTATGAAAGTGTTCCAAATAGTGGAACATCGACAGTTCCAAGACAACTGAGAAAGCTCCAGAAGATCATGTGATATAGTCAAAAACTGCAAAACAAGAGATTAAGTGTACTTTGAATTGAAACTGTTTTGCTAGCTGCTGTCCATTCTCCACCTCCATGAACCTTTCAAGTATACCAGGGCCTTTAGCAAACAAGTGACTGCTTATACATTTGACAGACACAGAGCAACATTGTCATCCATTTGGAGTCACATGACTGGATGAATGAAAATCAAATATTTACTGTCCTTCTAGCTCTGTTTTTGGTCTTCACCAACTCCTGAGAAAAATATGTGGCTCTTTAGCTGCTAAATGCTCCACTATGATCACCAGCTAGGTGTATGCTTTGTTTGGCTGCTGTTTGGTCCTGACAGGTAGTGTGCGGTGTCTTTATCAGCACTACAAACAGCTGCCTGCTGCTGCCAGGAATCAGGATGACGAAAACAAAGTTTATGAGTGAAAAGCCAAAACAATGAAATAAAAGAGGCAAAAAAGTTTCACAGATCTGCGCTGAATTGCAAAGTTGGAGATAATTCTCTATGGAGTCATTATGAGTGACACTTCTCACACATGGTCATCTGACCCGCTGTTGATATGAAAAATATTAGGTAGTTGTAGATAGTCAAATTCCAAATCACAAAACACCCTACAGAAGAATTCCCCACCACTTATCTAATTAAGCATTGTGGTTGAGCGATGAAGAAATTAAGTATTAGTGCCATTGCTGTGTGCAATTCCTTCCCCTAGTGACACCTAATTAAGACCTTGATGAACGCCAGCGGCGGGCAATATCCGCGCTCCTCTGGCACCCTCCACATCAGTCATTCAATAGCATTTAGCTGCCAGTTTTCATCCTCGGCCTCTTCTCCGTTCCTCTCTGTCTGTCTCCATAATGCTGTGGCCACACTCAGCAACCTACGAAAGGACGCCTTGAACTAAATGACATGTTAATTATAATTACTGGTAGCCATGGTAAATAAACAGCGGTGGAAGTGTTGAAAGTGTATGAGCACGAGTCAACGGGGGGTTCTGACACATCAGAATTGGCAGTCTTAATTGTAAGTTTCGGCCTCCCCATCATCATCACTCCATCTTTTTTCTCCTCTCTTTTTTGTGCCTGTCTTTTTTCATCCTCCTCTCAGGAAAGACAGTGATTACCCCTGTGCCGACGTGCTGCATAATGGTATCAGCGCCGCCAACGGAGCAGTGAATTAAATTGTATCTGCAGCCGCTGTGAAGCCTTGATGAGGGGGGCAGATGCCTTTGTGGTGTTATCATTATAACACAATGGTCATGTTGTCATCAACCTTGCCATCGGCAATTGAAAAGGCATGATTGTGTGTTGGGGGCTTTTTCTCCCGTCCTCCCACTACCCCCCCAGCACCCCCCCAACCCAACCCTGACGCCCCATCCCCAGCCGTTTCGTTGTGAATAGGAGCAATTTTCTAAGAGCTATGAAATCACGAAATAGGTCCTAATATGCAGCTGCTTGGCACAGTGAGGCAGCCTCTATTAACGCGGAAGTCAAACACAATATGTGTTTTGGCTGGAGAATCGCTGAATACATGAGCACAGGCCAGATTTATTCAGATGAAAATCCACACAACTGTCACCGTTACAAAGACAAACTATTTGCTCTATCTTTTGACATGTGGTGCCCTATTTCAAATTCTGTCTTCACTAAAGTGGTCATAGCAAAGCATTCAATCCATAAGGAAAATCATTTTGGAAAATTGAATGGTGGGCCAAAACATTTGAAACATATTTGTAGTGTTTGGAAACAGATTTGTGATAAATGCTGGAGCAGCGACAGCGCTATTCCAGTGCCACTATCTGTGTATTGGTTCATATATTTGTACTGCTGTGATTGTTTTCAAAACTACATATGTTTATTACAACAGAACACATGTTCTCTTATCAATGCATATGTTGTAACAAATTAGATCATACAGGCAGAGTCTGATACATCTCCTTCAGAATGTACTGTATGTTCCTAAATTTCCTAATATCACTTTTTATTTTTGTTTATCAATGTTTTCTTGCCATTTGATCAGAATTGTTGGATATAAATTAAAAAAATGTTGCCATAAAAATGATTGATGAGTACCATTGAGTGGCAGAGGAAAACAATACCATTAATAAAGTAGCAGCAGAACAGACATTGTCTGTATGTGTACACTAGAGCAACAGATTTTGACATAGTTTGACACAAAATAGAGTCTGTTGAAGTGACACCACTGATTGAGTGATGAAGTTTGAGTTTCCCCATTAGCTGTTGCTCTTTCTAAATGAATAGGCACAAACAGTCCTTGGAGCATGACCATGCGACGTCTTGTTGAGCCTATGTCCTCAACACACTAACACAACTGCAGCGCTGTGAATGCCAAAGGTGATGTCATCATGCAACCATAAACAAAGCTTTATAGCGAGTTGCAGACAGCCCTCAATTGCGACCTTGGGAGCACATTGACCATACACAGTCCATATACTAGGTTTTAACCCCCCATATTTCCTCAAATAAAAAAACAGTAGTCAAATAAAAGAGGTCTCAAAAAAGGTCTTGAGTAATGGCTGGGTTTGTGGTTGACACAAACAAACAAAGAGTCAGATCTCAAATAGAGGGCAGGGAAAAAAACAAAGGTGGAAGAACTCCTGGTGGCTGTCATATTATGAACATGCCAACTAAGCATTAAATAAATTTCTAGTAGCTACCTGTGCCATTTAGGAATCTTGCAAATTAGTGAGTTTTGCAAAACACATTCCTGCAAATGATAAAAGTCTTGTTAAGAAATGAAGGGTTTCTGTCCACTGAAACAGAAGCACACCACCCTGGGAATCCCGCGAAACTCATTTTATTACAATACTAAATGCAACAAGAACAAGTATGTATAAACCTATGGGTCCTCAACCACTGATGGAAAATTGCTATGGCTGCGAGAAATATGAAATGCCACGTTCATTGCCTGTGATCTGTGTGTTGAGAACAGCCTCATGAAGTGATATTTGACAATCCTTCATTCAATAAACAAAAAAAACTGTGTTAAAGCAAGTAATTTGGCATTCAAAGTTATTCCATTAAGGTGTGATGGATTCCACAGTGAATAAATTGGTGCCGGTGAGCATGTTGTGGAAGATTTCAATGTCCCGGACAATGGGAGAAATTCCAGTCAAATATTATTTGTGTTTATGGATCCCATTTTCCCATGTTTTTCATGTCCAAGGGTCTGAGGAAAACAATTTTTGAAAATGGTCCAGTATTGAGCTACAACCGGCAACCATGAAATAGGCTACAATGTAATCCACCGGGCGTTTGTGCTCTATCAAAGTATGTCCACTAAAAGTGTTTGTGCGACTGACAGGCTAAGATTGTTATTCTACGTGTCTCACAACATTATGGAAAGGGTCCCCACAGAGATACCTTTTTGTTAAAGAGTAAGATCCATTATGTTTAACCAGAAACAGCTGCTACATCGCTCTTGCCAAAGCCACCAAACTTGAAAAGCACACGTTATTCAAAAGCTCATCAAAACCTTCTTGGTTCATCTTTCTACTATTCTACCATATCTAACTGCAGAATTATTTAATCAGACATTATGACAGGACAGATTTAAACATGCTGATTTTCCCGTTAAAAGGTGGTGATGATCGGATAAAGGAAACCCTGATTCCATATTCTATTAGTGTTCAGAGGCTGCTGGTCTGAGCCTGATAAACAAGCAATGTTAGATATTGGAATAACATCAGTGATCGCTCAGAATTAAAAAGGTTAACTCCCAAATAGCTCTCACTCACTTGATCTGAGGGTAGATGCATTTTGACATACTGACTGAATATGTTTAGAAATGACAATAAGCTATCAGTGTGTTCCACCCACAGACACGCAGCTGTTGCATATGTTTTAAGAAAGCAAGATGTGGGTTCACACATTTTCTAAATACATTAAACCCTAATACACATGGAAGTAAAGTGAAAGATCCCAGAAAACATTCTCTGACTGTTTTCAGTTGGAGTAGTACTCCCTGTGGCTAACTGACCTTGACAAGTATGAGTAGCTTGCCCCTTTAAACAATAATATGTGGGAAAATGTGACTTAAATAAACTGCTCCACTGTTTTATTTACTTTTCAATTTTGGTTTTAAAGTATTTGCCACTGAGTTGCCTTTAAGGAATTTGTCAAAGGTTTTCAGTGTCACAATAGTGATACAAAGGCATCTGATGTTTAAATAAGGATGAGCCATCTTACAGATATGACAGTGAGATAGTTAGTCACCATCTAAGGCTATCAAGACACAGATAGGTAGATTAGTGAATACCATGGTCCTCCACGTATGAAATCATGGTTTCTGACATTTTGATTATCACCTCTACTGTATCTTGATCTCACTCTTAGTCACTCAATCTTGATGCTTAGCAAATCTGCCAAAAACTCCAGCTCTGTGGCTCTTGGTTGAGTGTATGTATTGTGAGAACTGGATACTGTGTTCCAAGATGGTTCCCGATGAAAGCTGTTTACCCTGCACATTAAACAAAAAAAGTTCACTCTTTTTATATCATACACAGCTTCCACAGTGTGCAGCACACAATATACACAGTGCCCACAGTACAATCTTGTCTTTATCCACGGCCGTGTCCATGTTGGTCTCACAGACTTGACATTGAGATGATGTTTTATACTGTAGATATAACCTTTAGAAAGGCAGTCTATGGAGAGGATTTCAGGGCTGCATGGGATTTTTTTGTTGCAGTTCGGCTGGCCACTGACACTGCCATATTGTATAAATTTATGCAGATACATCCATGAATCAAAGCTTGCTTGTAAAATGAAAACACTTCTGCCCTATTCTCACCTTCTGGGCATGTACTAACTCAGGAGACATAAACTTACCTTGCTGGAACTCATTGAGCTTCTTGATGGCCTCGTCTCTCTCCTCCTCCAGCCTCTTGCACTGATGTAAGAGACACAGAGAGAGCTGCTTTAACCCAGGCTCATTGTTGTTTGCCTATGTAACAACACAATGCAGAGACTGCATGTCTTAATGTAAGGAAAATGTGTTAAAAGGTATTGAAATATAAATCACATGTAGAGCTGATGGGCGGGTGAGAAAATATAATTACTGACCCCAAGAAGTGACCAATAGTGCTTCCAAATATAATATTAAGAGAAAGAAGAAAACTAGAGTCCTCTGTACAATTTCAAATACATTTTAAAAAGCCTATTTCTACATGTATCTGAAATGAAACGGTTTAAGAACAATCAGCACACGTTTAGTACTGTGCAGCTGTATTTGGCTGCAGTCACATTAAGATTAAAACCAGTCAAATCATTTCTTTGTGTAAATTTAATAATAGCCTTTAATACCTACTAACATACATGAGCCTCTATAGCATGCCTGGTACTGTTTTCACCTGGTGAGTGTCTGTGAACTGGTATTTATCACATTGTGGGGACAAAAATCTGTTTACACAGTCACACTGTGGGGACTCACCTGCCTTATGGGGACAAAATGCAGGGCCCCTTAAAGTAAATCATTAAATTTTAGGGTGAAGACTGAGGATAGGGTTACGGGTTAGGTAAGGTTAGGTTAGGCATAGGGTTAGGAATATGTAAATAGTGGTTATGGTTAGGGTTAGGGTAAGGCTCCAGGAAATGAATGTAAGTCTATGTAATGTCCACACAAGTGATATAAACACAATCACTTGTGTATGTGTGTGTGTGTGTGTGTGTGTGTGTATGTGTGTGTGTGTGTGTGTGTGTGTGTGTGTGTGTGTGTGTGTGTGTGTGTGTGTGTGTGTGTGTGTGTGTGTGTGTGTGTGTGTGTGTGTGTGTGTGTGTGTCTGTCTGTCTGTCTGTCTGTCTGTCTGTCTGTCATCTTAGTAAAATGTGATCCTGGAGACACCTATTGTAGTGGGAACTACCACAGAACAGTTTTGAGTACTTTGTCAGGTGTTTATATATCAGTGGACAGATACTGTCAATGTGATGTTGTCAACCATGTAAGACGCAGTCACAAAACTGAGCAGGTGTCTAGTTGATATAAAAATGAAGGCAAAATTTGGACATGGGTGTGATCCAAGGAAGGGGGTGGTGATTAGAAATATGGGAGTCACAGAAAGTGCTACATTTTTCCATATACAACAACAGATGTTTATGTGCTGCATGAATGAACAAACAAATGAATAATCGTTATTTTCATCGAGACATCTCTAAGATGAACAGGTAATGCTGTCAAAGTAACAGGCCCACGGCATATGAGGAAAATGTGGCCTCACACTGTCATTTTACAGTTGAAAACATCCCAGAAAGCTTTTGTATTTTCTTGTCACTGACCAATTATCGAAACTAATGTCATGCCGCAAATCATGTTTTAAAACTATAATATGATGTAGTGATATCCTCCTCCTGTAGTAATACACAGTATATGATAAAGTATAAGCTGAATTCTCCTGCACAATACTTCCAATTGGGTAGCAAAACACATTGGATCAACACTTTGTTTGATCGGTTGAGTCTGGGTCAGGCCCTGTTACCGTGCCCCTGGGTCTCTTTAACAGTGTGCCATTATGTGTAATACCCGAGTGGATCTCAGAAGACCCACTAGCCATGATCAGCCAACGCTGACTGTGATGGAAGTCCTGTGTGTGTGTTTGTATGTGTGTGTGTGTGTGCGTGTGTGTGTGTGTGTGTGTGTGTGTGTGTGTGTGTGTGTGTGTGTGTGTGTGTGTGTGTGTGTGTGTGTGGCGAAAACACTACAGCCAACCACCCAACCACAAAAGTGGTTAGTTATCATTATTATGCTTGATACGATAAAACTGCAAAGCTGATTTTCAACACGGTACGTCATCCGTCACCGTGACAGCAAGAGGCTTCTAACGTTACATAACATAAGACACAAAGTTTTGAAAATCATGTTGAAAATGATGTGTACAGTCCAAACATTCAACAACAATTCCCAGAATTCCTAGGGAACAGCTGCTACATTCATACATTTAAGCCACCCCTCCAAATACATGTACTAAGTCTGTGAAGGCAGGAGGTCTATGCACAAAAAAAATCATCATAACTCACTGAATTCTCTACCAATTTAGTTTTGTTTTGTTTCAAATGCCAGATATTTATTTATGATACAGGACACTTGCTGAAATTAAACATGCAAGCTTTCATTCCAAAACGCTTTATCTTATGTAGACAGTAACAGTCTTACTTGTGTGATATAATATTTCAGATGAACTTCAGTACTTTCTCTAAGTATATTCTCTTTTCTTCCTGCATGAAAGCTGACTGCCATGATATTATTTGGTTTTTACTTTTTGGACATAAATGAAGACTTAATCAAATATAAAAGGCAAAAGAATGAAACACTGCCAAATGAAAATAAGGTGAAAGGAGAGGGAAAATGTTTGGATCTACCGCAGAGCAGAAAAAGGATTTCCCTTGGCCAAGTTTCCAGGAGGCTCCAGAAAAGACTTGAAGAGACGACCCTTCAATAATGAGCCCTTTTCTTAAGTGATGTCTGCTCACTGATGGTAGTTGTGGCCAATGACTTGAATCTGTTGTGTTCTATTTAAGAATCAAGAAATCTTTTGGGTGTCCATTTCCAGTTACACACCTGTTTAAGTGATGAACTGCACAACTTTTTTTTAAGAGATGGTAACAGACATTTTATTCTCATGGTACAAAACTTTCAACCTCTGTAGCACCAGTGTTATGTGCAACAACAGCTAACATACAGTCCTGACATGAGGTGAGAGAAGTGAGCTTGGTGAACCAGGTGAAGGTGCAAGATTGACCAACCATCCTCACATGGTCAACTTTTAACCCATGGGACATATATATGTATTTTGCTGAAATATTCCCTCGCTTGATACAAGGACTGCATACATTAAACATGGTTAGTCATGAATGTAGAATATGGACTTGTTTTTCTTCAACCCTTTTTTCTATTTAACAATAGAAATACACTAAATTCAGTTACAGTCTGAAAAAAAAATTAATGAAAAGGTAAGTAAAGAAAGCATATGTGACCAGACATTTAATGCTGGGACACATTTCAGTCAGGGCTCTAAAGTAGTCACTTCTGGCACTTTGCGCTAACTGGCGTCATCTAATATGAGGTTCTGACCCCGGTACCAGTTAAGTACCTGACAAGTATTAAAGTCCTAATTTTTTGTAAACTTTTCGCTGTTTCACCCTAAATATCCTTCTAAAATTTCAGATTTTTTTGTAGATGGAAACATTTCTGAAGAAGTCCTCCAGACTGACCATTTTCTGAACTGTGGCTGCTATGGTCGGGATTTGGTTAGGTTTAGGACAAAAACAGCATGTTTAGTTCAAGGACGGGTCGTGGTCATGGTTAAATGAAACCAAAATCAACTATTGGTAGGAGAAACAAACAGCGGGCTCCCGTGTCAAAGTCACCATGTCGACCCATTCATCCCAACCTCGTTCCTGCACTGAAGTAACAACGTCACACTCCTTCCACCTTTATTACAGGCATGGCTGTTGTTACAAATGCTGTTATTTCTCTTGTAGACAGTCTCTTTCTCAAACAGTACCTAGACAAGGTGTCATGGTTAACAGTAAGCTGCTACTATTGCTACTAGAATTATGTCTGCTTCTGCTGACTCTGCTGCTCCTTCAATCAATAGTTACCACACCTTCTAGGACAACTACTACATTTACTGTAACTGTGTATTGACCGTAAAGTGCTGCTGCTTCCACAACATACAACTATTAGTATCACTGCCGATACTGTAATTACACTATATGACATGATTCCTCAACACGTGTGTCTAACCCTGCCAAATATCAACACGTACCTCCATGGTTGCTGTCTCATGTTTCCTCTGCAGACCCTCGTACTCCTGTAGAGCTGTAGGAAGCAAAGGATGCCAGTAAGCCATTTTCATCAGTTAATCACAATGAAGGAAATGTCAATGAAGAACACAGAGTTCACATCATCCGCTTTAAAAATAGTGGGAACTTCTCCAGCATGTGATAATCTCTCATTCAGTGACTGGTGCAGCTTGTGTCCTGCGCCACCTGACTATGTTGAATATAGCAACACTCTGTTTGAATATTTGCCTTGGGCGTAACTACAATAGTAAGGGGAACTGCCTATAATAAATATGCATTAACAAATGATCTGCAAGCGAAAATAAGCTTTGTTAAGTACAGCTAGCATAGAAAGCATAGAAAATACTTGTTTTGTATGATACACATGTAGAAGTCAAATAATGACTGACTGTCCCTTACAGAGATATAGAGAAGGCTTCACCTGCTTTCTACTATAACATGGGTTGTATAGTTATGCACTAGTTGCCTTAGTAAATGTGGACTCTTTAGGTGCCTAATGACTCATCCAACACAAGCGCACACACACACACACACACACACACACACTGCTAAGAGAAGTCAAATTCACAAGGGGGTGATGTTGAACAGTCATAATGTATAAGTTATTTTTCCCATGGAACAACACACGCTAATCAGTTACCAAATTCAGCCTCCACTTGCTCCTTGTGACATTCAGGAATTACAGAACAGGAAACTGACTAAGGATGCTCTTTTCTTGCAGTGAGGTAAGTTGTGAATCAGGGGCTTTGTGAGGGAACAGTCTGGTGTTCTAGGATATACAGTATGCTTGTTAGACAGATGAGAAGAGGGAAAAACTGACTAACCTTTTCTTTTTTAATCTCCCAAACCTACTGTGAGGATAGGAAACATATATGGTGTAAGATCGCTGTCAAAAAGACGTGTCCATAATTGAAGTTTCGTATTTGTTAAGTTAACAATTTGTGTGTCATAAAAGTTGTTTTACACAAAATTCTGCTGACATATACGTGAGTATGTGAAATTGGGTTCGGGTTACGACTGTTTTTATATGAGTATGAGTCTAAAAGCGAGTGCAAAGCCTTGAGAATACAACTCATTTTTCTACGACTATGAAGTCTTCAGGTAGTGCGCGTGCCTCACAGCAAGAAAGTCGCAGGTTCGATTCCCAGGTCGGGCCTTTCTGTGTGAAGTTTGCATGTTCTTCCCGTGCATGCGTGGGTTCTCTCCGGGTACTCCGGCTTCCTCCCACAGACCAAAAACATGCTCATTAGGTTGATTGGTGACTCTAAATTGCCCCTAGGTGGGAGTGTGAGTGTGAATGGTTGTGTGTATGTGCCCTGCAATTGGCTGGCGACTGGTCCAGGGTGTACCCCGCCTCCCGCCCGTTGACAGCTGGGATAGGCTCCGGCCCCCCCGCGACCCCGAAAGGGATAAGCGGCATAGAAAATGGATGGATGGATGGGTACGACTTGAAAAGTGCTAAAATGACGTCACTGAGGTCACAGTCAAGTCGCAGGGGAAAGTAATCGATCGGCGATTCCTCCAACTGCGCATGCGCATGCCCCAGACGCAAACATGCAGGGCAACACCGCCAGAGACTTCACAGGTAACGTCAATAATAAAGTGCATAGCTATTATTGATTTCATAAACATAAAGCGGCTGCCGCTCTGGCTCCCAGGCAGGAGACTGCTCCGATTGTTCACTTCAAAGAGCGGCTCTACGAGCCGTTTCGTTCGCGACCGACACATCACCACTTCCTCTACCTGTTCCACTAAAAAATAGTGGCACAACTTGGTGGGTGTTATCCTGGTAATTTCTCTGTGTGAGAAATACAAGATATGGCGTGTGAGCATGTGAATGGGTTGAAATGTGTGTGTCTCACTTGAATTCGTACAGTATCCACAGAGAAGACTTCGTAGTCGTAGAAAAATGAGTTGTATTCTCAAGACTTTGCACTCGCTTTTAGACTTATATAAAAACAATCGTAACCCGAACCCAATTTCACAGACTCACATATATGTCAGCAGAATTTTATGTAAAACAACTTTTATGACACACAAATTGTTAACTTTACAAATACGAAACTTTAATTATGGACACGTCTTTTTGACAGCGATCTTACACCATAAACATACAGCAGTTCTGTTAAACCACAACATCATATACTACTCTTTTATTGTACATGTGCTGAAAAAAAAGTAGATTAACAATCATATTTCACAAAAATGTTGAACAGTTATTTCACAGCTAATCTGATAATATATTGCTCCAGCAGCAAGGAACCGAATGACTTTTAACTCTAATTTTTAATGCAACACTTGTATTATGGTACTGCTTCTTTACCTGAATAAATGTGTTTATTTATTTTAAAGATTTTGCAAGGCAAACTCAAATTGGTGTCTGTAGTTCATTCTGACTCACATTTTGCCACATCTAAATACAGTAGTAGTACAGTAAGTTGGCCAGCAGTACTCTAGTGAAGTGGCAGTCTTCTGCAAAGTACATCAAAAATAATGGCTGACAAGTTCTTTATTTACCTATTCACCTTTTCTTCACTTCTGCCATCAGACAATCAATTGCTGAGTGGGAGCTCTTGTTCATGCACTTTTTTGAGTTCATTATCTGTCTTTGTATGCTTTGCATGTTATGATATAAGGAGCACATTAACAACTTGAAAGCTTTACAAAAATACTTATTTACATCAGAATTTCATCCACAGCTGCAGCAACTGTACTACAGAAAAACTACATAAGACATGAAATGTAAAGAGCCTTAAGCCACTACACTGTATTAATATGGGCCATTAAGGCTATGTGGTGATATGTTAACAGGCATTGCTCTGCAGTGTGTCCTGATGGCCTGTCACTGTCGTTCTGTGGTATACATAGGGCATAAAACAGTAATATGCACGACCAACTTAAAGCACGATATCCACTGACATGAGGACGGGCCTTCAGGAGGGTTTGACTTATTAATGACAGCCTGGCTCGTCTAGTTTTAAAGCTGCCTTTATCTTACATTAAATTATTTTGTGTTTAATCAAAATCCCACATCAAAGACCACAGAGTGGGCCAGAAAGGGGGGTGAGGGGGTCGGCAGCTGACTTTGCCCTGTGGCCCACTGGAAATTTAACCGGCCCTGAGGATAAGGAGTCAAAGCCATGTCCTCCTACTGGACACGGACTTTGGCCATGAAAACTAAAACCCTACGAGCTGGGAAAGAGCGAACTGAGCTGACGTTAGTGATCAACCATGAGTTACACGTTATTAGGCCTCGGTGTCAAAGTGTGACCAAAGTTCTGTCCAACATACAGCTCAGGACCTTCAGGATTGAGACTGAACACGACACGCTGCCTGTTATCCTCCAACAGGCTTTACAAACACCTGTGTGTCGTTTTTCATCAAAATGTCTTTCAGTCTTTCACAGTGAGAGCTGCCCGAGCGGTGTGGGCTAGTTTTACCAGCTAGTAACTGGCGCTAAAATACTCCTGGATTTCTAATATCTACATCGCGCTCATTTCTCTCAGGTCGGGAGCAGCGGACCGTCAGACAGCAGAGCTGTCAGCGGTCACACGGATAAAAGTCCCACCGGCACCTTCACACGGCCTACGGCTCACAGCACGCTGACGTACCTTTGCCTGACAGGTCTGAGATGACTTGAATTTTATCCAGCTCCTCTGCAGCCATAGCGAGAAAATCTTGAACCGAAGTTCAACAGGAAGTGCCTCCTCGCGACACACCTGTCAGGTAGACCTCCTCGCGCGCGAACCACCTTCCACGCATACAGTGAACTCCAAATAAAAAGCACACAGACAGCATTCACGAGATAGCCTGCAGCTTTTCCAAGAGTACTCAAATGAAAACATACATTTACTACAGCAGATATTTGTATTCTCAGAAACTGAGTGTAAAGCCTCCACTTGATACTGCATTTGGATAGTTGTGTGTAATTCTTCTGGAAGTGAAGTTGACTTTTATTTTGGAGGAAATAAAGAATATACAAAGATAAAGTAAAGCTTCATTATTCAAACACTGTTTAAAACAAATCTATTCCAAGCTTTTAAAAGATTTGAACAGCAGCTGATATGAGCCACTTCCTGTCACTGAATGAAGACTGTGAGCAGTGGGTGAAAGCTCAGAAAGGTTAGCTGACTAAGTGGACATCTGAACCTCAGTTTTTTGTTCTACAAAGTACAGCTGGCAGACAACACAAGGTGATAGTTTTATCTGTTGAGCATTGTTTCTGTACAGCCACGGTGAGGGTGGATCGAGTTCCAAAAGTTGGACATGCATTCACTGTCACCTCACAAAACTGCTCTGAAACAGAAAATGTGACAGCTGCTCTTACAACACTAGTGACCTTTTTCTGAGACTTCAACGTTTAGTGACAATTATTTTAGTGAATAACGTGCAACATTTCATATCAGATTTTCTGAGCTGCTTAATGTGATTGAGACCATTTCCTAAAACTATGAAAACAACAGATGGCACCTTTTCTGCAATTCCAACATTAATCACCAGATTATGTGGAACAGTTGGTAAAACAGAAAACACCTGCCCTGACACTCTCTGAATATCTACACATGTATTCAACTGCTATCACATGAATGTAGACATTCTAAGGGAACACGTGATGAATGACAAGCGTTTAAAGATGAGACAACAGTATACTTAATTTATTTGTGGACACAAACACACAAAACCATTATAGTTTCACAACAGAGAATTAGTTTCTGCAGACAGATGGGAATGTTTAATATACTCTTCTATACTCATTTTTCGCAACACAAATCAAACAGCAAAACACAAATAATGTAAACATCCACTGTATAGTTTCCAGAGTAGGTAGAAGAAGCAAGAGGGAAGAAAGAGTGAAACTACTGGGAACGATACACGTAAACCTCTAAGCTCTGCTCGTGTCCTGGGTTCCTCTGTTCACTCAGGATGCTTTCCTCATCATCTTGAGAATGCTGACATGAGAAGATTTGCCTGATGGCCAACTTTAGGTGACTGGCATGAAAGAACTACAGCAGGCGCCTATTATTAAACAATAACTGGGCAGTGGATAAGAGAAACAACTATAAAATCACCCTCGGGTGAATGGTGACGTTCTGTTCGTGAAGCTGACTTTGTGTTGTTCAGTAAACATTCATTCAAAGGGTATTTTGTAGTTTAGAAAATGACAGTCAGGCTGAATCAATCTTTCTGCCAGTCTCAATAAAAACCCAACTTAATGAGCTTCACCTACTGCGACTGGATGCAGGGGTACTGTATGTCAGGGACTTTGTTATTTTGATAACCCCACTATAGATTTATATATATATATATATATATGTATACACACACGTCTTTCTTCAGTTGGAAACCTCTTGCTTTTAGCGAGAAATGGACATTACACAGCATTTAGTTATAAAAACAAGAGGGATATCCAGCAGTAACACCCCAATAAATAAGGACTGATCTATAATTTCAAGGATATGTTCACGTTTTTGCAATCAAGGGTCGACATTACAACAACAGACACTTTCCATACACAACTTCTGGACATGGATACACTACAGTACATCTACAGAAGGGGTCATTATTGCCCTGTTCTCATTTGGGGTAGGGAAATAGGGGTGGTGTTGGGGCAGCTGATTAATGAGAAGAAGATGTACTGGTGGAAATAAGAACAGTGGAGAAGGAGGTGGTGAGGTCTGAGATGGGTGAAGGCTCGACAGCATTGGTCTCTGAGCCCCTCCAAGGGCAGGGATGTAGGCTGAGATGAGGGAAAGGAAGACAAGAAGAGGGGGATGGTGGGTAGAAAGGTGAGCGGGGCTAGAACCAGAGCATCCCTTAGTGTGCCTCAGTGACGGGCAGCAGACTCCCTCGGGTAAAATTCAGCCAGGGTGCTCTGAGGAATCCTCTTGAGCATCTCCTTGGGGAAGATTCGTAGCAGCTGCCAGCCGATGTCCAGAGTTTCATACACTGTCCTGTTGTCGTACGGGCCTGAGGGAGACAGAGGGACCACCAACACTGCTGGTTAGTATCCAAACACAGTACCAACAGGCTGT
Source organism: Chaetodon trifascialis (assembly GCF_039877785.1). Lineage (NCBI taxonomy): Eukaryota > Metazoa > Chordata > Actinopteri > Chaetodontiformes > Chaetodontidae > Chaetodon > Chaetodon trifascialis. Next base: position 3,611,530 of record NC_092068.1, read on the forward strand.
CTCATTCATACACGTTCTCCACTGTACATCACACCAAGCTACAATCTTCTTGAAAATGGACCCTTAGGAAAATGATTCCAATAATTGCAGTGTTAGAGCTGCAGTAATTGAAATTTTGACCAACTGTTTTGTACACAACATTCACATATTATCACATAAAATGGTTATGTCCATCTGATAAGCCATTCACATTCACTTTATTCTTCACTCTATTTTTAAGAGATCTGGCTCTTATCATGGGCATTTTTTCTTTCCTTTAGTTTAGGTTTGGTGAATCATCAAAAATAGAAAAATGGGATGATTAAGTGATCGTACTTGAATTGCTACTTGCAAATACTGAGAAAGCCCAAGACATATAGTATAGTCACTTCTGTTTGCCTTTCAAGGGCGACAAACTTATTGTGATGACAGTGAACTCAACATGATGTCATCAACTCATCAAAAGGATACAATTTGAGATTTGAAGATTTCATTTTATTTTCACTTGTCACGGTCAGGTTAGCATCTGACAAGCAGTAACTCATTTGTAACTACCAACATCAGGTAGAAGACTCAGAACTGAACCTGAAGACTGAATGTGATGCTCAGTGTAACAGGACATGGAATCTTTGCATTGATGCATCTAAATATCTATGACTTCACTACAATACAAGAAGAAATATATGGAAGGGACATTACATAAAATCTTAGCCAGCAGGTCTAGTTCAGAGTGACAGGATTAAAGCAGCAAACCGAATGTTATTTAAGTTGTTAGGCATGCTAACAACGTTATCCATGCTAGAGGCTCTGTCGGTCTGTTGTTCAATCCACCTGTTCAGTCCAAACTGAAATATTCCAACAACTATTTAAGACGGATTGATAGATCTTGTACAGAGAATGCACAAAATTAACTCATTTTGTAGTCTCTTTTTAATTTTTTGTGAGATGTATCTTAAAGAACAACTTAAACATTTTGGAAAACAAAGACTTGCTTTTTTTGGGTCAATATCACGAGTCCGCTCATGTATACACAATCAGCTGGAGTAAGAACATGGTTATCTGAGCTCACATGTGACACCATTAACTGTATTTCTGTCCTATTGCTTTTGTCCATTTGTATTTCATTTCATCAAGATTTTTAATTCTCATATCTTTCTATTTTGCCTGATTATATCTGTTTTTTTTACTGTTTTCACATGCCATGGTCCTGACCCAGACTGTGTGATGGTTCTATGTGGACCCGTGAGTGAGTAATAATCTTCATAGTGTCTTTTGCTCCAGCGTGGCTATAGACTGCGGGCAAGCTAATGCAGTTAATACAGTACCAGTGTCAGTCAACTGAGCCAATGAAATTGGTTGTTTACCATGTGTAGACAAAGAGAGATGACCTGATGGGTTCCTCTAAGATAAGGAGAGTAGGTGAAGAAAACCGACATTTTAAAGATCAATATACTAATATAGTCCATTCATTCTTCCTGCAGCCAGTTCTAAACCAACATGTCTCATGTTCCAAAAGGGTGGATTAATCAAAAGCAGCAATGTAAAGCGTCACTACGAGACGAAGCACAGCTCTTTTGAGCAACTGTATCCACAGATGAGTGAGGACATGCCAAGTAACCATAGATGTAAGAGATAATGCCCAGCTTTTGGTGTGGGTGGAGTAGATGTAGCTCTGTGAGGATCTGCTGGGTGTAACACCATCAGACACAAATGGAGCAATAAAGGAGATGCTGAGAATGCATAGGTATGAAGAGAACAGGGGCTGCAGCCTGGACGAAAGAGGACAACCTGGCCTCCTTGCTTGCTACTGTATCATCGATCGCACTGTTCTGTCAGAAGAATGGCAGAAGCAATTAATACAATGATGAAACTCATGGACTTCCTTCAGGCATTAACATCCTATCTGCATCACCTGTTGAGGGAATTCCTGAAGGAGGTTGAGGCATGTACCAATGACCCAGTGATGCACAGCAATGTCAGATGGCTGAGCAGAGACAGCACACTGGGACACTTCTGGTCTATTGGAAAGGAAATTGCAGCTTTCTAAGAAACCAGCTAAAAAGTCAAAAAGCAATTACTGACTGGACTCACTTACATCTTGACTATTAGTAAATATTCTGCTAAATTTGAAGACATGTGGAATTGTAGAAATCGGTGGTAATTTGCAGTAATCTAAACAATTTATTTCTTAATCTCTGACCTGAGATCTCGTCCCCCTTCTGAACCCAGCTGTTTTACTATTCTTTTTACTATATACTGTTGGAGGGGGAATCTAAAAATATTTCTCTCTCCATTTCCCATCTTGTCTTGCTATGACAACTATTCTCTTGTGAAATCCATCATGAATCAAAAGAGAAAACACAGCTCTATGTGTACAGTATCTACCAAGACGATAAAACCATCTCAACACTGAGCTTTGTTCAGGCACTTTGAAGAAAAGAGAGAGAGAAGAAAATGGCCAGCTTTGCAACAGGGAACCTACACAGATCAATATTTTCCAGGGACAAGCTTAACTCAGAAATACAATGTGAATGCCACTTCAACCGCCATTTTTCAAAGCAATATACCATAATACATGAGCAAAACTACTCAAAAGCCTGAAGCACTGTTCTACCATTGGTTAGTTTCCTTACAATTCTGGACCACCATTTTACATGTATTCTGATCTTATTTCTATGAGATAATAAAACATGTAAAGAGCGTGATTGTACTTTAAACAGTACTGACACAGCACAATGTGTAGTACTTGAAAACAAAGGAAATTACCCTGGGTAATAATGGTGAGTACTTGAGAGAAAGGCAAAGCAAATGTAGCGACCGCAGTGCAAACACATATTCAGTGAAGTAAAGGTCGTCTTAGACTATGCAAGAAAACTGAATCACACACAGGACTTCAAGGCCACAGAGAGTCAGCGTTAGAGACCAGATGGGAGGCAGCGACCACCACACATCTTTTCACACCCATATTCATTTGCTTGGCAAGTTTTGCTTTTTATAATAATTAAAGCTTTTTATAACTTTGTAGAATTAAATCACAAGAACTCTCTTATACTGCCTTCATTCCCACTTCTGACTTTCCATCATAATCACTGTGGAGTAAAGCTTCCATATGTGTCGTTCATTCACTGTCCTCTATACTGAACAGTTTGTTCTGTGTATTGAAATTTCAGTTTCACAGCCAACTATGTAATAGCAGTGAACAGTCCAACCGGTTCTAGACATCTGTATGTGGCACAGTGACTACCCACTGAATCAGATCTGTCCTGCTCCCACACTGCATGAGTTCACAGCTTGTGCAGGAGAGCTGGCAGTGTGCAAGCATTTTTAGGTATTACATGGAGGTATTCAATTACAATACCCAAGAGCTGCAACTACCAATTATTTTCAATTATTAATTATTATTTATTTGGATCACTTGGTCTGTAAAATGTTCTAAAATAGTGAAAAACGTCCATCATATTTGCAGGCCCTCAGGTGATGGCTTCACATTGAATGCTTTTGACCAACAGACCGAAAGATATTCAGTTTACAAAAGTATAAAGAAAAAAACACCAAACTCTCACATTTGAGAAGCAGGAACCAGAGACAGTTTGAGCTTGAACATCTGTGAATTGTTCCTTTAGTATCTTCTTACCCTGAGCAATGAAGTTCTTCTCAAACTTTTGGAGGAACTCGAGGTAGAGCAGATCATCAGAGGTGAGGGCCTCCTCTCCTACTACAGCCTTCATGGCCTGCACATCCTTACCAATGGCATAACAGGCATACTGGAGACAAGAAGAAACATTAATACTGATAATGGCGACACTTCACACGATGCTTACAAAATAAACGTCAGCTGTATACTGTCACAGCCTTCTCCATATATTATCCTTGTCAGTGCTTTTAGTAATTTACCAAACTGACACTCAGACTTTATTATGAAGGACAAATATTTCGTCCAGGTCACAGGATGCAATACTTGGGCACAATAGGTAAGATTAGTTACCAGCTGGTTGGAAACATCAGCATGGTCCTTCCTGGTCATCCCTTCACCGATGGCTGACTTCATGAGACGGGACAGTGAGGGCAGCACATTGATGGGCGGGTAGATCTGGAAGACAAGGAGGAGACCGCTGGATTACATGTATTGTTAAGGCTATTTCTATTTCATTGTAACTATAGTGGATACTATAACAACAATATAATAACAAGAGAGGTCTACTAAGGATAAGCCCTTCAGAGGACCGCATTCCACTTCTTTCCACTCTCCACTGATATTTTCAATGAGGAGCAACAATCATGAGTGATTTAGTTGACAAGCTTTATGTCATAATGGATGGAAAATTCTGACCAAGGCTTACATTGTGCACAAGTCAGGAAAACACTGAGCCTTGTGCTAAATATTGCCCAGCAGCAATTTGTCCCCCAGCACTGTATTTAACAGGTGCATGGAGGAGGTTAGCACAGTGTAGTCCAGCCCTGCAAAATTCTGATTAGTTGAAGAAATTAACTCAACCCAGGTTATTTTATTTTCTTTCCGAGGTGTGACAGTGGGTTTGGACAGATTTCTGTACTGCAGCAGCACAGAGCGCAACATAGTGTGGAGACAGATCTCACATGGAACAGAGTTTGGGCTTGTTTATCTGTGCATAGACATTCACAACTGACACAATGACACAGGTCAAATCTGGTCAATCTGAATGCATCAAGGTATGTCAGCTGACCTTTCTCAACGCAAGGATCCATTCAGTTATCTAATTGGTTATGATGTGTAGTATGATGAGTATGGCATGAACTGACCCTTACTATTAGAGGTGGGAATTAAATTAGATTAAGTTCTAAACACACAGATTTAGGGGGACAGTGTGAAGGAAAGAAGGAAAGATATGAAACAGAAATGTAACCTACAATTAGTAATCATGTAGGTTTTCAAACTGTGAGGCCTGTGGACACACAGCCTGTGTAATTTTATAGAGATCTGCATTGTGTAAAACATATTGACCTGGCAAGTAGTTTGTTCTTGCTTCATTTCATCTTTTTGAGGAGGATTAGCAAACACAGGGGCCATCTAACCCAAGCATGAGCTCCAGCTTTTTGGCCAAAGTTGGATGAATGACTGATAAATACCTGTCTGTTGTGAAGCTGTCTGTCAACGTACACCTGACCCTCTGTGATGTATCCAGTCAGATCAGGAATTGGATGGGTGATGTCTGTTAAGAGGCGCACAAATGTATTCGGTCACAACACACTGAAAACATAATCATGTATTTGTTACATACTGCAGTACAATTAGTGCAAACACGACATATGTGAGTTGAGTTTACATTCAAACTGATGATCATCTACAATTGAGCCACTATTCAAATCACTCTGGGCTGCAGGAATTACAATAATGTGAAACACAGGACAAAAATAGGGAGAATTTCTGTTAGCTTCCCATTTAAAAGACCTTTACTCTGAATCAAGAGCCAATCAAGAGTTGGGAACACCAGCAGTGTGTAGCAAAAGCTGACACAATCCTCACTGCGATGTTGTAATGGGGGACTCCTGTTCGGCCAGATAGGAGTAGGCTCTTCATACATGTTGCTATGGCAACTGCAGGCATCAAAGATGTCTCCTCAGTCTATTTGAGATGCCTAATGCAGTAATTCAAACAATTACTTGCAGAGGGATTTAGTCATTTAAGGATAGAAAAAAGCATTGCTTTGAATGCATGAACTACAATATGCTCATAATTCAAGTCTGTGTCTCCTTCAAGACTGACAACTGGCCTTCCTACTATCCCATCCTGTTTACTCTGTGCTCCAATAGCAGCTGAGCAAGCCTGGTGCCCAGCAGAACCTTGGTCAACCTTTCCTCTTATATTTATGCTATGTGCGAGGTTCTTCTATGCTGAAAAGGAAAACTAATTTTGAAGATGGTTAAAATATGCGGCTGGGGTGGGGAGAGCCTCAGTTTGTCTTGTTTTGCCTTGTTCATAAGTTAACATCAAGAATATATCCTTCCACTGCATTCTGTCGCCCTTGCTGTCAGCTTCCTGAAGTTATGCAAACTACCTGCAGCACACAGCTAAACAGAACCACTGTCTTAATGTTTCTTTTTGTCAAGCTTGTCTGAGCTACCAACATCGAGGGGGGCGGGACTTTGGAACAGGTAATTGTGAAGTTGGCATTTTGGTCCAGCTCAAAGCTTTTGCTTTGCTGCTCTTACCGTCATTGGGCATGGTGAGAATGGGGATCTGGGTGATGGAGCCGTTTCTGCCCTCCACTCGTCCAGCACGTTCATAGATGGTGGCCAGATCTGTGTACATGTAGCCGGGAAAGCCTCGGCGGCCGGGCACTTCTTCTCGGGCAGCAGAGACCTACAGATGAGGAGTGGGTGGTGAGTGGGAGGATGACATGAAAGCAGCAAGAAGAACAAGCGAAAAGACACGAGGTTGTTAATATGCATTTACATTCATTTCATCTGTTACATTTCATATTTTGCAACAAAAATGTCAGCAAACGACTGTCTAACAACAAATAACAGCAGGCACATAGCAACATTAGCATTCATTGGGGGCTATGCTTGAGCCCACTTGATGAAGGGAAGTCCAGAATTCACTCTAATAGCTCTATGTTTGGTCTCCACCACCTCGTAAGAAACATATGAAGCTCATTATTTACTACTTGTTACATTTGTCTACCGTTTCATGCTGGATGGGCAGTGTACAGTGGATTTATCTGATCTTTTCTGAACCTGTTGGTGGAAACAGAAAACCAAAACAATGCACTGAGATAAGGAGCTCTGTAAAGCTGAGGGGAACTGCTGCTGATAACAGTTTGCTACACCGCTCCCAATGACATCCAACACAGCTTAGCAACATGACAGTAGTGCACTCTGGATTCATGTAGAAGTGACACTCACTATACACACAGTTTGGAGGTTGTGTTTGTTTTAACATTTTTCAAAACCAAAAAAATAAGGGTAACATTGTTGGCAAAGGATTGTACAGTATGTTTATTAGCTGGACTGTCAGACATGAACACTAGCATGCCTGGCAGACTAGCCTACTACCTACAGCCGTAGGTTAGAAAAAGCCTCATTCTGGGATGGAACATGAAACTCATCATTACTCTGAACTCAGGAGTGCCTGTCCTCAGTTTAGGGTAGCATTAGCTTGTCACTACTTTGGCTTGGAGAGGTTTACACCGCAGGAACTCCAGCCAGACATGTTAAGTGAGATAGCATCGTGTTCAACATCAGTCACTCCTCGTCTTTAAAGCCTTTTCTCATGTAAAACTTAAATGTACAGTTTGGAATGAAAAGCAGAAATTTAGAATAACCAGTGGTGGACTGTGCATTTACTCAAGTATTCTACTTAAGTACAACTCTGATTGCATTTCCATTTTCTGCAACTTTACACTCCACTACATTTTAGAGGAAACTGTACTTTTTTCCACTTAATTGATAACTTTAGTGACTAGTTATTTTGCAGATTCAGGTTATTACCATAAAATATATATCAACTAAAAAATTCTGATATGTTAGCAAAAATTAAGCTTCCTAGCAGTATACAAAGTAATTAAAATGATGACATTTAAAATGTACACATTAATGCATCAATATTTCTAATGGCCATACTGCATTTTCACTTGTATTTTTTTGTGAATTTTGATACTCGTAATACTACTCCACAGATTGCGGTGTAGACAACAGCAGCTCAGCAGCTCCAGTGAGGCCGTTTCTGTTTCTGACACTGTGGTAAACTGTACATCACTGCAACAGTGATTCAGGGACTCTGATTTAAAAGCCGCCACTTGCATTTAAGAATGAAGACGAAAACATTAGTCCTTCCTGCTGTCCTCTGTCCTCCTCCCTCTGCTGCTGTGACGCACTGCCTGCAGGTACCGCTGGTAGAGGAAGGGGGGCTGCTGTCCCAGCTAAATTCTATGAGTCAAACTAAGCTGAACAGTTTGGCAACACGTGACAGCTTTCATTTCAGCTTGTTCACAACAATTAGCTGACTAACCAGCAGGCTGTGGTTGTAGAAAACACCTGCGGTGGATGGCAGACTGCAGGCCAAGTAAATGAAAATATCTTTATCTGCTTTGATGGAGTTTTGATAAAGTACTAACTTTTTACTCGTAAAGGTTTCATTGCACTCACAGTAACATGCATACAGTCTTTTACTTGAGCTGCTTCACTGTGTCTGCTCTGCAGTTCAATGTCATTCAAAGTCATGACCCGCACTGCTCTACCTCTGACTGGCTCGTACTTGTTGCCTTTGTTGGCTGGCATGGTTTGGTTTAAGGGTCAATCAGAGGCAGGTCATGCCTTCGCCATCCTTGGAAAAAAATGTCTTTACTGTTTCCTAACAAATCTTTAGGATACAGCAGTTGTAAAAGGGAGTATGATTCATTTCAATCATTTCATTTCAAATCAAAGAAATAAATATTCTTTCTATTTAATCTCATGCACAGTACGACTAAATCTTCCAGTGCTCTTTGATACACTCTTCCTTGTAAACAAAAAAATCTACTAAATCCATTTACTGTTGGAGAGTCAAGTGATGCTAACTCCTTCAGTATCTTTCAGAAGAGGCAAACAGCTGGTTGGAAATGTTGCCTTTCTGTTTTCAGGCCCTTCACAAAAATGACCAAAAGCAAATCCTTGTTCCCAAAGTCAAGTGAATTTAGAGCAAGAGGGAAAGAAAATGCGTTCTATTCATCCTTGGATTCAAAGGTTGATGGGCAGGCTAAGCACTTGTGAACTGTAGATTCAATGCAAAACTCAACCTTCACATGCGTGAATGGGAACTAATGTTAAATGTTAATGTCCTCCTGGGTCTTTGTACATGCTGAAATACCCATCAAGCTGCCTGAGTCTTCGCTGACTATTGGTGCAGTGTACATGTGCCAAGGTTATGGACAGCGAATCCACGAAGGATATGTGGATGCACATGCACTATTTAAAAACCAGCATTGTGCTGCCAGCATATTGAGACAGCAAACTGTACAACATAAAGGGATTATTACAGTAACACAAAAGAGTGAGTCAAGAAGGCCTGACTCCACACCACGAGGAGAAAGGAGGGCAGTGGGTAGAGGGGCGGGGAAGGGGGCCGTTTCCTTTTAACGCCAAGCAGACAATAATGAAGTTAAGGTATTTCCTACAAGAATGAAGGACACACTACCCTGCCATTCAGCAAGGAGCACATGAATTTAGTGAGTCTATGACCTTTGTGCTAATGCTGCAGAGAATTTAACGTTGGTGTGTTACACACTACCACATGGTTTGAGGCTTCAATTGCTGGTGGAGTCTTCAGAGAGGATTCAATATGTACTATACCGTTCTAAAAATAAGACTGCATACACTAGGCACATGGTACTTATACAGTGTTATTAAATAACAGAGCAGAGACAGTAAGGAGGAAACACTACAGTTCTAATGATGATAAATGGTCCAAAAGTACACACATACAGTAGAAGGTTTGGTACAACGCACAACAATAATACATTAAAGGATACTATAAACCTGGTGATACTCAAGATTTTTTCTTATTGACCACAAATACTATGAAAAAAACCAAAACCAACGCTGCATGTATCTACTAACAAGTATTGTGTATTAAAGCCTGGCATACAATAATAATAACAACTATAATAATAATTATTATTCTTATTATACATTATACTTACATAGCGCTTTTAAGGACACTCAAAGACACCTCACATAAAGAATTAAAAATAATAGAGGAAATAAATAGGGCATTTCTTCAATCCTCTTTGCCATAGAGCTCCATTGTTGTTAAAAGCAATTAAACCACATTTGTGAGCCCTACTGTTGCACCTCAGCACCGTGAACACCCATACAGCATTCTGCTGCACCCAAATGCTCACCAGAGCACCAAATGTGGATTAATCCACCGCTGAAAATAGTCCCCTACAAAAGCACTATTTCCTGATATGTGACAAAAACTGCAGTGAGCAGCTGTTAGGAAATCCTTCTATTTATTTATCTTTTCATGAAACTATATCATAGCAAGCAGATTTAAGGTTGTTACGGAGGGTCAAAATATTGAGGTACGGACTGACACATTTTTGGTTTTGGTCACTCTACTGTTTTTTTTAGTTTCCAGCAGGGAGTAAATTAACCACAGTGAAATAAGGTTTTTTACTGCTGACACATTCAGCCATTTCCAACGTGTGAGACTGTGCTTACGAAAAACTGCATAGTGTAACCAGTATGTCAGAGAGTGGTGAGCTGTGAATGTACCTCTCTGAGAGCCTCAGCATAGGAGCTCATGTCTGTCAGGATGACCAGGACGTGCTTCTCACACTGGTAGGCCAGGTACTCTGCTGAAGTCAGCGCCAAGCGAGGGGTGATGATACGCTCGATGCTGATTGGTCACAGACAAAAAGAAAGTTATTCTACTGTACACATAAGATAACACAAAGCCTGAATTGACCTCTAGAATCTATTCAGAATTTCTGATTCTGAATGGTTAATCATAATGCATGAATTCACTAAAGCACACAACAACTGGGATTAAGTGGCAGTGGTATCACTCATTGACACCACATGTGCATCTTACGTGGGGTCGTTGGCCAGGTTCAGGAAAAGGCAGACGTTGTCCATGGAGCCATTCTCCTCAAAATCAGACTTGAAGAAGCGAGCAGTTTCCATATTGACCTGAGAGACAAACGATTCCAGTCAATGACTGAAGCACTGCAGGTGAAAGATGCTGATCCATTCTGACAAAGATCGAGCACAAGCCACGTCCAGACATCAAATATGGAACATTACTGCTTTCAGCTATGTGCTACAGCAAAGTTTTTAAAACTGCGATGGCTGCCTCCCCTGAGAGACGGGGCAGACACACAGGGAGAGACATGAGGCGAAGACACTGTGTGAGGGGGGACACGCAGGGAGAGACATGAGGCGAAGACACTGTGCGAGAGGGGACAAGCAGGGAGAGACGTGAGGCGAAGACACTGTACAAGGGGGGACACGCAGGGAGAGACGTGAGGCGAAGACACTGCGCGAGAGGGGACACGCAGGGAGAGACGTGAGGCGAAGACACTGTGCGAGAGGGGACACGCAGGGAGAGACGTGAAGCAAAGACACTGTACGAGGGGGGACACGCAGGGAGAGACGTGAGGCGAAGACACTGTGCGAGGTCACGCTGCCAGGTGCATGCGTCTGTTGTAAGAACAATGGCAGGTTGGTTAGTGTTGTTTGGCCCGCTCACCAACATGGTCAACAGTTGGAGGAGAGTGTTAAATGTTTCCTGAGGGTTCCACTACCATCGCTCTTTGTATGTTCTTCAGTATCAGACTGATTCAGTGACAGCTGCTCATAGTCATCTGAGGGGGGCACATAGTGTCAGACTTTGAAAACTCCTGTCACAGAAATAGCAGTATAGTATGTTTTTATGGATAAACTTTAAAAATGTGATTCTGCTCTTAAATTAATAACCATTCAGGGTGACACAATTTTGCTTATGAATGAAAAATCGATTGAAATGGTACATTTTTTAGGATCTGCAATTCTCCCAGGATTTTTTTTTTCTCTCCACCTCTGCCTACTGTCTGAAGGGAGGGGGAAAAAATCAAACATTAGAAATTACAGATCAAGACTTGATAGTATAGATCCATCAATGCTGTAAAAAATTAAATTGTGACTTTAAAATCTAAAGTCAAATCGAATCGTGGGTTTGCAGAATTGTACAACACTAATGACCATGATGGGTGTGAGGAACACTCGCCTCCTCTTCTGCTGCCTGTTTCATTATGTCCCACAGTGCAAGTTGGGACTCTCATTTGTTCCTATTTGCCAACATGTTCAGTGCTTTGCTGTGTATTCATAATATCATCCTTGCAGTTTGTGTTTCAACACTGATGTCACGACATCTACGTAAAGTTGACTGCAGTGGTTGTTCAGACATGAGACTGGCATGTAAAAACGTGTTTACAGAACAGGTGCATGTCCGAAAGCAGCTGAAGTACAGCAGTAAATCCTCACAACACATTTCTGGTTGATAGACTCATCCATCAACAGTCTTGATAAAACTAGACAAAAATGTTCATGATTTGTCTTTGATGTAGAGTTTCAGTAAGACTGAAAATAGCACTCATTCAATAGGAGCTCTTAGCTCAGTAGAAGTCTTACACTGTGTTTTAACTTAGTTTTTACCTTTAAGCAGATGCATTGCTGTTACTCTGTGCACTATGTCCTCTGAATTATCCTTTCAAAAATGCATGTCTATGTGTCGACTTGTGTAAATCCCTGCTAACACTGCTTTTCAACTCCTGCTAGACTAACCACAATGGGACGTGAATTGGTGGAACAGGGAAGGATTAGCGTTTAGCAAGTGAAGCAAGTGTGTGTGTGTTTTGTAGAGGTCAACCTGTCACAATCAAGGCATTACTGCAGACAGAAGGAGCAGCTGAGGAGGAGAGAACCTGATACTGTGGGGAGGACAGCGTTAAAGGGCCTGCTGAATTAGTAACCTGTCTACATGGCCAGGGGATATGCTCAGAGATGCAGAAGTAACAGGAGGGACATAGAGGTTAAATCACCTGGCGAATAAAAGACAGAAAGCAGGGCGGGAGAGAGGGGACAGAGTGTCACGTCAGGGCGTCAGGGTTAAGAGGGGGATTAGAGTCACAAACAGGGGGAGTGGGAATGGGGGTGGGGTGGCAGGGTGGAACAAGTGCACGCTAAAGGCTGCAGTTTGTCTGCTTACCCCCATGGCGGCAAAGACAATGGCAAAGTTCTCAGCACTGTAGTCCATCACATCCTTGGACTTCTGCACCAGGCCGGCCTGGCGACAGATCTGAGCGGCAATCTGGGAGCAAGAAAACATAAAGATATATAAATAAAGACGGGTAAGAGGTCACACACAGTCAGCAATGTGGTCGTCCATCTCTGAGTACTGTTTGAGGCTCTCATCTCAAGCCCACTGGTTCTTCTCCAAATGCACTGCAGCATGTGCGTTCATGGTCATGAAGGGACGCACATGTCACCCAGTGCGCAATAATGGACAATGGACAATGATGGAGTTCTGTGAAAAAGATATATCAGGTTTTGGGTAAAGTTTGAGCAGCGTTTGCTAAAAAGTACAGAACCCAGCTGTTTAAGAAAATGATTAGACTTCATTTAAAAATCAAACTACACACGAACATCATCAGCTTCGAGGTGAGTCCATATACACTGAACACACTTTGTAGCAGATCAAATCATTTTAAGTTTTAGTCCTTCCATGGAATTACTGAACAAAAAGACGAATACAGAATATCAAAGTGTGCTTTAAGAAGCATTCAGTTTAAAGGCTTCATACAGATGACTTATGAGAGTCTGCGTGATACTTCATGAATCTGTGGAATGAAAGAGGAATTTCACGCTCATCACATAATGTCATGACCACTGTGTTGATCCAGCCTGACCTCTCCATGCACCCGAGTTTAGGCACCTGGCCCATAGAGGAAACTACCACGAGTGACCTCTCTGTCATGTGCTTAATGAAACAACAAGCCAAGTTTTCACACCATCCGGAGGGCATGAAAAGCGGGTCATCATTAGGCGGACAACACACGCCGTGTTTCTGTGGCTGGTCCTGCAGAGGAACCCTTTTGATCATGAATGTTCACAGTGCGGATGAGATTTGGGTTGACGGCTGTGTTTATGCTCATAGTACAATAACTGATTAAAGAAACTGATGCTATGACAGCTTTGCTCGGTCATTTTTCACTACAGTGCTAGTTAAAGTAAAGTGCTTGGAGCAACATAGATTGGGCCACTCAAGATATTTAAGCTGCATGAACTGATTTTTTTTAGCCATTTGGGTGCAATGGAACAGGGTGTAAACACGCAGGCTTATCACCTAATGAAGGTTTTATGATGAACTTACTAGCAAACAACTGTCTACTTATACATGTAAAAGACACAAGGCAACATTAGCATACAATTGAAACTTGGTTTGTGTCTGCCTCATTGCTAACTGGGTTTCACACAGAAATGGAAATTGGGTTGCTGAGAGCGGTGAGACTGAACCGTAACAGTAAAGGGTTTTTCTCTTTTTTCAGGCCTCCTACATTTTAAAATTTAAATTGTCTCAGACAGTAAAATATAAAATCTACAGTGTAAGAAAACAGATGGAGCTAACTGATATTTATTTTATAGAATAACATAGGAATGTCAAATAAAGCTTTCCTGGAACAGCGATGTCCCTGGTTACATGGCATATTTTTAAAAGCACAGTAGTCAAAAAATAAAATAAAATAAAATAAAATAAAAGATAAACAAACTACTTCATAAAACAGTGGGTTTTGGGAGGGGTTGTTCAAGCAATACAGGTCTCAATTATTACAATGAGAAGAATATTTCCATTTTCTTGTGATGATTTAACATCCAACACTCCAAAAACATTTATTTTAATCGTTTATTACTGTAAATGCTGTAACTGCTCTGACCTACGAGTTTCTTGCAATTGGGAAAGAAAAATCAATCAAATTCTCTCCACAGTCTAAACACAGCCTAGTGTCAAGCCACTGCACTTTTGGCTAGAACAACACACACAACAACAAAAAAAGGTTTTAGTGTATATCAAAACAATCTCCCAAAATACATGAAGAAATACAATGTCACACACTAATAACATTAAATGCTGTCCCTGAGCATTGACATGTAAAGGACTGTAGGAGTGAAAAGAAGAATACTGGGGCCAACATTGGTTTCTAAATCCTCTTTTTTATCTTAAGAGCATCAAGAACAGCCAATGGCTTGTCACTCAAGAAACCTCAATTGCACTGGAGTGCTTCAATAGATTGAATCAATCAATACTGTTTCCCCAAATACAATGGAGTTGTCTTTGTGCCCATTGTATATTTCATTCTCATGAATGAATGAAAAACTTTTTTTTTTTTTGCCTTGGGACCATTTCCAAAGCTCTCCTACTTAAACCAGGGTGCTGTGACAAATACCTCTATCAAGCTGGAAATAACAGATCACTCACCTTCTCTTAGTATGACCTGATCTAGTTGGTTTAATTTCCACTCAGGCACAATAAAGCTGTGTGGGCTGCACAGCTGTCTGTCACAATGATTAAAAGAGACACGAGCAAAAGCCAGAGCCCAGTGTGCTGTACAAACATGACGCTGGTGAAGTTTGGTTTCCTTTCGGGGTGAAGTACCAATTCCATATTTCTGATGAGGGAGATTTATTGCTCAGTTTTTAAATGTTGCTGTCACGTTGGCAAGTAACTATCATCATGGCACTAATCTATTAACTTTGAATGTTTTACTTCACTCGACCTGCTTTTAGACATCATGAGATATTCAGGCATGCAAAACACTTGTCTTGTTTATGTAGGACAGCTGAGTCATGAATTTCCATTGTGAGGCATGAAAAACATAGGAAAGAAAGCAGAAGTCAAACTGTCAAGTGTCATGTGACACTGAGGGAAACTGTCGACACACATGACCTGTCTCATCAATGTTAACTATTTCCACTGAGTCTGCCACAGAAATAAACAGCAAATTATCCCAAAGCTTTTATCTTTAGATTTTGCCACTCCAGGTGGCAAATTGAGCATGGAGCTTCATTCTTGACCTTGGCAACACATACAGCCGCTTACAGCTGAAATACTGGGGACGTACACAGCGCGACACGTCTGCTGCAGCATTCCCACAGCAGAGCAGATCCACTGTAATCAACAAGCTGCTACACTGACAATGCAAGGCGTGCACCCCTGCGCAGGCCTCATACTACTACTCACCTGAAGCACTGCATCTGTGCCCACTGTATTTTGGCTGTTAGTTTAAGGAATAGCTAAGGAGTTGTGTTTGTCAAATGCTGAAGAAATTATTATCAAGAGAAAAACAGAAGGATTAAGCTTTGTTTATATTTAGGCAAATGAGCCTGGAGATGGTCGGAGTTTCTGAATCTACTGCCATCTTTGCCACAGCCATGTCTTGTAGCTATGTAGTGTCAGGGAAGAAATGACCATGCCTGACTCCTCTGCATGATGCATTACTGCTTGCAGTGCTATGACATCTGTTGAATATCAGTGCACAATAAGACTGAACAGTTGATGCTTTTACTAAAACATTTCTTGAAACTGAAGTCTATAATAGGTGTGATACCACTACATTTGACCTATTATCGACGAAAAAAAGAGAAATACCTAACGACCATCTAACAGCAAAGTTCAGACAGTACTGGAAGGTGCAGTCAGTCAGTAGCACAGCACTTAACATTATCAGACTTATGATGGACATGGTGTATTATTCTAACAGCAGCTAATGTAGCCTTGAGCCGTGAGCCTCAAGCTGAGATGAGGATTGGGCTACAGATGCCAAAATACACTGCAGTCGACTGGCACATGTCAAAACAGCCAGTCCTATTATTTTCTATAGACAACCCCACACTGGCAGTGGCTAGGCGTGCACCGGCGCATCGACACACCGCCTGATGATACTTCATGCTACTGTCCAGCCTCTCTGCCCCTGAAAAACGCATTGTTTTTTTTCTATCTACAAAGCAAAAAAGCATAAACTAAACTCCACTCGCTCCCTTCTGTAGCAGCACCTCCTCTGCTCCCATGAATGTCGTTGTCCCGTGTGGTGTGATCTTCCTGTTCCTATCGGTGCCAGGGGCAGCATATGTTATAAGCATTTGTTTTCATCTTAACTCCGCACATTCGTTACCTTTTCAAATGTCTAGTCAAGTCTTCAGCCTCAAATGTCCTCATCACATGAGATACTAAAGGCTTTACACAACTATTGCATTTTTCCACACATGCAGTAGTACTACACAACATCTGGAAACACACACTGATGTGTAAAATCAGTGGAGTTGATTTAGATTTCTTGCCCACTAATACTGATTACCACTCAGGGATTGAGTTGGAAGCCTTTCTTTTACGTTGCAATATAAAGCATTAATCTCGAATGATTAGAGAAAAGGAACTGAGATATTTGATGTTATTTTGTTGTCTTCATTTCTATATATTTTGCGTTTTGATATTATGAAATTCGGAAACCATATTGTTGGCATTCAGAAGACATCTTCACGATGCTGGTGAGCAGGCAGCAGAGGGATTTTTTCTGTAGCCAATGAAAACAATAAGGTTGATAGTCTCACCTCATTGTGGGGCAGCCCAGCAGCAGAAAAAATTGGGATCTTCTGTCCTCTGGCAATGCTGTTCATGCCATCGATGGCTGAGATGCCAGTCTGAATCATCTCCTCTGGGTAGATACGGCACTGAGGATTGATGGGCTGACCTGAAACAAAGAAAAAGCTTAAAACCCCAAGAAAAACAAGGACACACTTCCTTGCTCATCATACAGGCGGCAGGTGAAACATCCTGCACCTTAATGGTGTCTGCAGCTGTTTGTGAAGCTGATAATGTTGCTGAGAGGGGTTGCTGTCAATGTTAATTTTAGTTCACAGTTTAGGAACAAGGTCTGTAGGGTAAAGAATGTAGAAGATAAAAATGAGAATTAAATAAGGAGCAATAAATCTGAACAACCTGAATATAAGCAAGAACATTCTAATTACTGGCAATGTAACGGATGGAAAAAAAAGTGTGATTAGAAACCAGAAATTGCAGTGTGAAAGCTAGATGTTGAGAAGCTGACACTACACTGCAGAGCTGCCTTTAATCTGTATGAATTAGCAGCTGAAAGAGTGTGAAGACATGGAACAGTGGGCTGGGGATGAAGGATGCAACACATGTGAGCTGGAAGCTACATTACAATGCTGGCTGTAATTTGCATGAAGAAGCATCTTAAGGAGGATGACTGGTTGGAACATTGGGAAAGAGTGAGAGAAACTTTGGCTAAATGGAAGATATGAAAAAGGTGAATTCCTGTTGCAAAGTCCCAGGTGTGCTGGCCTGTTTATCACTGACGTTTGGATATAAGTGTTTGAATGAGTTGGAAGAGCTTGATGATGACTGGATTTGAAGGTTTCTCTCATTCACTTCCATCATAACCAAGACAAGAGACAAAGTTGAACGTTTTGAAAAGTATGAGTAGGATTTAAAGGTTGAATCCGGCCCATAATTTACACAAGATGTGGAACATTAAAAACAGTATTATTAACAACACTGAATATTTTTGAAAGTATGAACGATAAAAGCAATACCAAAAATGTCCTCACTGAGCTGAGTATACTGCTGATTGAATTAAGTTTCTAGTGGAAACATGTGGAGCTACCTTGATGCATTCATACCAATTCTATGTGACCAATACGTGTAACTTGAATTTTAAATTTCCTCATGTTCCTCCGAACTTTAGTAATGAACGAAGTGGGCAAGGCCTATAGCTACAGTATGTGTGTGCACAGGTCTTACAATACCAAAATGATTTTTCAGCACTTCACTGTGTCATACCCATGATGTCCAGGTAGTCCTCAGCCAGAACACTGGGCCCACGGTCGATGGGTTTTCCTGAGCCATTGAACACTCGCCCTAAAAGAGGAAGATTTTCTCCTTTGAGCCAAGTACATATCAAGCCTGTCATTTGATAAATAACAACTATTTGGTTTATCTGGAAGTTGAATTCAAAGATAATTACGAAGAAAATCAGATAAAATGAAATTCATTAGATGACACTTCCAACCACATCTGATCTATTCTGTTTTGTGTCAGACTCTAAACAGATAAGAGTGGCTCTGATGGCTCTTGTTGAGTCTACAAGTAACAAGTACAAGTAATTATAAATTCATGGACATGATTAATGATACTTCAAAAACAAAAGCAGACTTACTTTCTACAGCTATTCAAATATATGTAACCTTGTGCTGTACCGAGATAATCACACTGATTGAGACATTCAAGAACATTGTGAAAAAGGTTTGATTCAGTGCTGTTTTGCTTTTACCATTTATTGAAAATGTAAGTAAAATAAGCATATTGAAGGAAAATGCAGTTTAACTTTATACAGCATTCAACAAGCTTTCAAATTTTCATCTTTGTGTTACATAGATAGAAGGATGAAAGGGAAAGTGTGCAGATGTAAAAACAACCAGAGCTGTGGACTAATTAGGGTTATGACTTAGTATTCTAACTAAATCTGGATGGAAAATCAGGTTAGTCATACCCAGCATATCCTCTGACACTGGAGTGCGCAGGATATCACCAGTGAACTCGCACGCCGTCTTTTTGGCATCGATGCCTGATGTTCCCTCAAACACCTGAACAGACAGACATGAAAAGCCATTAAGATTAAAAAAAAAAATCTTTGTGTTTCTCTGGCATGGTTAGTAACAAGTCAAGAGTAACAGTGGACAGCTCTGTGAGGCTATACTTGAGCTACACGTTCATGTCAGCATGCTAACATGCTTACAATGATAATGGTAGCATGTTAAAATTAAACAGGTACACATACATATTAGCAGTTTTTACAGCAGCCTGACTCTCAAAAGTGCAATCACTTCCATGTCGGTTAGCAGTCATGAATTCTGTTTCTCACCTGGACAACTGCCTTGCTTCCGATCACCTCCAGGACCTGCCCGCTCCTCTTGGTACCATCGGGAAGGGTCAGGTGAACAATCTCAGCATATCTGGGGAACTAGATGAAAGAGATTCGACACAGTTACACTACAGCCACCCAAAAGCCAGATTAATATCACTAAAATGAAGGTACACTTGCAAATTTGAGTATTTGGAACCTGAAAACTCTTATTTTACATGTTGAGTGGAAGTGTTGCCAAGCCAGTTATAAAATGGAATTCCATAATAGGCAAATATAAGAAAATGCAATATGAGAAGTCATTCATGGATATGAAGTTTTATCCACACGGAACCTCTTAGCAACCTCACCTTCACATTATCCAGGATCACCAACGGCCCATTTACACCTGACACAGTAGAGTAAGCTGAAAGAGAGGAAAGCTACATGGTTCATTCATTCCTTTATTTCAACAGGCCACAGGACAGGAAAATAATGCAGGCAATACTGACATTATTCACATTTCTTTGTGCAGCTGAAAGATGCCAATCTATATGGAAATAAGTACACTTCCTCACAGACAACGCTGTTAATAATCATAAGCTGACCTTTCATGGTGAGATTTAAACAGCTTTCATGCACTTCCAGCCCCAAATGTCAAAGGCAGGCAAATGTCAGGAAAAAATACATGAAATTCACTTATGCTCACGTATGATGAGTACAATTACACAGGGACGTGGTTAGTGGAAATAGCCCGTGGCCTTCCTCAACACTAAACAATAATAACTGCAGCAAGATGTACTGAAAGTACACACCAGACCACAAAGAAACTACACATTAAATACACCGCCAAAAACAATGCACACTGCCTTTTCCCTGTGTATTTCTTTCATTATCAATAAGATGAAACAGCAATTTGCTTCTTCATATGTTCCATCATCTCCATCGCATAAATTAGAGGTAATTTCTTTCCAAAGGTGCTGAAGATGTTGATAAAAATGCTGACAAATATCTTAACAATGACCGAATCACAAATACAGCAGTCACACACAAACACAAATTAGGCTAACTGAAACAGGTTGTGAAAAATTTGACACAACTTTGATGTGTATGTTTTGTAAAGCACCTGCCATAATTAATCCACAATGAAGTCTGCATTTTTCATCAGAAATCCGCCTCACACCAAACACTTTCTTTGTGATTCCTCTTTTAAAAGAATGTCACATGAGAGGCACGTTTGTCACATCTGGATTTACTTTAGTATTTAGTAGTTTAGTTTACTCTGTTGATGCTGGAGATGTGGGTTCAACATGGGAGGAAAACGACTGATGAAACCGATTAATGAATGGAAGCACAATTACCACCAGACAAAGAGGAGGGGAGACATCTTGACCGAGAAAGGTATGTTTTTGAAAACACAGGCTGAGTACCTTAGTAGCTCATCATAAACATCGATAGCGCTCTGAGAGCGATAATCAAAATACAGACAATGGTCCAATTTCTCTTTTGAAAAGCAGAGCTACTTTCAGGTCCGCTGCAAAACAAAAGACAGTCATGACTGGTAACCATCAGAAGATCCCCAGAGACATACAAATGCTCTGAATGGAGCAGTAACGTTTGCTCTGCTGGCATGGAGGCTGATGTATGTTGAGTTTACAAGAAATCCAATGACACCACCCCCAACTTGTCCCCCTGTACATCTGCAGACCTGGGGGGTAAAATGCAAAGACATGGGACTGGAGGGGTTGGGGGTGGTGACTGAAGGTGGCGGCATTGTTTCCACCGGGTCTTCTACCGTGGTCTGGTGTTCCTCTTTATGTGTGAACCGTCAATCTCTGGGCTGATATCAAAGACGCACAGAAATTAGAGCAGACTGGTACGAACATAAAGCACTAAAGCTTAGCAGGGTGCATCCACTATGCCACTAATTAGGCAGAGGCCAGCAAAATAACCTGTCAATGTGCTACAGTATTGCAGCCACTTCCCACACACACCTGCATTTCACCCTCTATTAGCCAGACAAGGGTGTGTGTGTGTGTGTGTGTGTGTGTGTGTGTGTGTGTGAGGGTAGAGTGGGAGATGGTGATGGGAGGGTGGGTCAGAGACTATTGAGGGAGCAAGAGAAAAGATGGCTCAAGTGTGATGATAAAAACCAAGGGCACCACAGATACAAAAAAATAAATTTTCCTCTCCAAAATAAAAAGAGTTTTACTCTAAACAGCCTTTATCTCAGTTCCTTCCTCAGGGCCCAGATTCTGCTGAATGACTCAAGTTCTCACACACATTTCTCTGCTCTGCAAGACCTTGCTCTGCAGTGGGGGTGGGGGGCAACTGCTGTTTTCAGATAATCTTTGCTTTCCTCGTTTGCTGAAAAGACGCAGAAAACATGTTACTGAATCCCACTACAGTTTAATAAGAAGAAGAAGAAGAAGAAACGTACTTTATTTATCACGTCACACAAGTGAGTTACACTACACGCCATGCTTCTCGTGAAATTATATTTCCGCATTTGACCCATCCTCGGACTGTCGATCCTCCGCTAACTGCACTAATATTATACAACCCCAATTCCAAAAAAGCTGTGGCTCTGTGTTGAACATAGAGAAAACTGAACATGATCATTTGCTCATCCTTTTCTCACTCAATTTTGTTCCAAATGAATATCTACTTCATGTTTTGGTTGGGTTAGGTTTCAGGCAAAATGACACTATGAGACAATATAGATGTGTCAGCTACCACAGATTTTGCTATTTTGCTTTTACTTTCTGCCTTTGTGGGCAATCTTGCAAAATCAATGACTAAGACCACTTCACAGATTTAGATTTTTGAATCAATGAAGTATGTTGATTTGCTAGATTGGCCAAAAGAGACATTTTTACCAAAAGCTTCTCAAAATCCCAGAAAATGTACTGTATTACAATATATATTAATAGCAGAATGATATGGATGATATGGCCCTAAAGTGATTTCAGGGTATTTCTGCGCTAATGATATTCTTGATGATCTGAGAAAATACTGAAACATTCTTTTGGTTTAGAAATGTCTCTAGCTGATGAGCTCTGCTCGTACTCAGCCAGGTGGTGAAAGAAGTTTGTTGTATTGCCCTCTTCTGTTGGCACAGTCTTCTTGCACTTCTTACATATTATAGTGATTTGTTGTGCATCTGATCTTTTGTGACCAAACCATGTTATTTTGGCTTTCAGCAAAGCTTGTTGTTGATGTCAGTCTATAGCAGTGCAGTTACTATATTACTGTGAACGTTATGATATGAGAAAACCCTAACTGCAATATAAAATGAACCTCAACAGGGGATTTCATTTGTAAAGCCCACACCAATGTTGCCCAACAGGTTGGTACCAATGCAGATCATAAAGCAGCAGAGCTTAAAACATAAAAAAAAAAACAGCAGACCACACAGAGGCAAATCTACAGGTAAAATAAATTCATGTCTTTGGGAAGCAAAGCTGCTCCAAGAATTATTCATTCTTATTATGATGATGACAGACATCTTTATGCTTAGACCCCAGACATTTCCCCATACACAAACATATCCTCTTGCAAAAAAACAAAAAAACATGCTTTTATGAAAATTCCAGCACATTTTCACAACGTTCTGTTTTTTCCTCTCAAATGGCAGATTGTCCATGATGGCCAAGTTTATAAAAGGGCTTAACAGCTGCACTTAGTCTACAAATTGCACACAAGTCTCAAAAGAGATACATATGGCTATTAACTATAATAATGATGGAGGGAAAATTGGGCTACATAATTCTTTTAAACATCTATAAATCCACTGTATCTTAATGGTAGATGTTTGGTAACACTGAAATAAAGAGGTAAATGTAATCTTTAAAAATTTAGACTAACTTTGCTTCTCTCATTCGCTATGTCCATCAAGCCATATTTCACAACCACGGCATAATATTAGGAACATACAAACAAAGCTATCCAGAAAAAAGATCATCAACAGTTTATTCTTTGGACAAAAAAATTAAGCAAATGAGATTTGGAGGAAATGCCTAACTATTATGCCACAATTTTGAGGCAATAGCATTAAGCAACGGTTGGCAACTGAACTTTCCGTACACTTGCTAGCTAGTGACAATAGCTTGTCACAACATTCATCATGTGACAATTGAAATTAAGGTTCTTGTGATCTGAAAAGTGTACTCTTCTGGTATCAGTCTTTCCACCAGATTCTGGAAGATACCTACAGGATTTGCTCCCATTCAGCCATAAGAGCATTAATGAAGTCCAACACGGATGTTGGGCTGACTTGCAGTCTGTGTTTTAGTTCATCCCAAAGGTCCTGGGTGGAACTACTGTCAGGTCTCTGTGCAGGCCGCACAAGTTTATCTTATTGCAGGTACATTTATATTTGTGCTATATTGGCCAATTAAGACACAAAATATTGCACTAGTGAAATGACAAAGAATTCTAAACTTTAGGAACAGTGATGTCATTTCATAGCTCACGAGAGCACTGAGCAATTGATTTTTCTACAGCAGAATGTCTCTCAGTATATATGCTGGTCACAATATTTTATCAGAAATCATTTATTTAACAAATATTATAGGCCAATTTTAATTATTTGATCTTTTACAGTCTGAAATGCTGACATTGGTATCTGCATCAAAATTCCTGATGGGTGTGCTCTAGATGAAATGTGGCCAACTACCTGGAGAAATGGGGAAAACATCAAATGAAACAGACAGTACATCATCAGTTGCTACTTCCTAATAGTTTTTAAGTGTTTTTAAGGTTGATTCTTTACAGCAAGCAAATCTATTAGCCGTTTGGTGGCATTAAGTCTGAAGTGTGCATGATATTTGTATGGAGAGTTCCAAAGGGATTAAAAGCCTAACCCTGGCCCTATATAGTGGCCCATCATTATCTGAAAGAAAAAAGAAAGACGACAGTTCATGGTACCCTCTTACGTGTAACTGTGATGATAAAAAAAAGTGGTTTGCGCTCTCATTTCACGAGATAACGATTGCTCAATGGGCTATACGTTCATGAGGTGTGAAGTAGCAACATTTCCCATTAGGTTTGGAAAACTTTCTCCACCCCTCTTTTGCTACTTCAGCTCAAGTGCAGCAGTCCCCTGGCTTGGCATGCAACGGCAGTGTGGGTCACCCTGCAGCCTGTTCAGCTGCCAGAGCCCTTTGTGTACAAAGATGTTAATTGGTCCTAATCCGCCACTAGAAGCTGTTTTGGTAGCCTGACCTCGCACCCTGAAGGACACCTTGGTGTGAAATACTAAAGAGCCCATTCAAGTGCCAGAGAAAAGAGGCACAGAGCATTCCAACACAATTCAATTTCCCAGCTGAAAGAGGGGGGAACTCAAGGGGAGTGGGAGGGGGTCAGAGCTGGGATGGAGATGGGGGCGCATCATCATTCTGACAATAAATGAGCGCTACAAAGCAGTGGCTGCTGTGATGTGCAGCCTCACAATCATGTCTTAGCCTCTACTTCAAGGGATTCCCACAACCCCACTGGACATGGGAATGCTAATTGCCTCCAACCTACAACCAGCCCTCAACAAGATAAAATTACTTATAAGCCTCAGACTCACTCTATAGCCCTTTTTTCTATGTTGTCACTGTAACTTTGACAGTTGATGGTTGAAGGTAACTATACACTAATATCAAAGCTGTACTTAGTATACAGTGAATCACAGGGCACCAAACAAATCTGTGCAGCTATGCTACAGGTCATAATATATTTACCCTCCTCTCTACACTTCCAGCAGCTGGTTAAAACACAAAAGAATCACAAGGGCAGCTTTTATTTTCCAAGTCTACCTCAATGTATACACCATAGCATGTTTGTTGAGTTTTATTGGTCATTGTGATCGTTCCTACATATACTGGCCAAGGACAGATCCCTTCACAGAGCGACAACAGTGTAAAAGATGTTGATAATTACATTAGAGGCCACATGTATTTTCCAAATAAATTTTAAAAAAATCAAACCACCACGTAATTTGTTTGAATTAATTTGTAAATTTATACATCTATTTTTATGGTGTCATACAACTGTACTATACGTTTTGAGATTGTGGTGCAACTTGGCATTTTGTCATTTCATGTCCCCAAATGCTTCCACCAAAACAAAGCCAGTGGGCAATATCCTCACATATAAATGCAAGGAGATTCCGCAACATTTCCGCTGTTGCCATCTTCCCAGATAATCCCATAATGTGAAAAAAAAATCCTGAAGACCTTTCTATGTAGGCAACTGGTTTTGTCTCTTCTTCGAGGTTTATTGGCAGTTGGCAAACAACAGGTTTTCTCAACATGCCACAGACAAACAAGCTGGATCTGCATCTCTAGGAGTTTGCTAAAAGGTACGATGGTAGATGCAAGAATACCTTGAATTTCACCAACACTTGAATGGATTATGCAGTGATGGGAACAGCTAATATGTTCCATACTGTTGAGGCACTGGAGATGTCTAATCAAAGGCAAAGCAGACAACTACCCTGAAGCCCCCAGTCGCCCAGGGTCATTCTGGGAACTGGTATGAAGTAATCTGATTAACTGCCCATTATGGTGGCAATATGAAACACTATGATGGACAATTCTCAACCGCACTCACAGGACAGTAATAATACCAAGGCCAAACAGACTGCCACGGATGTCCCAAGGTGTGGATTTAATGTCCCGTCTACCACACAGCTAGTTTGGCATGTCCCGTCTTGAACTTAAAAGAAAGTTGTGGACTTTCTCATTTAAAACTACGTGAGGCAGGAAATAAACAAACTCATGTTTCCCCGTGTCTCGTCATCAGCCGGACCTCAACAGTAGCTCAAGATTTCCTACACTGTAGAAACATTAACAGTTAACCCACAAGCTAACACATAAGGTCATGTGATAAGCACAAGCAGCTGAACACTGTCCGGTGTAAATATTAATTCATGTGTGTTTTAAAATTTCAAAGGATATTACTGCATAGTGTTAGCTAACTATGAATGTAAGCATAGTTTAAAAGCTTCTGTGAGATGTGATTTGCGACTCAGCTGTATGCACATCCAGTAATATTGAATTTCCAGTGATGTTGCTAGGTAAGTGTACTGTATTAAAATCCGAAAGAACACAGTGAACTCACTATCGATGTGTTCAGGGGAGGCAATCTATTTTTCCCTGATGCTACACAGTGAATGAACAGAGTTTTTAGTCTGTGTTTAATTTGGCGTGTATCTGATCCACCAAATCAGCATCAATTTCACTCAGAAATCATCATTTCTGAAACAGGGATTACAAATTGAAAACCTAGGGCCAAACCATGGAAATGGTGTGTTTCTGGATTACAGGTAAAATAATATGATATATAATTAATATTCCAAAGAAAGCAATCAGATCAATCCATAGTATCCAACGTTCTCACTCTCATCTTTTAACCCTGTGGTTCTGACGGTGACTTTTGAGCAATTAAGATTTTCCCCATTTAGACAGCATACAGTTATATGTATTGTGTTGTAAGTGAAGTGTACATTGACAGAATTGAGATTAGACTAAATAAATGTTAACAAAATTTGTATTTTTCATTCCTTTCCCCTTCCTTTTATTGCAATCTGGAGGGAGCTTTATGATGATAAACTGGGCTAATAACAGCAAATGGTAAGGAAATGTCACAAATGTTTACAAACGCTGATTATTTATTGTGCTTTGTTAGACTATAGACTAACCTTTAACTATAAAAACAAGGCATAGGCTTTTGCAACAGAAACTTTTAGAAAAACTTAACGACAAATCTGATCATCAGAAAACAAAGAATCGTAAAAATAAATGAGGCAATCTGTGCTGGGGTAAAAGCAACATTTGGTCTGCGATCCCATTTCTCTGGTGCCTGACTCTGGTTAATACATCTAACACTTGGTCACCATATCAAAAACTGTAGATTACATTACATAACGTTAGCTAACATGCTCAGAGGTCATTTAGTTACCGTTATTTACTGCTAACCTTAATCATATATGCATAAGAAATTCCAGTCCATTTCAAATTAAGCATTACATTAATATAATTATATATAAATAATGCAGGCATATAAACAAACCTTGAAAAGACATAAAACATTAGCTAAATAACAACACACCAAATCCCAGTGCCTCCATCACCCAGACTGACAATCTGTGAAAGTGAGAGGGGGAGATGAGGGAGTGGTCTGCCCAATCACTGCTATGCTAACTGAGCTTTTAAGTGTTGCACTGCTGTGCAGAGCATGCTATGCAGTGGAGTAATGACCCATTCATCTTTTATACATACCTTGACAACTACACTGTCCTTAAGATTCGATGTGACAGAACGTGATACAATAACACGAGCCACCACAAGAGTTCGAGACAGGACAATCTGTTCTATTTTCCACCTATTTGTGTCGTGAAAAAGAACAATTGCTATGTTTCCACCAAAACACACTGAAGATTAAGTTTTCAGCCTGCAGAAAGTGCTTTGTGCTTTTAACATTGGGAAAAAAAGTCTGTGCAACTAAAATGAACCAAAAAACAGATGAAGGCCAAGTCAGATTGTTTGTTAACAAATGACAACTTTTCTACCAAATAAAAGCATTTTAAAATCATGTGGGGTCATAAACAGCAGCCAGAACAGACACACGTCTATCCAACCAATTGCCAACCTATCTATGTTTTGACAAGTTGACAGTCCTGCTCCTGGTTTTGACACACATACAAAACAAGAGGGGCTTTTAACCCCGCAGGTATGCTGGTACTCCATATAAAGAGGACTCCCTTCCTTACTGCAGTGATTGTGAGGAAATGTAATCAGGCTTGAACCAGAAGCACGTTTGTGAGGAGAGTGTCTGCAGAGCCTTTTGCTGGCAGGTAGTTTATGCTGTCTATACAGAAGAGCAGCTCATTAAAACAACAGCTTCGTTACACAGGTGGCGGAGTACTTTGTTTACAATAGCTAGAAGCATGGGCTTTGAAGGAGCAACACTTTACAGCCATTTGCTGTGGTTGAGTAATATTGTGGCACACAAGGAATTCATTGTAAAAAAACTTTTAAATATATTTCCACATCAAGACCAGGGGCCCGTTGCACAAAACTAGGATAAGGGATTAAGCCGGGATATGTTGGTTATCCTGGTTCAACTTATCCGTGATCCGGTTGCACAAAAGCAGGATAGCGGAAAGTGGGATATGTTATGGGATAAGTTACCATGGAGATTTATTCTGTGGAGCTAGCCTGCTCCAGACCAGGCTAAGTTCCAGGATCTATTTAATCTCATCCCTTATCTCAGTCAGCAGTCATCACAAATGGAAACCAATAGTTATTCCTCTGCCCACTACACATTGTCATCACATTCAACTAGATCCACGGTCATTATTTAAACATTGACACAAAACATAAGCATCATTAATTTCAATTTTAATTAATTTCATTAATTTCAATCATTGTAGATGAATGATGATTTTAGATGATGTTGCAATCATCAGATAGACAGTTTCCCATAGACTATATATAAAATACACATCCAATATAAATATAAATACACATCAAAGAGTAACATGATCCTTTATTGAATAAGGATAAATCAAAGCATCAGTTCCTTAGATAGAAAGCACAGAATCAAAGCATATTATACAACACAAGAATAAATACACATTCAAAGGTCTGTATATAATACACCCCACATGTCTGCACACTGAAATAAATGCAGGACAAATCGTACACAACAAATGAACAGACAAATGAATGGATGCAGGAGCCTGCAAGCTTGTGTACAGCACAAACGTAAGAGGCCAAATCAATCTAACTTGATAAGATAAGATCAACTTTATTTATCCCAAAGAGAAATTATGTAAGGGATAATGCCCGACGAGGTGTCCATTATCAGAAATGAATGGACGACGCGAAGGCGTGAACCGTCCAACGTGAAGATCTGCTTATACCATGGTCACTTACGAAAGAAATAAATATTAAATCAATTATTAATACGTTAATGTTGTTTTTTTTACTGTTAAAAACGTAAGTTTTTCCACAAGAAGCGGCTGAGTGGACTATTTAATATCTCTCGTTGTGACGCGTTGCCAAGGTAACCGGCTCTGGCCACAGAACCTGTAGCTCGGTCGGCCGCAGCTGTTATATTAGACCTAATCAGTGGAGGGAAGTGAGATGATCGCTTAACGTTATGTTACGTGATACAAAGTATCATTTCAGAGGGCAAGTGCACCTCTTACCGCTTGTGTGTGTCCAGAGGATGATGCGACATTTTGTTTCAAAGAATCAAAATCCACAGATAGTTTCCTAAATCGTTTTTATTGCAAGAAATATTATCCACCATTCACTCTGATCATTAAATGTGTATCAAGCAAGTAAGTCTATCCTAAATCGTTTTTATAAATATTATCCACCATTCACTCTGTAGCAAGTAAGATAGTAAGTAAAGTAAGTAAGACAGTTTCTGTTACCAACTAGCGTTTGAGCCAGCGCAATAATTTAGAACAATCAGGCTGTTTGACCGGAACTTTTTTTATAGGTGTCCTACAACACTTTTTAATGGACACCCTGCAGCCAATCAGAATCGAGTATTCACCCAGAACATGGTATAACAAGGAGTTACACAGTCTGATGGAGTAACATTTACACAATTTCACTTACAATTTTATAATCAGAGTTTTCGGAGATGTTTCAGAGATGTTAATCAATTATTTGGATTGTAATTGTGATGTTTCAGCGGAGCAGTGAGTGGGTATTTGTGCGCTACTTACGCATTCAGGCAGTCTGTAATACTTTGCCACGCTTTCTCTCGTTGTTTTATAACTGTGGCGGTGTTGCCTTTCTTTTTAATTTGGTCCTTCACCTCCTTATAAGCCTCTATGAGGACTTCTGCCTCCAACGGGGAAAAGTACGCCGCTCTAGTTGCCATGGTGAATCGGTGAATCTGTGATCGATGGCGGTGTCTATTTGAGGAAGCTGCGTGCACATACTTATCCAGGATAGGTTTCACCTGGCTTGTTGAATGCGTGTCTGCTCCTCCTGGCTTGGTCTTTGTGCAACCGATTAAGCCTGGACGCTCATGTTTTGGATTGGTTGAACTCAGCTCAGTCACTTATCCTGGTTGTCTTAATCCTAGTTTTGTGCAACGGGCCCCAGGCCCAAAGTTAAAGCCTTTCTCTCAATGTACACAAACAGGACATGGACCAATTGACATTCATATATTAAAAAATAATGATGTCCAAATTCATGTAATACTATAGATTCAGAATAAATCACCAACAAATACAGTACAAACATCCATCCATCCATCCATCCATCCATCCATCCATCCATTTTCCATGCCGCTTATCCCTTTCGGGGTCACGGGGGGGCCGGAGCCTATCTCAGCTGTCAACGGGCGGGAGGCGGGGTACACCCTGGACCGGTCGCCAGCCGATCGTAGGGCAACACAGTACAAACAGCCAGATTCATATAAAATCACATACCCTTTGGTATCCAAGGCTGGCTGTAGTTTCACAAGGAACTGCTGCCTGGACCAAAATGTGTGGTGTAGTGAACCTGAGAGGCCCACAGTTATTATTGAGGGGGACTTCAGAGATGTAACCTAAATATTCGTAAATGAGAATATCTTATTGTTTCCCCTACATTCGTTCATTCATGGCAGCCTAACATACCTGAAATTTCAGGTCCATGCCAATCTTTGCTTCATAATATTGCCTTATGTATCACAATTCAACATCATTCCACAACTCAGACATTACAGTCTCAGTCCAACACTTTCTGCATGCATTTCCGGAAGTAGAGGTATACCTTCAAGGCCCCAGAACAATACAGCTAGTTAGCAGGTGATAGAGTTGGGTGGTATCCAAATTTTGATACCATCAAAACTTCCCCACATTTTCACGGTATTACCGTGACTAACTGAAAATCACTTTGCAGGGCAGCATGAGCATGCGCACAGTTCAGACAGTCAGTGTTCACATTAAGAAGCACCAATCCTAACTTGTAGCATACCAGAATGACGGGGTGAAGCTCAGCTAAAAGCCTCTACCAAGCATTGCCACCCAAACGAAACATAATTCATACCCCAAGAAATTATATGCGCATGTAACGAAAACACGAAAATAGCACACGTCAACAGTACCGCATCTGCTGATTTCACCACTTCATGCAAACCACAAAAGCCCAGTATCATATGAAAGCAGAGAGTCACGAAGATGTCTGCCTCCTCACTGTGCGACAAAAACTCGGTGAGCTAGCAGCCAAAGAGTAGCAGAAAAATAACTTTGCTAAATCATTAAGTATGTCTTACCTTTGCTGCCCGAAAAACGTTGCTATGACTCTGTGTTAGTTTGAGATCAATCACGAAGGTCCTGCTTGTTTACATGAAGAGGAGGGGGTTTCTAGAGTGGAGGGAGCGCTCTTCATGCAATAACCTATCTCTGGGGTTACTTCCTTCTGGACCGTCATTGGTGTTTCTATGGTGAATGTGGGCGGGTCGCTGAGCTATTGACCGGCGTAACCACGCAGTTAGTTTCACCGCTCCGTCTCATGAATGAGCAGAGCGCTCACAGAGGACTCTGCTGAGCAGCCCGAAGTGTTATTTTACTAAATTTGCATTTCCTCCTTTTATGAGAGCTAAGAACAATAGCGAGCAGAAAAAAGGCTGAAAAAGTGTTTTCAACAGAGGAGTTTCTCTGCTTGGATGAGATAACGGTACTCTGCCCAGATGTGCCTAAATGAGCGTGTGGACATACTTGTGTTAAAACTGCTCAGGTTCATTTATTTAGCATGTACTTTCACCTTTTTCTCGAGTAAAAATTCAACCAGATACATCGAACAGAGTGGACTTCATTTTTGTTATGACGATGCTACAATTACGTTATCAGTTTCATTACCATCATTTTTTTTTTTTTTAATGACGGTAATGAAACTGATAACGTTCCTATTTTCAGATACCGCAGGATACCTTATTACTGGATTACCGCCGAACCCTAGCAGGTGGGATTAAGGATGGAGACGTCATCTTGCCTTTTGTGCCAGAGCCAGAAAAATGAATGTGACAATGTGAATGAAACTCTAAAATTGCCCCAAAAATGGCAAAGAGTGTTGAAAAGATGAACGCA
The DNA here is from genome assembly GCF_039877785.1 of Chaetodon trifascialis. NCBI lineage: Eukaryota > Metazoa > Chordata > Actinopteri > Chaetodontiformes > Chaetodontidae > Chaetodon > Chaetodon trifascialis. The sequence goes on from NC_092068.1 coordinate 3,644,017, forward strand.
GCTCTAAAGTTTGCAGTGAGTCATCTTACACAAATAACGGCTCTTACATCGATCATTATGAAAAACAGCTACATGCTCCATGGGAACTGCTCAGGTAGCTTCAGTGTCGACCACACAAAAAAAACAAACAAACATTATGTTCACTTCACCTGTCTTCCCTCTGCTCCGCCCGCTGTGTGTATGTGTATGTAGGTGCAAATCCCACCCTCGGTGAAACATGAGAGCAGAGGATATTAATGATCGTAGAAAAATTTTAGCACACTTTCGCTCACGCCACTGCAGAATGAGAAGGAAAGCACTAGTAGTGGCACTCTCATCACATCAAGAGATTCCCAGGCAACAAAGCAGAGGTTGATGAATGTTTCGGAACAGCGCCTCACAGAGGGCCCACAGACACAAATCACTGATTTTTGAGAGATTGGATATTTCATGTTATTTTTGGCATTAAAAAAAGACTTTGTTTTCCATCTGGCAGGGATTCCCATTGGCCCACCAGGCCTGCACAATTATAGGGCTAACACTGTACACACTTCTCTAAATGACCCACCAATTCTAGAGTGTCAGGAGATTAATGATGAGCGGTCAGCAAAACAAGTGTGCTACTCCTGTAGATTGGTTTCTGTTCATGCAACAGACAGAAACGGTGTCAAATCCTTAGCCTACATTCTAATGTTCTTTCATGAAAAGAATGGCAAACACCCACGGGAGTTTCTTTTTTTCTACTGACAAGCTAGCTGCTTAAGCCTAATTAGAATGTGGATTATAGAACTGTTACAAAAATAACATTGATTTTATAGAAATTACTTTCATAGTGACAGATGAGACATTTGTTTATCGTGACTACATTATTACCGTTAATTAAATCTTCACAAAGAAGTATAGTGCCTTGCTCCATGTCTTTTCATAGCACTAAATGACAGAATGCACTACTAAAACAAAGACAAGCCATTTCGTGGGCTAATAGCTTTTGTCGCATTTGACATGAGAGAGACAAAGGCCTCTTAAAAGAAAAGACTTGGTCTGATGAGAAATCTCTTTATTTGTTTATTTTCTTGCTCTGTTTCAGAGCGGCTTTTCAATAGCTGCCTCTCTTAGAGCTCTGTCAAGTCAATAAGGTAGTGAAAAACCATCTCAACATTGTGATCTTATAGGCTGTTTCATGCCTGGAAACTGGCTATACTGAATAAAATCTCTGATTTCCTACAGCACCCTTCAGTTTTGCTTTAACCTAATGGGGACATTGTCATCTGCAGCTGTCCGGTCTTCATTCTGTGATATACTAAAACAAATAACACCAAGTCTAATGAAGGACACATTCTGTCTCTATATACAACTGTGACGATGATTGCTATGCCATATTATTCTTGATTTGGTCACAACATTGGTATGTGTTGTTTAAAGGGCCATTCCACAAATTTGACACAATGATCAGTTTACTTGTCATCAGAGTACTACTCAGCCTGTGACAACAGTTGTTTAATGTCGTCTGTGGCTCTGCAGGACCTCCCTAAAGCCTAAGAAAATGTGCTTGATTATGCCACAGTGGTGTAATCAGGATTCACTTGGCTTTATCTAATGCTATCTCATATTAACCTTTACTGCTAAACTCCCACTCCCTGATCAATGCCAACTCTAAACTTCCTCCATCTTTACCTGTAGTCTTGCGAAATACAGAAATTACACTAAAGATGTACGATTTTAATTTAATAATTACGTCCAGAGGATTCCACTTTTCACTTCATTTTTGAGTTGGTGTTAAGCTTCAGTCAATGAAACTCAACCCTTCCTGCAGAGGCCTCAAATTTAGTCTTCCAGTGGCTCAATGGACATAATTCCTATCCAGTGATTGAAAAATTACGGACTGTCTGCACCCTGCAGCCCTTCACAAATGAAGATGGGAATGAATATGGCTTTTATTATTACAGTATTGATTTTTTATTTCTCCCTCACATTCATTTTGTTCTTTACGTAATAAACAGATTTTAATTGGGTATTTGTGTTATTTCTTTCAGTCATATTCTGTGACGCCCTGGCATCGCAAAAGATCCATAATTAGTGTTGGAGCAGCAGTCATCAATGGTCAGCCCTTTCTTTTAGACTCTTGCGAGGTTATTTCTACACATTCGACAGCTGAGATGCTATGTGTCATGAGGAGCTGTCATCAGTAGGTGAGGATGGTAAATTAAATTCCTCACTCCTCACATCTCGCATCTCCACTGGCAGGAGCTGAGAGCCACATAATGCTGGCAAGACACTAGAAGATACATATATGCTAGCCTATGTAGCTCATGTTAGCCTTGTCATGCACTGTGTCAATGCTTCATAAACACTTGCAGATGCAGTCACTGCACAGATTGAGATAAATAGCAGAAAGTCAGATTCAGACAATAACTGTAAACTGAATAGCTGAGAAGGCCCCTCCTCATCAGGAATAACTGATGCTATACATGTCTAACTCTTTCTGTGTAGATGCTCCAGCATCTTAGAGACCTATGATCTGAGTTGTGGAATTGAAATCCCTCTTTCCCTTCACACCTCTCCTGTAGTGATGCTGCTATGACCATCCTGCTTCCTGGCTGTACAGCTGCTCCATGCAGTCCTTCTTTTTCCAACTCAGGACAACTCCTTCAGCACTCCTCTCCAACTAACATTCACCATTTACGACAGTCTTTATAAACATGTTTCGGCTCAAGTTTGTCCATCATCCATCCATCCATTTTCTATACCGCCTGTCGCTTTTGAGGTTGCGGGGGGGGGGCTGGAGCCTATCCCAGCTGTCAACGGGCGAGGGGTACACCCTAGACGGGTCGCCAGTCGATCGCAGGGCAACACACAAGACAAACCACCATCCATTCACGCTCACACTCACACCTAGGGGCAATTTTAGTCACCAATTAACCTAATGAGCGTGTTTTTGGTCTGTGGGAGGAAGCCGGAGTGCCTGGAGAGAACCCACACATGCACAGGAAGAACATGCAAACTTTGCACAGAAAGGCCCCACCCAGGGATCGAACCGGCAACCTTCTTGCTGTGAGGCGCGCAGACTACCTGCTGTGCCACCATGCTGCCCGTTTGTCCATCATTTAGGCTTTAAATAATATAGTTACACATAGTTGCAAAGGGTGATCCATCTGTCGTCCTTTCTTCTTCTTTTAATGAGGCAGTTAATGAAAACAGTTGCTACAACCTCAGTAAGCCACTTGAGTCCAAATGTCAAATTTGTCTGAATTTTCTCAGCTGAAACTACAGAGTTAGAGTTATTACGTTTAAGTCTATACTGGTGCCATGCATCATTGGAAAGCTAAGATTGTGATTTGTTTGAATCTTGAACTGGCTTGCACCAATCACAACAGCAGGTACAATCAACGCAACAACAAACAAATGACTGTAAAACTAAGGCAACTTTCTGATGAAGTCTCATAGAGTAACACTGATTGATAACACTCCGACAAAAACAGTATTGTTACATTAGAAAAGGTCCAGATGATCCAAACCAGTAAAATATTTAGTCCAAAACACTTAAATAATCCACATAAAGCTGGTTTATCATTTGAAATTAGCTGGCAGATGTGCTAATCTTCCAGGTTTTCTCCATTATAACTCGAGTTAGCATGTATGAGTAGGCAATATGTTCATTTCAAAATGGCTAACTGACACCTCACTTGATCAGTTAGGATCCAACATGTCGTGTCCACAACCAGCAAGTGACAATCAGAGTCATCAATGAAAGGATGTTCATTGTTCTCTCCTTTTGTGTAAAAATCGAACCAATTGCAATTGATTGGGCAGATGACTGGTGCTTTGTATATTTACAGATAGCCTAAATATACATGGCCTAAATATAGTCTAAATAAAAATAGATTTAATGAGATACAGTAAATGGCATTTTGTTGCAGAACGCCTACACATACCGTTAAAAAAATAAAAAGTAAAATATAGCCACAAGCAGCAGTTTCAGGTTTAAGCCCTTTTCAATCAACAGAGGCAAGTGGTTCAATCACCCATAATAAAGGCTGTAAGCAGCAACAAGTGAGTTATAGCCATTTTCATGCTTCTTGTTAATGGTGGTCATGTTATTTAACCAATCTTGCTCTTTTTTGATAGAAATGTGTCTCAGTTCCACAAGGCAGTACACCCATTTTAGTGTTCAAAAAGTCAAAACCCAGCAAGTTCTATTCATAGGACCATTTTCCAAAAAATTCAAGTCAATTGGAACTGCGGCATGAGGGGCTAGGTCTACCCAGAATTGAATTTTTGGGTCTTAATTACAGCAAAAGCACATGGCCAACTCAAGAACAACTTTAATTAAATTTAGGGTCTGTCTGAAATAGGTCTTCTAAGCTAACTGTACAGGTATTCATGGGAATGGTAAAGGGTTAAAAAAAAAAAATGGAATGATGCCTCCAGTCTCATGATCCTGTTCTGAGCCTAGATAAAAAGCAGCTGTTTTATCTATATTGTAAAAACTAATTTAGGCATATGTAAGAACATTTAGTTTACACAAATGTGTATGATTGATATGCTCTCTTTGTTGGTGCTACTAGCAAGGTAGGTTTTCAGAGTGTGGCTACAGCCCAAAGGCTGTAGCCACACTCAGCCCTGTTTCAAACAGCCCTGTTTCCTTAAAGCATCTTAAGGCTGAGACATTCTCAGTCCCATTTTAACTCCATTGACTATGATCATTTTAGCCTGAAGATGACTTGGGGAAATGAAGTCCAATCTAGTGTGGGTTAATGTTGCAAATATTGGCAACATAGGCAGCAAATCAACATTACAGTGACAGTCTAGAAGGGTTTTAAAGGTCAAGCTGCGCAGACTCGACACTCACGCCTGCAAGTTGTGGTTGTACTGGAAAATGGACTCAAGCAAATAAATAAATAAACATCTTTAAAAAATGGTCCATGTATTTAATTTATTTGTCTCTGGATGGGGTCTGGAACAAATGTGATTCACATATCCTACAAAAGCAGAAGTCATAACTAAAACAGGGACAGGATGGTCTCACTCTGTTCTGGAAAACAGTTCAGAAGTTACTACATTCCTGAATTACTGTAAAAGTGTAAAAAGAGTACTGAAACCTACTCTTGCTATGTACTCTCTGCAATCCATAGTGTTTCCAGTCCATTTGAAATAGCATCTTTCTCCTGCTGAGCAGGCCCGACACTTGGCTCTGGTGAACAGGCGTTTTCCATTAGCACTGGCACTCAATATAATGTATTTCTATTTCTGTAAAGTCTATGGTTTTGCACCAAAATCAACTACACCTGCAGGCATCTGAATATCTGTCCAAAATAAAAGCAGTAACAGGGACATCAAAGGAAAAAAAAAAACTCCTCTGGCCAGCGGCACGGTCTTACAACATGCAACACATATCGTAAATGTAGAATGAGCACAAAAAAAGTTTCTTAACAGTTATCTGAGATCATCTTTTTGCTCTGAATTGTTGCCTCATTGACAGAATGGATCGGTGCTGTTTAATAATGTGTTTGATGAGAGAAAAAAGGCAAGCCATTCTGCTCCAACAAAATTAGAGAATTTCAGAAGTAGGATGGTTAGATGTTTTTAGGACAAGGGTTTTATCACGTTGCATCCTCTATGCTTAGCTCTCAGATGGCCCAAGCTCCATTAAGTCATTTCCTTCTCGTTTGCTAAGAGGCTTTTAGCCAGTGCTTGCCTATCTGACACTTGCACAAAGAAAAAAACCATCACCTGGCTTCATGGATCGGTCCATGTTCAACAGCATAAAGAATAAAGGCTCAACATCAAACACACAGAGCAAAGTGCCAAACAACACCACTATTTATAAAACTCACTGTGTTTATTCAAATAATGTCATCAGCATGGCCTAAAAAATGAACAATAAGGCCACCACATGAACACTACTAATCATTGTGGTCACCAAGGGAGATTAGCCTGGTTCAATTATGCCTTTCTTCTATCTGACTAGGAAAATAACGGAACAATTAGGTGCACCTTTTCTTTACAGAATACTGTATCTTCATCTAAAAATCTGACGTCATCAAAACCCATGAGAATCACAAAACTTATCAAACCAGTGAATTATTTAAACAAAATATGAAAGATTCACTGGTTTCAGCTTCTCAAATGTGAATTGCTGCAACCTTTTTTGATTTTATCCTAAGGTTAACTGAATATCTTTTGGTTTTGACAAGACACTCAAAGACGTCAACTTTCTGAAATTGGAATGACCATTTCCACTGTTTTTCCAACATTCAATGAACCAAACAATTGACTGAATAATGGAGATAATGCTGAGATAACGAGTCAGTTTTCCTAATATGAAAATAATCATTAGTTGCTTCCCTGAAATAAAATGAATGCCATTCCTTTATCTCCATTATATCGGGAAAATGAAATTTAATGTCATTCAGTTTCACTTCAAAATACTTTACTGGTCCCTTGAGGGGCAGCTCAAGGCAAGCATGCAAACAAAAATAATATGCTCACAAATGTTCATAGATTAATTTAAATTTAAATTTAACTGCACAAGACATACAACCACACAAAAATAACAGATTCTATTAAACAACCATGGGAAAAAATGTCAGTAAACCAATGTGATTTTATATCTTCTGAAATATTCTATCAGTAAGCTTCACCAAGCTTTGAAAACAACGGTGGCTAAAAAAAAAGAAAGAAAAAGAAAAGCATATTTCATTCCATCAGGCCAGAAACTGGTGGTTCTCTGGTTTCATCAACACTTCAGGCCGCAACACTCATGTGATCGTGTCACATGAGAGATCAGCCCATGTGTCACCAGTTTATGCTTCAGCATACTGAAGCTACCAATATTTCGAAGCAAACCATATATTATAACGCCACACAGTAATTTTACGGAGGTACGGACGCACCAAAGGCAGTACAGCTCACGTTCAATGTTCAGATCTCAATTCAACACATACAACAAACAGAATTGAACGACGTCTCGTTCATTCATCTGGCTACTATCCGAGTCAGCTGACTGTTTGCAGTATTAGCTAATCCACTGCGCTAGTGACATTCAGCTGTGCTTGTACGCAAGTCATCAAACAGTGACAATGATGCATTTGTCCAATATGAAATAAACATACGACTTATATTTAGTATGGTTGCTAAAACAGTGCGATACGATTTAAGTTACTTGTAGCTAAAATCGTTATGGACTCTGCGCCCGACTGGTCATCGTTAGCTACAGCTAGCATGCTGGCTTAGCTGGTGTGCTACTTGACGCGAATACATAAATGTAGTTAATTTTATAATACATACACATATGTAATTTAAGGGAAAGGGTGATGGCAGTTAAACTACTTAACTGTAACCTTGTCCCACATTTCACAGGCTGCGAAGAAAAACAGCTAGTTTGTTTAACATCGTGATTCCCAATTTGTAGCTTCTTAGCTTGCTAACATTTACGTATGCTGCGTTCCCGTGTACTAGGGATAAAAATTATATCCAAAGTTGTGACAGCAGATTTCTTCTTGAAGACTGTCAGTCTGCGCACATTTTGCATACGCTTACGAACCAACAGTGCCAGGCATATGGTTATGGCTTGTTACTGAAATATCAGTATTATTTTTAATATTACTATTACGGGAGAGAAAGTGTTCCTAAAATTTTGAATAAGAAGTTAACGTTATTGAAATCGGTCACCCAACTCCCTGATCCAGGAAGGTAATACTGAATTTTAATACATACATCCAGTTGAGACCACGCTAAACATAAATGGTATTTTGTATGTATATGCAATTATTCAATGTTTAGAAAAAAACACCATGTTCCGCTAGATTGTCGCATTCCTCACCATTTGCTTGCAAGTGAATGCAGCACAACAACCTTGATAACCACTAGCTATAGCGGTAGCTATCTCCAGCAGCATGCTAACGTTACATACTTAGCCTGGGTTGAGAGATGTAATTTCTGGTCACAGCCTGGGTGTGCGTCCTCGCAGCCGCTGCCAAGCCGTTGACGTCCATCGCCCTGTTTGCCACCAATGTCGCCATCGTCGGATAAAGAAAAGAAAACCTGAAAAGGCTTAAGTTAGTCGATGTGCTTTGCTAACTGGTGCTGAATAACAAAAATGACAGCAGAGCGCTGGTCATATGACACAGAGGAACCGGATGTTCGAAAGAGAAGGGATGGTGCCGATGCATTTTTTTTAGGATGGCGACGGAAAGTCACGTTGTTCATTCAGTCACAGCGAACGCACTCTGTCGACGTCAAACCCAAAGTGGCCAGGATTAACAGCGCCTTTCAGTATTGCAGTTAGGACACTTCTATAGACCATAGACTGTAGTCCGAGAGTGCTGAAATAAGTGCAAGTAATAGCTCCAAGCAGTGAACATTTGCAATGTTTCCCCAGCACACTCAATGGTAAGCTGATGAAGTGAGTGGCTTTTCAAGTCAGCTGTGGTAGTTTGTGTAGCCAGCTTTAGGTCATATTTGTTGTAAACTCACTTAGATTCTAATTGCCATTGCAACATGGGCAACACTTCACAAGCTACCATAATCAGATGTCAGCCTACATTTACTTCAAATTAACTGCAGGTGTTGCTGGGTTGGCATACAGAGTTTAGCTTTGCTTATTTAGATTTGTTAAAGTTAGCAACACTTAGTTGTGATCGTATCAGTACACCTGAATACAATGAATGGTCACAAGCTCAGCTTGATAGCAAGGCTAGCTTGCATCTAGCAAGGTTATTCCACAGTTAATTCAGTGATTGCACACATTTATGTTACACACTGTGTGTGTGTGTGTGTGTGTGTGTGTGTGTGTGTGTGTGTGTGTGTGTGTGTGTGTGTGTGTGTGTGTGTGAGAGAGAGAGAGAGAGAGACTGAACAAAAATATGAATGCAACACTTGTTTTTGCTCCCATTTTTCATGAGCTGAACTCAAAGATCTAAAACATTTTCTGTATACACAAATGATCCATTTCTCTCAAATATTGTTCACAAATCTGTCTAAATCTGTGTTAGTGAGCACTTCTCCTTTGCCAAGATAATCCATCCCACCTCACAGGTGTGGCATATCAAGATGCTGAGTAGACAGAATGATTATTGCACAGGTGTGCCTTAGGCTGGCCACAATAAAAGGCCACTCTGAAATGTGCAGTTTTATCACACAGCACAATGCCACAGATGTGGTGCCACTGGCATGCTGACTGCTGAATGTCCATCAGAGCTGTTGCCTGTGAATTGAATGTTCATTTCTCTACCATAAGCCGTCTCCAAAGGCGTTTCAGACAATTTGGCAGTACATCCAACTGGCCTCACGACCGCAGACCACGTGTAACCACGCCAGCCCAGGACCTCCACACCCAGCATGGTCACCTCCAAGATCATCTGAGACCAGCCACCTGGACAGCTGCTGCAACAATCAGTTTGCATAACCAAAGAACTTTTGCACAAACTGTCAGAATCCATCTCAGGGAAGCTCATCTGCATGCTCGTCGTCCTCATCCGGGTCTCGACATGGCTACAGTTCGTCATCGTAGCCGACTTGAGTGGGCAAATGCTCACATTTAATGGTGTCTGGCACTTTGGGGGGTGTTCTCTTCATGGATGAATCCCAGTTTTCACTGTTCAGGGCAGATGGCAGACAGCGTGTGGCATCGTACGGGTGAGCGGTTTGCTGATGTCAACGTTGTGGATCGAGTGGGCCGTGGTGGTGGGGTTATGGTATGGGCAGGCATATGTTATGGACAACGAACACAGTTGCATTTTATTGATGCCATTTTGAATGCACAGAGACACCATAATGAGATCCTGAGACCCATTGTTGTGCCATTCATCCACGGCCATCACCTCATGTTGCAGCATGATAATATACGCCCCATGTTGCAAGGATCTGTACACAATTGCTGGAAGCTATACCGTGACGAGATCCTGAGGTCCACTGGTGTGGCATTCATACACGACCATCACCTCAATATTTGAGAGAAATGGATCTTTTGTGTATAGAGAAAATGTTTTAGATCTTTGAGTTCAGCTCATGAAAAATGGGAGCAAAAACAAGTGTTGCATTTCTATTTTTGTTCAGTGTATTTATAAGTCTAATAAACAAAATAAATAAACTCAATAAAAAGACGAAAAATTCTTACACCTAATTTTTCTCATTCACTGAGTTTGGATGAGCTTATTTTCCTTATTAATTCATTGTAAAATGCACTTAATTCAAACGACCAATGCAATCTAAAACGCTCTTGATTAGTCTTTCCATTCTTCCATTACTAATTCTGGTTTGGTCGAAATGATTAATTCACAGATTTAGATGTGTAAATACTCTGGCTCTCCACTCTGCTTTCCTGCTGCTTGTCGATACTGTTGCTAGCCTTTTTGCTACATGGCTCAGCTCACTGAATGTGAGTCTGTGGCAGAGCTGTGGCTCTCACTCTTCAGAGGCACATCATTAAATTTGCAAAAAAAAAAAGACTTTTTTTTCACAGTGGTTATTGATGTTTACTCGTTCAATTCATTAAATGTACTGTATTTAAATACTTTGTTTCTTGGCACACAACAAAAAATTGGACAGTGGCCACCACTTGCCTAGCTTCCACTAACATTAGCTGAGGCTGTTTAAGATGAATCCTTCACCCAGGTAAGCTACTGTTACAGACCAAGATCTTAAAAGAGATGATGAGGTGACAGATTCTTAACTGCTATGTTACAATGTCTTACCAATGACTTCACCCTCGCACGACATGTGTGGAAAGAGGGTTATGACAAGCAACCAATGTCCCAAGATGGAATAGCGTTGGTGTGAAAATGTACTAGATGCTGAATTTATCATGACAACAAGTAAACACTGAGCAAATAAGCATTAGCTGTTAGTTCCATTAACAGCATTTTAAAAAGGGAGCAGATCCAAAAATCCAAATATGTCAAAATGTGATTTAATGCTGGGACCTCGCCATGTGAACAACAAACAGGAGGCCTGCATGTAAAAACTAAAGGATAAAGAACAAAGAGATATTGCCAAAATCCCATCAGGCCTTGCAAATCACACCTCACTGTAAGATTCATTTTGAATCCAAATTCCCATTGGATGAGATTCACCAGAACTGAGGGGAATCCCTATAACAGGGCCATGTCGTCATCAAGGATAAAAGGATCAATGTGCCTGGCTCCACCTCACCTTTCCACTGCAACTAGTTGCTACAGGAGGTGTATTGTTCCCAATCAAACGTTTGTGCTTTAATTAGCATTGCTACAGTCCTTTAACTCGTTGGATAAATAACAGACTGTGTTCACTGAATACATTTGGATCCTCAAAACGATCAGCTGTTTGAGTAGCCACCAATCTCAGATTGACCGTAGAGGGAAGTTTGGATTTACCATTACTTCAACTAAGTCAACTCTCCACTGTTTCCTCAGCGGCCTACGAGGACCAGCCTGTCGTACCAAGGGCACAACAGCCCTGTCACTGTCTGAGCTTGAAGAAATGCTGAGGAACGCACCAGATCCACTGAAATGCATGTTAACCGCCACCAAAGTAATCTCAAGTAAGAAACTTTTGTTTGATAGTATGTTGAGGAAAGCTTGTTGCTGTTTGTTTCTGTGTGCTTAGCACATTGCATTGACTGTGTGTCCGACACCATCAGGCTTTGTTTTACGTTGGTTTCTGGTACTGCAATAAAGGCAGTGAGCTGCATTTAATCAGTTAAAAGGCCAGAGCTGACGAATCCTGAGCTGAGTTCATACACAGGGTTTCTGTGTGATAGTGACAGTTACTGTTTCTTTCCACAGCAGTTAAGATCTCTTTTTGCTTCATTTTGAGCGCCTTTCTTAAAACCTTAAAGGTATAGTAGCGGTAGCATAACTCAGTTTTGCTCCCCACCACCTTGTGTTCAAAGACATGTAAACACATCCTCCATTGTGCTTCTCACATCTCTTTATCAAGCCTTGCGCTCTTGAATGTAGCCACACACACACACACACACACACACACACACACACACACACACACACACACATACATTCACATGTGACAACTGCCTTTGTGCTTGCTGGAGTAGGTGTTTGTGTTATAGTTGCTTGTGTTGTAATTGCAGTTTGACAGTAGATGTTTATTGATTGAAGGATTATTGGTTCGGATCGGAAGGATCGGTACTTGGATTCAGCCTTTCACTGTTTACTAATGAACATAAAACAGTATTTTCAACATTGGCATTCTAAGTGAACAACCCTTTTGTGAGACTGTATCCAAGATTGATTATTGGTCCCTGACCTCAGGGTGGGTCAGGGTTTATCGCAATGAATACAGTTATTTGTATCAATAACTATCCTCAATATCTGCTAATAACCCAAACTGCTTCAACTAACATTAATATAAAATTGAAAACAAGAAATAAAGCCTGGTTCTCTTTGCAGTTGAGGGAAACAAGCACCCCAGCCCCTATCTGAAAATTTAGAGTAGTGACATTGTTCAAGAGATGTTCAAGATATTGAAAATTTGACTGAAATACTTAATGATTTGCCACTTGAAGAACTAGACACCTTTGCTGTATCTAATGTACAGGTGCACACTCTCTCTCTCTCTCTCTCTCTCTCTCTCTCTCTCTCTCTCTCTCTCTCTCCCTCTCTCTCTCTCCCTCTCTCTCTCTCTCACACACACACACACACACACACACCAACACAATGTCCTGGTGAGTGAACTGTTGAGTGACAGGTAAAATGACATGATTGCACAGATTTTCCTCTTAAATTCTCTTAGTTTCCTGTTTTCTCATTTTTGAAACTCTGATCCATTCTCATTTGACGCAGCATGTTCTGCACAAAAGCTTGTAAGCGACTGTTTGAAGATGATTTTGAACCGTGGCCCCAGCACAACCACCACACTGGCAGTCACACATCACATACAGACACGCACAGCTCTCTGATGGTGGAAAAGCACTACAGATTGAAGTGGTAAGCACTGCCATGGTGAGGCTGACGGCAGCCCCTAGAGAGCTCATCCAAACGTTTCAGGCCGCATGCAAAAAATAGCAAATTAATGCAAGTGAAGAGCTTCTGCCTACAGGAGCAGTGCCCTCATTTTAGAAATACACATTTTCCCCAGAGTCTTTTATGATCAGTTCAAAAGGACATTATTTCCCTGAAACTCCTCAGAGCCACCTATCAAGGCAAATAGGTGTCATAATATTCATGCATTCATTTTGTATGTCTGCTGCTGTTGTTGTTAAAGGCCTCACACAGTGTTGTGATGTATAAATGTTAGATTCTGCCCAGTACTCGAACATTTAAGGAACTACAATCGTATTGGGTGGTTCCACAGTGCACAGCATATGTCCACGTGTTATGTTATGTTAAGTCTCAAAGCTGAAAGTAAGGGTATAGAGAATAGGATGGTGGGGGTGTGTGTAGCACATCTGACTGTCATGCAGCAAACTGGAGATCTAGACAGGTTGCTTGTTTTTTAATCATGAACCACAATTTTTCCTCAACTTTGAAACTACACAACTCAATATTTTCAATAAGAACAATGAGTAAAATGATTAGAAATAATGTGAAAATAGTTGCTCGTAGGGGCAAACACGCAGAATTCTCTCCCAGATGCACTTCCCATCTGCAGAGCTTTTTAGCATCTTTCAGCGTATTGTTTTGCTTTTCAAGCACGCAATAGTGTCTTGTTTCAGTCTCACTGCTGTCATTAATGACATTTTCCAGCAGGAACTGTTTCCAATGAAAAGTACCAGTGTTGATAGTGGCACCTCACTTTGATTTAGATTTAGCCTTTTTCTTTAGTGAAAAATGTATATTAGATTTAATGTATTAGTTCTTAGTTTTCATCAGTAAAATTGTAGTCACATTTTTGTTATTTATTTTTATTTAAGTATGTCATATGCTTTTTGAGTTACAGCTACTGTTTTTCTTTCTGTTGCTCCTGCTCACCTGTAGCATTACCACAGCTACCTGTTCTCTCCACTGCAGACCAATGACTCGTTCAAAAGCTGGACTCACTCACTTGTTTACTAAAATTCTTTTCACTTTCTGGGTTCAGCTTGAGAGGAGAAGCTAAAACATTGGAGAGCATTGTGATATTTCCACAGTTGTGAAGTTATTTTTGAAATGTGATAGGTTACAGATCACCTGTTACCCTGTTAAAAATACAGTAAGTGATAAAGCTAATTTAATCATCAAAGTAATGCACCTCATTCTGTTTGGTGACTTTATGATGACTTTTATAAGAACTGTTTTAAACTGGGCAATAAAGCTGACAAGTCCTTAAAATATAAATAGAAATATAAACCAGGCAGTCTAAACTGGGGAGCGTAAACCTCACGGGCGGGAGGTACTTATTGTAACAGATTGTGGTAACATGAACCTGTCGGCTTCAAACATTTCAATGTTGACAGTATTTTCACCGCTCGTAAGCAAACTATACATTGAAATTATTGTTGAATTTCAAGCATTGAAAGGCATTCTTGTCTGGCCACCTGGCATGCTGTGGTTAGCTGGTTGACGGCATAGCAGACTGAGTTTGCCTAGAGCAATGTGCCTTAATTTGATTTGCAGATGAGAGGTGGTGCCAATGCAAAAGAGAGAATGAATAAAAAAATAAACATTAAAAAATTTTTACTAGATACCACCCAATGAGTGGAGTCAGTGGAGTCTAGATGTGGTGCTGTGTAAGCCATCCTACCCTTGATGGTGTTGCACTCAAATATGTCTCAACGGCTTTGCAGGACCACTTTGCCTGGGTGAATATTTGGGGGGGGGGGGGTGAATATTAGAAACACCTTCGAATATAATGCAGCTCAGTACAACACTAACCAGTAGCTATGACCTTGATGCTAAAACATAATTTAATTGATTCTATGCTAGCATAGAAAAACCCTAAACATTGCTGGATTACATTAGATTGCACAAGTGTACCTAATAAAATGGCCACTGAATGTACATCCCTGCAGAGTCAAGTCAAGGATTCCCTTGTATGCTCCCCTGGGATGTGTGGTTGAGAGTGTGATCACTCAAAGCACTGAGCTAACCTGCCACCTGAGGTATAACAAATAATGAAGTGATGGAGCCACAGCATGCAGAATGGATTGTTTCTGTGATGGTGTTGTTTTTAGGGAGACTGCTTCTCACAGGACCCATCCAGCAGTGGTCACATGTAGAGAGAACTGCTGAAATGTTGCCAGGGATTAACTTCTGATTCCTGATGGTGAAGAATACACCTCATGTCCACAATGTCTGAACTCTTGTAATTGGGGAAGGAGAAGTTTAGGTGTTAGGCGAGCCTACAGCTGTAAGGTTCAATTGGGATTTATACAGAGGTCAGCTCTATTTGGACAATGACATCATTTTTGGTTATTTTGGCTGTGCCCTTCAGTGCATTGGTTTGAAATGAATCAAGTTTAAAGTGCAGACTGTCAGCTTTAGTATGAGAGTACTTATTATTTGGACATCAGATTCAAATAATCTGCAACCAAGCTCAAAATGTGACCCTTTGCTTGAGATTTATAGGAACTTGTCCAATTGAGGTCTGTAGTCATTATTTAATTTTAGATTCTGTAGGGAATACAGAGATAAAATAACAAATCATGCCAGTGTCTAAATATGCAAGGACCAAGCTGTAGACTTGCACTCTACAGTCTACAGGTTTTTTACTGTTGGGTAGTTTGTGAAACTGAGGATCATCTTATATTATTTATTTGTTAATTATATTTTGTATTATTAATCTGAAGCTGCAAAGTAACTTAACATAGATGTATTAGAGTATAAGTACAATATTAGGTCTCTGAAATGTTGTAGAAGTAGCCCCCCCCCAAAAAAAAAACTAAACACAGTAAACCTCAGAAAAATTCTGTTGTGATCAATAGACATTATGTGTCAATTTCCTGCTGCTGCTGTCTGTCCTGCTTGAAACCAAACAGGTTAATAGTGCAGATTTGTCTCGAACGTTTGAGAGCTACATGAACCATGTGACCATGTAGTGGTGAGATCAAAAAGTGTCACAGCTTTCTACACTGCTGTGTTCGAAATGAGCCCCAACTCAACCTTCACAGGCATGCCATGGAACCTAAACTTGCATTATACTTGGTTTTAGCTTTAACGTATCAATATGAAATGAATGTTGGTTGCACAATGTAATGACTGCTGAAGGGTTGGCCCCCTAGAAGCCCTACTTTCACTATGCAATTTTTCTGCCAAAGGGTATGATCTGCAAGGAAAATGAAGACTGACTGGTGATCCAGTCAGACTCCATTTCTGCCTGCTTTCACGTCTCCATTACAGATTCAATGAATGAATGAACTCATGTTTTTTCTCCCAATGTTTTCTTGTAATCCACCCTGATGCTGCAGTTACTTACGGTATTTGCGTGAAGCAATACTTTTATTACCCTGTATATAATTAGGACAGTTTGACTCTTCAGTGAACAGCGAAGGTAACTGTTTACAGTCTGATTAGCAACTGGACTTTCAAACATAATGACATTTTGGCTTATGCCTATGAACAGATATGCGCAGTTAAATTGAATAACAAGCTAATTAAAGGCTAAATCGCCATCAGACGATGGGCTCTGAGATTACATTTCGGCCAGTCTGTCTTTACACAGACTGTTGGTCAATACTACTCACTCTACAAACGGACTCCAAAATCTTTTCCCTTGCCTCCAGATTGTGCATTCATATTTAGATATCTGCTTGTAGAGATTCATTTATTTGTCCGTTTGTCCATGTTTCACATAATCATTTTCATTCATTGATGAAAATTGTAATACATTTCATCTTAATTTTCAGTTTCAAAGGAAGGTGCCTTTTCTTTAGTTTCAGTCTTGTTTAGGTTGTGAAAGAATAATTTATCATCAAATATTTAGTCATAGTCTTTGGTAAAATGAATACTGTACACTACCTGAACAGCACCAAACAGCGAACAGACACAGTTGGAAACTAGCTGGTGAACATAGTGGAGCATTTAGCAGCTAAACAGCCATATTTCCCTAAGAACTTGGTGGGGACCAAAACAAAGAAAAATCGACAGTGAGTATAACACTTACATTCATCAGGTAGGCACAAACAGGACTCCAAACAGCTGCCCTGTACCATGCAATGTTGTAGAGCAAAATAATATTTGAAAGTATGAGAAAACACAGTCATGAGTTTTGCAGAATTGTGCAATATCAGTGGTTTATCTGGTCTGATCTTTTGCGGTATTATTAAATGCTAATAGCATTGTTGTAAGTTGCTCTGAGTGTCCTGGAAACCATAAAGGGATTAAAAAAAACTGCTTTCTCTGTCCCTCACACTGCAAATCATTCTGTTGGGGCTCCAGGCCAACACATTAGCAAATTGGTTGTTGTTAGTCAAGTTGTTAGTCATTATATTAAATGGCTTGTTGATACATAAACTCAAAAAACAATGTAGCCTACCATTGACTGAGTGTTCTATGTCGTAGCAAATATAGCCTGGCTTATTTTTACAAGCGTTTAAGGTTAGTAACTATGTACTGCCCAGCAATTTTGAGATGTCTATGCATATGGCTTTTATGTCATATGGGAAGTAGACTGTGGTAATTGAAAACACCATATACTGTTGTTTTGTTCTGTTACAAGTGCATCAGACTGAGACAATGTTTTGAACAGCAGGCAAATCTGATTTAGCTTTCAAATCTGACCTTCATTTCCCAGCTTTACCCACATAGATACCTTAAAGGTGACTATGGTGCTTATAGCCATTAAAAGTAATCCCACGTACAAATGAAAAGTTCATAATTGCTTTAACCTTTTTTGAATTCATACCTGTGATGTTGTGTTTTACCACTGTGGGGCCACATTCTAAGCTGCAGTCTTGGCTCATTTGGCTCATGCATGTGTAATTTTGCGACCTCTTCCAATTCTAATTTAAATAGGATCCAAAACTGAAGGGATGCTTGTGCTGGACAGATTTATTAAAAGGATTCTGATTCTAATCTGGAACTGCATTTGTGACCTAGATTCCAGAAGAAAAAGTGTTTTTCACTTAAAGTGAAAAGTTCAAGGGCATTTTTCCAAATAAAGAGGCTTTCCAATGTGTTGTTTGAGGTCAAACAATGCAGTGGTCCCTACAAAGCTGTTGTACATTATAACAGGATGGTGATGTGGTTGTTAGAAAACCTTGAACTAGTAGGTTATAACACCACATAGAATAAGACAAACAGCACAAGACACCTTGTCCTAAATAAATCACAAATGTGTGATTATGAAGGACAGGTGCTCAGAATACAAAGAAAATGAAAGACACTCCACTTTCCTGATAAATTACACTGAATGAAGACTTACAGGATGTTCAAAAGATAACAGAGAAGAAACAAGTGAGCGACATGTAATGAGGCGCCAATTTTCACAGTACAGGGTGGCTGTGGCTCAGGAGGTAGAGCGGTTGTCAACCAATCAGGAGGTCGGTGGTTCAATCCCTGGCCTCAACAGTCCACATGCCAAAGTATCCTTGGGCAAGATACTGAACCCCAAAACTGCCGATACTGTGCTCTCGGTGTGTGAATTTCTATGTATGTCGCTTTGGATAAACGTGTCTGCCAAACGACTAATTGCAACTTTGGAAATTGTAACTTTGTACGTGTAGACATGTATTGCATTATCACTGCATGTGCATGGTTTCAACAAAAGCCAATGTGACGTGATTTAACAGTGATGATGGGATTTGACAAATATGATGATATCGAATGTTTCCATGTAATACGTGCCTTTCATTTCATCCATTTTGGCACATATTTCAGCACCATGGACAGAGAGCAGAAGAGCAGAAGAAATGAATTACAAATTTTTCTACTTTTTACTAGGTGACCAAGGAGTGCTTGAAACAGGAAAAAAAAAAGGATTTAGCACAAAATATGTGAATTTATTTAAGTATTTGTGCATGACCCAACTATGCAGGCTGACTTCAGTCATCAATAACATCAACAGTCACTCTTTGACAGAACAATCACCCAGAATCACAAACATTATTTGTTCACCCTGTTGGTCAGTTATCTTAAAGCAGCTGGGCAAAATACTTTCATAACACACTGTCAAAAAATCCTGATGACAAAACACAAAATGCAGTTTTTAAATGAAGATGTTTGTTATTAAAAAAAATAAAAATCTACATGGCCCTGTGTGAAAATGTGTTTATGACTCCACCATAAGAAAGAGACTGGGCAAAATGGCCTGCATGGCAGAGTTCCAAGACGAAAACCAATGCTGAGCAAAAAGAACAAAAAGGCTCGTCTCAGTTTTGCCAGAAAACATCTTGATGATCCCCAAGACTTTTGGGAAAATACTCTGTGGACTGATGATACAAAAGTTTAACTTTTTGGAAGGTGCGTGTCCCATTACATCTGGTGTAAAAGTAACACAGCATTTCAGAGAAGTAACATCATACCAACAGTAAAATGTAGTGGTGGTAGTGTGATGGTCTGGGACTGTTTTGCTGCTTCAGGACCTAGACGACTTGCTGTGGTAAATGGAACCTTGAATTCTGCTGTCTACACAAAAATCTTTAAGGAGAATGTCCGGCCATCTGCTTGTGACCTCAGCCTGAAGCGCACTTGGGTTCTGCAGCACACCAGCAAGTCCACCTCTGAATTGTGCAAGAAAAACAAAATGAAGACTTTGGAATGGCCTAGTCAAAGTCCTGACCTGAATCTGAGATGCTGTGGCATGACCTTAAAGAGGCGGTTCATGCTCGCAAACCCTCCAATGTGGCTGAATTATAACAATCGTGCAAAGATGAGTGGGCCAGAATTCCTCCACAGCATTGTAAAAGACTCATTGCCAGTTATTGCAAATGCTTGATTGCAGTTGTTGCTGCTAAGGGTGGCCCAACCAGTTATTTGGTTTAGGGGGCAATCACTTTTTCACACAGGGCCATGTAGGTTTGGATTTTTTTTATCCCTTAATAACAAACACCTTCATTTTAAAACTGTATTTTGTGTTTACTTGTGCTATCTTTGTCTAATATCTAAATTTGTTTGATGATCTGAAACATTTAAATGTGACAAACATGCAAAAAAAATAAGAAATCAGGAAGGAGGCAAACTCTTTTTCACAGCACTGCATATATACAGTGAATTGTAATAATGCATGCACATAATGTAATACGTTCAGTTTTAATAAGTGCAACGTAAGTTACCTCTCAAGCTGGTCTCTCCTTTCTATGGGGCCGGCATACATACTGTATGCTTTTCTTTTGTAGTCAACTTTCTTGCAAAATTAATTTATAAAATGTTTTTATTGTGGGATGAAGATCTGGAAGAATGGGCTCTGTTTCTGATATATATAATTTGTTTAGAATGTTTTTGACGTGTGTAAGAATGTGAGTGATTTCAATCTCTTGAGAGTTTTGCATGTTTTTTTTTTTTTTTTTAAAGCTTGGATTTGTGATGTTGAAGAAATGAGAAAGAGTAAGGTAGATTTTTAAAGTATCCCATCCACCAATTACCCATTATACTAGCTTGGTTTAAAGGTTAGTAATCATATTAATCTCTAGAAATGGACATAAAGTGCTTTAACAACAAGAACAGCTCACCAAATGAGGACAGTCTCTCAGCAGGTGAAGTGACACTACCAGAATCAGCAGGGTTGTAGATTCCAGTAATGAAACAGGAACTAGCCTTAGTGTTACCACCAAGTTAGCAACTGTAGCAGGCAAACTGCAGCCACCACTGTGCAACTATTTATCAAACTTACTGAAGCGTTGTGTGTGATGCTGGAAAAGAAAGAAATCTGTGGATGTGCTATGATATTAAAAGCAAATGCAAGAGGCAGTGTAATCTTCAGTCCATTTGGTCATTATTTATACATCTGTTGGGTAGCATCCGGATAATTAGGACAGGTATAACGAGTTTCACATATAGTAATTTTATTTCCAGAGTTATTCATTCTACAAGGAGCAGGCTTGGCTGTTTTGGCTGCAGCGAACAGGCTACTTTAATGTTTGATCTGGGATTAGTAATTATAAGCTTATTCCTGCAGTTTGGATCAGGAATAATGTTATGACAGCACAGCAGCTCCTCGTCTGGCTGCTGAAGTGCTTTCACTATTTTGCGCAATCATTTGTCTGTTCTGACTCACTCATGGTAATCCATCAAGGAAACGTCAAATAGACAGGAGTAGTGCTGCTACAACTCTGTATACTTTTCCTGTCTTTCATTGTCCCACCTGACAGCAGCAACCTCAGCATCCTTCCTCTTCCTCTTTGCCATGCTTACCTGACTGTGCTCTGGAAAGAATGCTTGATTGGTAAATGCTCAGGCACATGTAGTGGGAGTTGTCATTCTAGGCGTGTTAAGACAAAGAAATTCTGACATGCTAGACCTTTCGTCAGGGTATCGTGCGGCATCGTTGGGCATCCCAGACACTGCATGACAAATCATTCAACATGTCAGACTACACAGGTATAGACACCTCATTGTTGTTCATGATCGGCCACAATGCTGGTAAATGCTCAGCCACGACAAGATCATCTCAAATTGGTGAATCGTGAAATAAGACATGCTGTGATTGGTCGTTGTCACCTGATCAAGACACAGCAAGAGCTCATGGCACTGTGATCATTAGATCTGACACGGAGACCATTGTTGAAGACAAAAATAATCGTGTAGTCTGACCTGGGGCCTTCATTGGGCAAAGTCTGTCACCCAATCTTTACCAGTGTACATTCCACAACTGTAAACATGAGATGGGTCAATCTGTCATCACTTTTTTCTTGTGTCAGCTCATGTTCAATGCTCATTAGATGCAAACTAGCTAGTCTCTTTCTTGCCCCAAATGCTCTTAAGAAGTTTAACTATGCAACACATAATGCACACAAAAATATACAACCACTCAAAATGTGCATTATCTATAGGCTACATACATCAGCTACTGTACAGTAGCATGATATACTGTGTGCTTATTTACCCAGGCAAGATTTGTTGAACACAAATGATCAAGTTTCAAGCAATACAAGTGAAATTGGTTTCTTATTTTTATTCTTTTAAAAACACCCAGTTCCAATGTATTTTTTGACCAATGGTCCAATCAGTGCCTACATAACATCTGCAAACTGTGAGCACACAAGCCCATGAGAACTACAGTAACTGTAACAGTGAAGGAATAGTATCAAAAAAGAGGGACTTTTACTTAAAACACTCACTGACTTTGTTTTATTCAGTTTGTCTATCTCAGACTGCTGAGTTCACTTCAGATAAACTGGGGAATGTATTTTTGGAGGAGGGAGACTGTATTTTGCCCCCTATCATTCACACTGAAAGAGCAATAGGACAGGATCTTTTAATGGCCAGTATGAACAGCAGAAAGCCAGACTTGAACAATTGTAAACCTACCTTCTTAAGTGTTAGCAAACACTTTCTTGTTTCCACAAGTAGGTGCTATGCAATGTTAGTTGTGTTTGTGTTGACCAGATGAGTGTCAGTCCAATATTGATTTTCCTTCTAGCTCTGTTTTGGTCTCCTCCAACTCCTGAGAAGCTGGCTCTTACATAGCTGCTAAATGCTCCACTCACTGTTCACCAGCCATTCCCAACTGTGTCTGTTTGCTGTTTGATGCTGGGCAGGTTGTGCACAGTGGATTTATCTGAGCTTTTGTACTGAAAACAGCTGCCTGCTGCTGCTGCTGCTGCTGCTGCTGCTGCTGCTGCTGCTGCTGCTGCTGCTGCTGCTGCTGCTGGAAGTGATGCGGATGAGAGCAGTGAGATTAAACCAAAAATAAAAGTTATGGGACAAAAAGTAAAACAACAAGCTCAAAGAGGCTGAAGTGTTCCATAGAGCTGAGGAGACCTGAGAACTGGTCATTTGATCCATTGATAAAATGATGGGATGAGTTCCATCAGGAAATAATCAAACAAAAAGAATTTACTTGCCTCTGGCTAGCTCCACTGCAAACAATATTATATCTTATTTTACTATGTACTAGGATTTTGTATTCCTTCTTAATAGCATTGTTGAAACAGGGGGGCTAAATTCCATACTGTGTACTACTTACTCACTATGTGTACTATAGTTCAATATACTTTTGTGTAAACAAATAGTAGTATCTATCTCTTCAAACATACTGGTCAGTGTGGAAGTGATGCACACGGTGCTTTCCTAGAGCCTTATGGTTACACCTCACAGCGGTAACCCGTGCCAACCAAGGTCACATGTCCTGACATTTGCAATAATCCGTTATCTAACGGTAGTCATAACAACTATAATCAAATAACACATCCTTGAAATGTGTGCATTAAGAAGATATATAAGAAATGCAAGCAACCAATGCTTTTTTAATGTGACATCAAGCTTGTGTGAAATGTAAAGGTAAGGGTTAGTTTATTGTGATCATGTGTTCGATCACCATTGTTGTTGTCAATGCCACATTGCATTGTGGGATTTTTGTACCGGCGTAGTGTCCAGTGTTTGCGTACTGAAATATTCACTGGATATATTATGCACCTCACAAACTATTTTCTTCATACTACATTCAGACATGATAAAAAATGTTCCATATTATTTTAGCATATCTGATTGTATGTTAGTATGGACTTTCAGACGGCCCAAGGAATGGGATTGTGATGTCATTAACAGCAAATCGGTTAGCAACTGTCAACTGTGCCTCTACACCATCACTACCCATCTAGCTAAGTAGTCTCAACTTGTTCATCTCTGTGTCACTCATTTCAACACGGTCAGTAAACACTGTTGTATAGTAAGCTGGTGAAAAAAAAGCAAAAAAAAAAAAAAAAGAAAAGCAAACCCCACCCCAGAATGCTCCACAATTCCCTTCCCAGCCACGTGAATATATCGTGCTATTCTGAGCTGCAACCTACATTCCAATACAGTAACAAGGGTGCTGTCATTGCAATTGAACATTGTAGTTTTTCAACACATTATGAACTGTAGTTCTTGCAAGCTATGCTAAGCATTTTGTTGAATACACAAGTGGAACCTTTGCTTTTGAGGGGTTTCCGCTTCCCTCACTCCTTTGATTCCATAATGGGATTAATTATTCTTTGAGGAAACAGTGACTAAGATGTGCAGGTTTTTCACTGGCCTGGGGTGCCTAGAAGGGAATCCTGCAGATTCGCAGCACTATGGAGCTTAAAGTTGCTGGATCAGTGTGCTAGAAGAGGGTCGCTTCTTCAGTAAGACTTGTTAGCACATTAATCCCAGATCTACTATATGGCACAAAAAGGACAAGGCTAAAAAAACAGATATTGAAAACAAGGCAGGATGTAGCCTTTCTTTCACCTCCTAAGAGCTTTAAAACCGGACCATGTGATGGGAGAAAATGTGTTGGTGGTCTGCAGCTATGACAGCCCTGCACGTCCATACACACACAGGCATACACACACTCCCACCAAAACCCCTCACTTACAAAAAACCCGACCTTCCTTCTAATTGGACTGAGGGTGAAGGGAGAGAATGGGTGGGGGTGGCTGTGGGGGTTGGTGAGTGGGCAGGAGGCGTAAATGTGACCCTTTTTTTTCTCTGGGGAGATTCCCAAGACACAGTGGGGAGGATTGGTTTCTTTGGGTCTGCTCACAAAAGAGCCTCAGTTTTCGCTCTTACTGGACAGTCCCTGCATTTCTACTGTGATTAGTCTGCCAGAAGAGGCAGAACTAAACTCAGACCTGAACACAAAATTGAATGTTACAAACAAGCTTAAACTTGTGGTTGTATCTTTGCAAACCATTGTGCACAGTAATGGGATATGTTCTCTTTCCCCAAAGTTCATATATTGCTCTGAAGTCCATTTACTCTATTCACAGCGACAGCCGGGGGGGGGGACACGCTCAGATCCTTTGCTTAGGTAAAAGTTGCAGTGCCACATTGTACATGTGAAAGGCCTTTAACAACTTTTGCCGTTGTAAACATTTAGAAGTATATTTAGAAAAATGATACTTTAATTAGTTTAATTGAATCAATACTGTAAGTAGTAACAGTAAAATACCCATTACTCATTATGCATTCGAGTGGCCTGGCCACAGGGGAGCAAACTTTAACTACTTAAATACTGTAGGGTAATTTAATCTTTGACAATACATGTTTGTTTTTTTTTCTTAACATTTTAACTGTCATGTTTTTAAATATGATCATTTGCTTTATATGTAGAATCTTAATCTATAAATTAAGTGTACTTGTCAGATTGTCAAACTGTAATGGATAAAAAGCACAATATTTGCCTCTAAAATGCCATGAACTGAAGTAAAGTAGCATAAATTGAATGTGAAGTACTTCAAAATTATTAACAGTGCTTCCACCAGTGGCATCAGCAGATACACATCATAATTCACTAATATACACTACTACACCAGTGCTTCTGGGCCATATCCTCAAATACTGATGAGAACTAGTGTTGCCATTCATTTATGACTGTCGATTATTAAATTACCACTAGAGTCTGTTTTTTTTTTGTTTTTTTTTTTTTTTTGGCAAGTTGTTTTCACTTCCACTGTCTTTTATACGTGTTTGAAAGAGGACTCTGTCTTTTCATGGTCCAGGGGAGGTGTTATGTTTTTAATGGTGGAACCAGTAAAGCTCTCCCACTGCACACCTCTGCCACGACACACCAGGCTCCCCCAGCACCTTTTACACACTTCAGAAGGGATTGTCCTGTCACAGCCACTTACCTCACTCCAAGGAAGTGTACAGATTAGGTGTGTATAGTATTCCTCCCACCAACCCCCCCCCCAAAGCTAAGCAAACTGAAAAAATATTTTAAAAAATATTCAAATGCTGTGCATAATCGACATTAGAAAAGGTAGTTTGACAAAAAATCGATGTATCTTAAATCCTTAACTACTAACTTTTTCTAGAGCTTTCAACCACAGTCTTCATCTTCATGGAGGCTAATATTTAAGACCATGAGATGTGAGTGAAAGCTTTTTTGATTAAACTGTGGGAATGATATTTCTTGCATATAGTAATTTACGCCAATCTACTAAATTATCCATCATGATGAAATTGGGCCTTTTCTTGAATGATTTTCCAACCAAAATAAAAAAATAGCAGAAATTTTGATGGAAAATGCTGTAATGCAGTAAGTTAATCACATTTAGTGTAACGGACAGAGACTTGGTACTGACTACTAAAAATAACACTTTCCTGTATGTCCTTATCTTTAAATGATGTTCAGTTCTAGTGTATTTTATAGGAGGAAATTAACTCTAAATTAAAATATGAATTACATTTTTTTTTTCATCCCAAAAACATGCAACATCAAAGTACTCTCATCAGCAGTCTCTACCAATTGTAGGATTTGGACAACCTGCCTGAGAAGCACAACTCAGGGCAAAAAAAGTTAATGAAGGACTCACTGCTACTCATAAAGCTTACTGTTGTGATCTCACAGTAATAACTGAGCACGAGCGTGTCAGTATGTTGGTCAACTCACTCATCTGTCATCTGGATAAATACAGCTGAGTAATTTTACTGAGGAGATCAAAGTGACACAAAGCACTGGGCCGACAAATACGATATTTTAAAAGTTTAAAATTTTAAAAAGTGAAATCCCCAGTGGAATTTTAACCTGTCAGTGTCAAATATCTGTTGTCCACCAGTCACAGGCTAGTTGCAATACCATTTTGACAAATATTGAATGTAGAAGTGATACAAATAGTTTTTTCATATTTGGCTACTTGATGAATCATATGTTTAGTTCTTTTTTAAGCGAAAATGCCCGTCTAGATCTTTGTGAGGTGAATATCTTTGGGATTTGGACTGTTGGTCAGAAAAGAAAAAGAAGAAAAGAAGACATTTGAAGATGTCTCTCTGGAAACTGGGACAGGCATTTTTCACTATTTTATAGACATGTTATGGGCTGCATCATTAATGAGAAAATAATCAGCAGATGAATTGAAAATGAAAATCGTAGTGCTCATATATTTGCCTTTTTCTCATTCCAGTTTGTACTGCTGCCATTATTAGTCTGACTTTTAACCGAAAGTTATACTTATCGTTCCACTTTAGTCAAAGAATAGTCAAAGAATAGTGGTAATTACCTCATGTCATATTACCAGAACAGTGGGGGAAAAAACCCTTTCAGGAGCATACACATCAGGCCATGATGTATGAGGTATAACAGTCATGAAATTTATCACAACTCAATTCATAGCAACATGTATGAAAGGAAAATTAAAAACACACTTGTCTTTGTCTGTAGCCATATACATAATATATATGCACATTTGTACCACACATTTCACAAATTCCAAGATATTTCACAACAACAGCACCAAAGAGCTTTTGATTGATTCCTCAACCCCACTAATACATTCATTCATTCATTATTTTACAGATATACTAATAATCTATTAATTATAGAAGTGAATAATTTACAATAAAATAACAATTTTAAGGTACAATTCTCATTTCCAGTACTTTTATACTACAATAATTCCATTCAGTTTCCACATGCATCAGTCTGCCTACATCTTTTATGAAGGCTGTGGATTTTGAAAATTTCACACAGGAGGAAAGGTTATTATATTGTCTTAATGATTGAAAAACCTGTTACCTTGTAGTATTCAACAAAGCAAGTGGCTTACTAAGGCAGAAAAGCTTTTCTTCAGGACTCCCCCCTTTCAGCAACTCATTCCTGCGCTTAGCTCCAACATGGAATAGAAACTGTACACCAAAACTCTGAGAACTCACAGTGGTATTAAAATCACAGACAACAAAATAAAAATAAAAATCAGGTACTGCATCTTGAAGACAAAAATGCCACAAAGTGAAGACTTCTGCTGTAAAATGTTAATATCCTCACCAAACCATAGCGAAAACAACACTGAACAATTGATCCATCATTCTGTATGACAACACCGTCTCTGGATTATGTTTTGGTTTGGTCCAAACTTAATATAAACGGATATACAAAGACCTTTTTGTAAGCTGAATTTTTGCGAGGCATCTGCATAAGCAAATTGCATTCACGCATCAAATGCATGGGGTTTGGTGCTGACACTGGCCTTGCAGTGACCTTCAAAGACAGACATATTTTTCCAGCCCAGTTCTGTGCTGAGAAATCGGCCTTGCTTGTTCATTCATACTTCAGCATTTGAAGTTTTTTTTTTTTTTTTTTTGATTTGCTGATTGGGGCTCACAAACTGCTGCTCAGGTGTTTGATATCTCGCTTTCTTTCTCTACATCTACTCACTGTAGTGACATGCATCTACCCAACACAATCAAATAATAAAACACAATTCAGAAAGGTACCATCATTTTACACTTTCTGTCACCAGTCCTATACTCCCTGCTATACATTATGTACCACGTTTCTTACAGCAATAGAGCTTTTGTTGTATGAAGCAGCCAATATGGCTGCCCTGTGGCCTGGGCCCCTGTGTATATTGTTATTTTGGATTAATAGATAGGACATTTGTTTCACAGAAACCTGAAAGATATCAGTAATCTCCTCTGAGTGTGTCTCTCTAAATCTCTGTAACAAAGTCCTGTATGGACTGGATATTTTGTGCAAAATCTTTCAACTGCCACCCTGTCTTTGTTAGATGAGCTTGTGTAGGTCTTTGTTTACTTCCTGGTACAAGGCACCAGATGTGCAACTGGAATACATGAACTGCTACAGAACATGACAGACAGATGAAAGAGAATGAGCAAAACAAAACAAAGACAGCAAAAGCCAGAACGTGTCCAGAGGAAACAGGAATCCGTCTATGTAAAAACAAAGCATCATTCCAGAATTTTCTTGTCCATGGATTCTTTGCCATTGGTCCGCGAGTAAGGCTCAAAAGCAGAGGAGCTCAGGTAGCGGGCGGAAAGTTCCTGCAGGTTGCCAGCGAGCGAGCCAGCCATGGACAGGGGGTTGGAGGAAATGCGGGTGGCGACGCCGCTGAGTAAGGAGGGCATGGGAAAGCTGAAGAGGCTGTGAGCTGCCTGTGAGCTCTGCAGGCCCGCCACTGTTCCTGAGCTGGTGACAGCAGGTAGAGGAGGGCTGCTGCCCGCCGTGCCGGTGCTGCCGCCACTGCTGCTGCTGCTGCTACTGCTGCCGTTGCTGGCCATGGCCATGGAGGGAGGGCGAAGGGCAGAGCCCAGCGTGCCGCTGCCACAGTGGGGCAGGAGGCCCGGTAGGCCCGGAGGTGTTAGCAGCCGACCTTGCTCCAGCAGTCTGAGGACACTGCAGGTTGCAGCTGTTTCTGAAACCACTGAACGCAGCTCAGAGTCCTTCCCCTGATCCTTCTTCTGCTTCGTGCGGCGGTTCTGGAACCAGACCTTCACCTGGAGAGGAACACAATTGACAAAAAGAGCCTTTAGAGACACATGCTAACTGTAATGTGTAATGTGTAGTTCATGTATTATTACAAGTTTACTGTATGGATAGAAAATATGAATCTAAATGCTCAAAACAATTTTACTTTAAGAAAAACAGTTCCTATTCCCATTCACTGATACATGCTGTAAAAAAAATCATATGATCATAATCTGGGAATCTCAGTACTTGCAGATAATTGCACCATGAAGTGTACAGTACAAGTGTGTCTTCACAGATTAAGCTGATAGCTTTTACCTGACGATTTTGTTCTCAAACCAAAAGTAGCAAAATGTCTCTCCATCCCCCGACCAATTGCACACGCACGTTCTAATCACACTAATGTATAATAGCCTTATATGCAGAGATGCTAAAACACACACATACAAGTTGTCCACCAGGTAATGATTGATCAACTGTGATTAATCCAAAGGTGCAGTGATTTCATCCAGTCATGGAGGAGAAGCAGGAGATTAATTCCATCAAAACTTGCTCAAAGAAAGCCTTTCATATGGAAACATATGCTAACTTTCTCAGCCTGTTACACTGCAAAAGGTTCACATGTGAACTACATAAAAGTTCTCTTGTTTATTCGTTGTTGCAGATTATGTTCCAAAAATATGGTATGATGTTATTTATTTAAAGCCGACAGTATTAGTCGAGTCTGACAGAAAATTAATCACCAATATTCTGATAATTGTTTGATTGTGTCAGTCAATTATCAGAAAAAAACATGTTTGCATGAGTCAGCTTTTCTCTGCTTTGCATCTGAATTGAATATCCTGGCAGACTTTTAGATTGGGGAAAACAGCCAACATCAAGATGTCAAGATGAGTTCTGGGAACTTGAGATAGTTTAGCATTTTCACACTATTTTCTGACATATTGATTGATCATTAAAATAATTCCTATATTTGTTAGTTTACAATAGATATCCCAAGATAACCAACAGAGTTGAGCGGCTGAAAACCCTGAACAACACATTCATGTAAAGTTTATTCTGCTGTTCCTGCAAAATTTCATTCTCTTGACCTCTATGTTCAACATGGCCACCATACCTTCTTTTAATTATCACCACTGGATCTCCTGGCCCTGAAAAGTTAGATTCCACTTCCAGAATACATGGAATAGACAATAGAAATTAAGAATCCTAAATTTTCAGCCAGTCTTTTTAAAATTCACAAAAGCCTGCCATAATTACGTCTCGGAAAATGACAACATCCGATTGGTTATTCTTGTAGTTTCTGAAAATGTAAATCAAACATTTCCAAAGCTCCACTTACATTGTTTTAAATAAATATTTCAATAAATAAAATTATACCACATTTTTGCAACATAATCAGCAACAACCAATAAGCAATAAAAGCATTAAACAATATAAATGTACGGAAAATGACAGCATCTGATTAGTTATTCTTGCAGTTTCTGAAAATGTAAATCAACGATTTCCAAAGCTCCACTTAATTTGAATGAAGAGATTGAGATTTTATGGGAAACATCTACAGTATGGTATACAGCAAATGTCCAGAGTGTCCAGATAAAGAGAAAAAAACCTTCATTCAGTGTAATCTCAAGGATGGTTAAAATATATATATATATACACTCTTGGTGATACAATTTATTAAACGGTAGCAAGAGCACAAACCTTGTAATTTAACACACTCAATCAAGTCATTCATCTGGTTCAACAGATCCATTTAGTTATTTTGTCATATCTATTGTTCGGTTTCACACAGTCTTCTTAATTGAATTAATGTGAAAACTGAAACAAACAGTGTTTTCTATGAATTGTACCTGTAAGTCTCCTGTATTCACACCTGAGTGCTTTCATATGAAACAAACTGTACACGTACCAATCAGCAGCCAGCCACCAGCTCAATCACACTGCTAGTCCAATCACATTTGAATGTTTTTCCTTCACTACAGTAGGTGGTTTAACTCTTCACTGGCTGTTAACCATTTCATGCCCAGAGAAGAAGCCCTGCTGCTCAATCCAATATTTTCTGTCTGTGACATAAAGACTGCTCAGAAGTAACAGTTTGTTCATTTTAGAGGTTACATTTTCAGTACTGAGAAAACAACAAGGTGAAGCTGGTAGCTCAAACAAAGATGATTCGCTGTGCACACAGCAAATGGCCTTAATGTAACAACCCGTGAGTGCCAGGGAACAAAATGTTAATTTCACCACGTTGCCATTAAAAGGCATTTCATCAGGACAAGAAGCAGACACTGGAAGAAAATCCCGTAGCCTTTGTCCTGCCTCAATAGGGAGCAAAGGTTGTTTTCTATATTACCTTTATGTGAGCAAAATAACGTCTTCATACACTTAATTAACTTGTTTTGAATTCATATGAAAAAAGAAAAGCAGCTATTGTGTTGATCAAATGAAAACGAGTAATATGAAAACATTTAAAATGTAAAAAGTTAAAGCAAAAAAACGACTTAAATTTACACAGCTGCTAATAAAAGTAACAATGACCTTGTTGAACAATCAGATTGAAGCTGTAAGTTGTGTCATTTTGTGAGAAAATGTTGACCTTGATTGGAGGTCTGCAAGAGCCGCATTGAAAGTCACAACACATTAGCACCAAAGACCAAGCCCATGGCGCCGTTAGCCGTTTTGCACATTTCCAAAAATAAATAAATAGATGAATGAAACTCAAACCAAAACTTTGATGCAGACAACCAGGAGTGCCTTTGAGTCCAAATCACACAGGGCGACTGGGTGATTTGCTTTGGAATCTGGTGTCAAAGACAGAGTGCAAATGCAGTTCACCCACAGCGGACACTGCATGACCCACTGCTGACCCCACATACATGACATGAGAAGGACGTCTGCGCCTTTCCTCATGGCAGCTTTAATTTTAGTAGCTTCAGGCAATAATGTCAAACCATCCATGAGCTATAGCAACACAACGTCAGACTTATTAAAAAGTCCAGATGATTACATCTAAAAGGATGCATACAGTTAAAAATATATCTGAGGTAAATCCTTAAAGGTACAATCCATGATCAAAAGTAAACCAGTAGGTCACTGCAGCGCTCATATTCAAAATACTCAAATAGAAGCTGCGAGCACTTCAAAAGTAACTGACAGGTCTGTGAATACAAACACTCAACAACAGCTACAAGTTTTTAATGACTAATGACCAAACAGGCCTATGTTTTTAATAATGATCAGCTGAAAATCACAAAATTCTTATCTCCAGTATACTTCTTTAAATGACATGGGTACAAAAATGGTTACACCTTTAAAATAAATAAACTGCTTTGTCTGAAACAGCTGTCAGGCCTTACAAATGAAATGCATTTGATTACATGGGTAAATTCACCTTCTTCTGTGAAAAAGCAAGTGGTTCTAACAGATCATAACATGATTATCTTAAGTCAAAATATATGGTAATATTTGCTGAAAAAACATAAATGCATGAAGGAAATGGCTTTAAATTCACATTGCACATTATTAAAAAAAAAACATCTATTATGTCTTTTGCTTAGAAGATTTTTCAGTTTGCACAGAATAAATTCCTAATTTTTAAATGTAGTAGTAATATCCATACACACCTGAGTTTCAGACAGATTGAGCTGGCGGGCCAGTTCTGTCCGTTCTCTCCCAACCACATACTGGCACCTCTGAAACTCCATCTCCAACCGATAGAGCTGCTCTGCAGTGAAGGAGGTGCGGGTTCGCTTGGGCCGGTCCAAATCCAAACCCTTTGGCAGGATTATCTCTCGGATAGAGCCTTTAGCATCTGCAACAGCGAGCACTTTCAATTAACGACGCTGAGGCAAAGAGAAGGGGTGAGTAACAAGTAACAGATAAACGCAATATATTGCAAGGTGGAGGCTGGTTTTACTTTGCTAATTATGTGACTTATTCACATAATTCACACTGAATTATTATTGGTGTTATTATCATGATTATTATTATTATTGGTGGCCCAGAAGTGGAGGTGCCACAAACTCATTGTGAGTCAAATTTTGAGTCTGTTTACTAAATTTTACTTTATGTATGTATGTATGTATGTATTTATGTATTTATTTATTTATCTTTGCATTTTTAAGTTTTATTTGTTACGATCTCAAAAAGTCATTGATAAATATATATTTATATGTATACAATGTATTCATGAATGTGTTTACTGAATAAATGAAGATTACATAAAAACCTACTTAAGAAATATTGACAAAAATATTATGTGGTTCCATTTCAGTTCATTCATGTAATTTATACCTATGCCAGCACAAAAGAGAAGTGACAACAATGGGTGTTGCTGTCAAAACGATATTAAAATACACCCAATCTCTGCTGACATTTTTTACAACTAGTATTACATTGACTATAATTTCAAATCATGTTAAATAAAAGTAGCTGCAATTCTGTAAGAAATTCATTCCCCATTATTTTAATTCTTAAACACACTAATAATGAATTATTTCAATGGCAAACTTTTATTTACATTTTAGACTGTGATGATGCTCTGTTTCATTAAATCTTGCGTAACTAATCCTCTGTTTTTGGTGAAGTTATATTTATAGTTTGTTTTCATACACAGTGTTGGGCCAACACTGCAAGAAGGAAATTACGGAAATTACTCCCTGGACAACTGACACTCAGACACACAATTCTACATTTGATTTGTTGACATTAAATATCTGAAAAAACGAACTCCTATCTCTTCTTTTTTCTGTGTTCTGTTTAATATTTATCATTTGAATATTTATCACCTATATTGCAGTACATAAAGTATAAACCCTGTAGGCGTTTCCTCTTTAAATGCATGACCTTGTACACATTTAAATTTACCCAGGGACATTAAACAATATTTTAATCATTTAAAATTGGCACATTTAACATTAACATTACGTAAGTATGAAATGTGAAAAAAGATTTAGCTCCTCATAGTGTTCACAAAAAAATGACAAAAATGAAAAAAAAAAATCTCTGTGGCCATTCAGCATGGTCTAAAAATAAAGATATATTTATTTGATAACAATTAGCTGTTTTTCATGACGAATCATTTAGTTCTCTTACAATTGTATGTTCCTGTAACTGTACACTAATTGTACTAAAACTGGGAAAAAAAAATCCCATGGGTCTTCCTCCTTATTTTGAATAGGCTCCATAAATGAAAATAAAAAACCATCATCATAAATGATTTTTTATTTAAGGGTACATTTTGCTATTAAGTTGAAAGTTAAGCGTAAGACTCCTTATTTAAACATAAAATAGGTGAACTGTCAGCTTACTCTTTTTGTATCAACAACCACTGTCTGATGTTACAAAGGCTTCATTTGTCAACTTTGTTCTTGAGGATACTCTCATATTCCTGATTCCAAAATGCATGTAATCTAACCCCATTTTAGACAATTTCCTCAGATTAATCTGGACGATCTCTTGAGTATGACACTGCAAGTTCCCCCCAAAAAACAAAAGAAAGACCACAAGCCTTACCTCGGACTAGTATTCTCCGACAGTAGTCCGGGTCCCCTGTGCTCCCCATGTTCTTCTCACAGCTGTCCACGGTTCCAGAGGGGGAAAAGGAGCCCTGCTGCTCCTTGAGGAAGCTTTTGGACAAGCTGCCCTGGGAGTCCGTGTCATCTTTTCCCTTCTTTGGTCCATTCTTCAGCCCCATTCCTTCTGGCTCTTGGTTGTACCTGACCTCCATGCTCAGTTTATCCTCCTGGACCTGCAGCTTGTCCGCCTCTTTTTTTTCCTTTGTCAGGTGGAAAAAAAAGGAGATTACGGAGAACGCAGCGCACAGATCGTCTGGGCAGTGTGGGTTTTAGTTTCAAAACAGCACCTTTCAGCAGGGCAGAGTCAGCTATCTAATGTTTGGTGAAATACTTCCGTCGCCCAACCAAGGAGCCCTATTATCACTGACCAAACTCCCTTGCCCAATGATCATGGACTTCTCAGTGAAACTCAACAGTAATTCAATGCGCCCCTTTCCTCGTTACATAGACATCAGGCTGATAGACGATCTCCAAATAATCAGAGCCATGGATGCGCACTCGCTGTTTCAATTGATTACGGTAATTTTGCTGCCTCCACATTTGCGTAACCTCATGAATACACTAAATTGTTTGGGGAAATAGATCAGGTCTTGATAGAGGGGTTTGCTCGTCCCGTCCCCCCTCAGTTTGCCTGCTCTCAGCCCAGAGAATCAAGACAAATGATTGGTCTTGTCTCGCAACCAAGCCTCCCTGAACCCCAGATGAACGCACACAATCACAGGGGTACGACTCTTCCAGACCTGAAAAAAGTTCCTGGGTGCTTCATTCTTCTGTCCGCAGAACACAGCCAGACTTTTTTTCCCCGACTTTTCACAGCGCGCCTGATTGTCGCAGCATGTCAACGAACTTTGATCCCCTTTTCCCTTTGGCTCTCTCACCAATCAACGGTATTCTGCAATGTGCGGATCTCGCCACTACGCTATTGTAGGCAAGACAAACAGGGAGAGAGCCACAGAGAGGGAGAGAGAGAGACAGGTAATGAACAAATGAACAAATCCACGTCGATCAGAATTTATGAAGACAATGACCCAGCCAGTTTGAGCAGTAGATCAACTCCATGCTCTGCTTTAACGGGAATTGTATGTAAGTTTCCTGCTGTCCTGTGATCATTCAGAGAGAGAGCTACGCAGAGCAACCCAGCAAGGTCCTGGTTGCTAATGCCACATTCTCCAGTATTCAAATGATTGCACACCAGAAGCCACCTTCAGCTCTCATAATCTTAACCTGCGCATTTGAAAAAGACAAAAAAGGGGAACAAAACTTGTCCTTAGTGCTTAGGCTACCTACACTGTCTCTCTCACTCATGCATGCCTCTGGAATGGCCCCTACCTCTCTCCACCACTCGCCTTCCAGCCTACTAGCCACCCACCCAACCAACTCTTAGCTATTTTCATTGTCAGTGCAACAATATCTCTGAACACAGCAGTGGCCAGTAATCCAATAAGACCATTGATTAGGCCACAATGATTCAATTCAAACCTGTGGCCTAGTGCAAGGAGCATTCTCTTGCCCTTCTTGTCACCTTAGCTGGCCAGAAGCCCTCTTCAAGCTGCCCCCCTCCCTGAGTGCCATTCATGCCTTTATGGGAAACAGAGAGGAAAAGGAGTGAAAGATGGCAATTATCTAATTGGACTATTAACAAACAATTCTGCGAGTGTGGCTGCCCGGCAGCAGTCTCGGGGTGGGTTTAAGGGCTGCATGTTGGACTAACTTTATTCACTGAGTGTTTGGGGGGCTGCTGCTTAGAGTGGGGCAGGATCCATTGTTTGAGAAAGGTAAAAAGGAAGCTAAAAAGGGAGCGAGTAAAGGGGACCTGGGCTTCTTAAGCTGTGCTGCAGAGCCCCAGCCTGGGAAATAGATTGAGGACGCAGCATCTTGGCCTCTCAGCTGCACACAATGGCAGAGGAGGAGAAAAGACTGATGTGTTCAGTTTCTAGATCCCCCAAAATATCACACACTCATGGCCACAATGTGCAAAGAATACTGCATATATACTGTATAGCAGAATGTAATCTGTTTTACAGCATATGGGTTTTCCCACGGTGAATGACCAAAACTGTGTTCCAAGTGATTAGAATTAAACTATTTATGGAATTTCAATTGCTATATAAGTTGAATTAAAAAGGACATTCCTGATTATATTAGCCTTGTCTATGACGCACACCAGCACAAACATTGTAGTGCAAATCCTACGGAAAATGTAAATTGTATATTAAACACCGGAAACAACCACCAAATTTTCTATTCCAGGCACCCACTATAAAGTGAGATCCATACATTCATAACAGAAATGTTCTTTATAGTACCAGAAAGTTATTCTTTAGGCTCATATCTTAGCTGGAACCTTTTTGGTGCTGTAAAGACCAATCAATTTTAATGCTGCTTTAAATTAGGCATATGAAAATGGAAAAATCCTAACATAAATTTGTTGGCTAACACCATGAGCAGCCATTATCGTTACAGTCTTGAAGGTGTGCTGCTAAGTTTTTGCCAGTCATGACACTAGACAAACTGAATATGAAACCTACAGCCTGCAGCTGATGTCAGTCTGCTACCTTGTTCATTGTGTTTTAAAATAGCTGGTAGAGACTGACTTCAGAAAGTATAAATGAGGTGGATACAAAGGGTGATGATATGATGGGTTTTGTTGTAGTCAGATGTACAGTAGGTGGTTATACAAGATAAGCCTGAAAAACTGAGGAAGTTCAGGGAGGAGCTGGGTAGCATGTGGAACACAGACGGACAGTCAGCCAGGAGGATGTAAGTCTACCAGTTTATTAATTTGTCTAAAAAGATCCAACTGATGCAATAGT
This sequence comes from Chaetodon trifascialis, assembly GCF_039877785.1. Lineage (NCBI taxonomy): Eukaryota > Metazoa > Chordata > Actinopteri > Chaetodontiformes > Chaetodontidae > Chaetodon > Chaetodon trifascialis. The sequence continues at coordinate 3,681,563 of NC_092068.1, forward strand.
AACAGTACCAAGGTATTTTGCTGTGGTGAGTTTCACCGTTTGCTGCTGTAAAATGTGGCTAATTTAGCGTAGTATGCTTTTGACTGACACTTTTTATGTTTGAAAAAGTAGGCTTTTTGTGTGTTCCAACACAAATGTAGGTACACATAGGAATTAGTGAAAGACAGAAAGACAGTGTAATTATGTGGGGGAATTAGGTCTAAGAATATAGAGAAGAATGTTCCCCACTTTTAATTGAGTCAACCATTGGCTTAATTTATTGAATGGATGGATTTCTAATATTCTGAATATTATATATTATATATGACACATGAGGTGACCTTTATTGGGTTTTACAATGATGCCATTCAATAGTTTGACAACAAAAGTTAGTAATTAGTATAAACAGTTTAAACATCTTAGGGAAACTAAAGACCCTGATTTAGTCCAAAACATACACGGATGGGCACTTATGTAGCTCAAGGTGCACATAGATGTCTGCACAGATCAGCACGGACATGAGTATATAACGAAATTTACACCGTGTGGACAGTCACAGTTATGCAGACAGGGAGTATGATTCTTTGTGAATTTCTTATGTGGTTACCAAACACTACTCATTTAATTCAATCTCTAAATGAGTTAAATGTGTAGATCTTCGGAATCTTTGGAAGTTTTAATTCCTTTTTTATTTTATACAAATGTTTTTTTCCAGTTCTTACTATTGTAAAATCAATTTGTGTCATCTGCATATAAAGCAAAGTTAATATTTGGGAAAGCTTACAAATATCAGTTATGAACAAAATAGACAAAATGGGCCTAACACAGAGCCACACACAGTTAACTTTCAGTGATTTGGAACTTTTTAAGTTATTATTTGAACATACCAGTTGCCATTCTCAAGTTACCAGCTGTACTGAATCATGTTTCATCCTTCTAATGCCATATATCTCTACATTTTCTAGTAGTAAGTAATGGTCAGTACCATGAATTTTGTTTGTGTGTTAGACATACTACAGTATATCACCTCCACTGTATGTTCATTTTTTTCTGTTGCATAAAGTATTTCCCCCACCAATTTGATCATTGCCAGCAAAATAATCCTGTAAGTCTTGAAACTATATTAATGTTCACAATGAATTACTCATGTGAAACATGTTACACAGACAAACCAGTGACAAACCAGATGTAGAATTTCTTGTCTAATCAAACTACCTTGGCTTTTCTCCTGTTGGAGGTTGAACTCAAAGGGATTGCAGCTTCAGATTTTGTTCCATTCAAATATATATACAAACATAGATAGATAGATAGATAGATAGATAGATAGATAGATAGATAGATAGATAGATAGATAGATCTGCACTGCAGAAAACCCTCCATAATGTAATACACTTTCATATACAGTATTCCTCAGCATGTATTTAAACTGGAACACACACACACACACACACACACACACACACACACACACACACACACACACACACACACACACAGAGAAAGAAAGAGAGAGAGAGAGAGAGAGAGAGAGAGAGAGAGAGAGAGAGAGAATTCTGCAGTGGTCAAATCACCACTATTACAGTCATCATTTTAACACAAACAAGGCTTGAGTGACATTCTTTAAAATGCTGAACAATGTGCTGTGCTGTAATGTGACCCTGCTCTGCCCAGTTTTCAGTATTTCAGCACCAGAAATTGGAGTTGTTTTCTTAATGCATTTAATGTCTGGTTAGAAATAAATGTGTCCCAGGAAATCAAATCAAACCCTAAACTGTTCAACCTGGTCAAATAGAACAAGGGGTGAAATTGTAAGTTAATTTAAAGGAGGAAATGGTCACTTTTGTTGTAGGACCTGCTGAGATACCAACATATTTATTTTTTATGTCTTCTCCTCTTGTTGTGACATATATAAAAAGTCAGTTAATACAGTCAAAGCAAACTAGCAAATGACTGTGTGCCTAATGCACTATTACTGCCTTCTGCAGTTGCAATAAGTTGGTTCTTTGTGGTCCTGTTATTAGGACCCAGGGCTACTTGGCACTTTGTGGCAAAGCCTTTTAGGTTCCCCAATACAAGGTAGGTTGCTGTGGAGAGCGCAGGCCTTGGCAAGCCTTGATGTCAGAACGACAGCATGGTAACTCAAGATGAATGGTTACATTCAAAGCCCTGCTGTACGTTTATAAATGTGTTGATTATGTTCCACAGTAAGAGAGCAACCTGTTCTTGAACCCTCTAAATAAAGAGTTTGTTTCCATCTATGGCGGAGGGCTACACTGGCAGCTGAGCTCAAAAATGATTGGGCACTGATGGCTTTCTCTGCAAGCCCTGAATTTTTATTCTGCTTTTTTTTTTCCCCTTTGGTACCTCATACTCTAAATATTGAGTGCTTGTGATTGGTGATGATGTTACTGATGATGAAAACAAACTTTCCTACCAATTGACATTTGTTGGAGCTGCTACAGTTTACACATTAAGTTTTAACTCTGAGTTAATGGGCCACCGTCACTGAGGGAGTTGTTTGTGTGTTTGTGCATCCCACCATTCTTCCAGTCCGCATTCATCCAAATCCCCTCCAACTTTGCTCCAAAAAAGGTTCAGGGGGTGGCCTTTGCTTATGGTGATTTTTGGTGGTGTTTTTGTATCATTTCATGTCATTTTTAATGTTAAAGAAGTACTCTGCAGTCTTGCTATCTACTTTTAAATCTTTTATTTTGAAATCCTGAACACCTGTCACCTAGAACTACTTTTTCCACCATACCACACAAAGCCTGTGTATGGAATTGTGTACGAACACACCAGTCATATAGAGTATGATGTCAAATTGAGTATGCATTTCGTTTGAAGTGCATAGTGGATTTTGTGTTGGCAAGAAATTGATGGATGTATACTAGATTAACAAGAATTTTTGAGCCTGCGACATGAGCTCACTTGATATACTCCACTGCAGCCAACACAACAAAGGATACACAGCTCGATGAGAAGTCACAAATGCAGGTGAGTTTCATACAACCACGATGGATGTTGACTCCATTTCCGGCAATGCTGTCATGTTCGCTTGGAAGATGTCCAATGCTTATGGTTGTCACCAATTTTTCAGTGCCTGTTGCAGCTACGAAAGATTCCAGCTCAAGCCATTTAAAGACCCCTCTCCCATACCAAGGTCTCTTTTTAACAGAAACTCTCAGCAATCCAGGCTGTTCTTTGAGAACATCAGGCAGTATAACGGATTGGTGTTTATGGCTTCTAACAATGTCTCTGGTAAGATTGAATTTTGTATGGAGAGTTTGGAAAATAATTACTTTTACCTTAATATACAAATACACAATATTATTACTGCACTGCATAAAGGAGGTTAGCAAAGCTGGTAACTTGACATCAGACACTGTAGTACTGGCAGGGTAAAATAAGTTTTTAATTGACAAACTAATTTGTAACAGTTTGCTAATGTAGATTGATTATCATTAAGTGTTTGTTATCACATCATAGATTAATCTGCCCAATAATAGGGTGCTGTTGTATTACCGAATGTTGTAGTAGATGGTTTCACCACTTGATGTCACTGTTGTTATTTTGTACTCGCTGTTGATAAAGGTTATATTGTTATCACCTAATTATAATGCTTTGTCCTATGCTGACTCCTTTTGTTGTTGTATGATGATTAAAGTGAGCTATGTTTAGCTGTTAGCCTCTTTGCTATTGCATAGCAAAGTGAGAGAGGTAACAAAGTAATAACTAACATTAAGAATAGTGTTTTTTACTGATTGACCATGGGAGGTGAAAATGTCATCTTCTGCAACAATATTTTGTTCAGTTTGGACTTTAGATTAGCTAAATTAGTTAACACAAACCTTATGTCTTCAGGGTGCAATAAAAGACGCTGTAGTATCAAACCCTATCAAATTAGCTATTTTCAACATACGATTTAGTGTAGTGACTTTGCAGCCTAACTTAACAGATAGCTCATGCAATGAGCCACTGCAACCCTAAACAGTGTAATAAGGGTGCTGGTTCTCAAATCAATATCTAGAATTTTGATGAGGTTACAAACATAGAAGCCCAGATTTTTTTTGTTTTGGACACAAGCTGAGTATGAGCTAAGTCTGCAGGGGGGTTGTTGCTCCAGTCACATCTCTCTTTCGCATTCGGGTAGATCTTGATGAGTCCTTACTAAGGTGGGTACAGTGTAGGACCTTAGATTTTATAAGCCGAGGCATGCGCAGGATATTGATGAATATGTCCTCTTTTGACCCCAATTCCACTTCCCAATGTAATTTTGTTCTAAAAAATTACAGCATTTGTGAAATTTTACCCTTTTGGTTGGGCAGAATATCCAGATTCACATGATGTTGATGAATATATCCTCTTAACAGCTACATCCCAGAACTCATCTGTAAGTGCTGACCCCAATTCAGCTTCCCAAGGTAATTTTGTTCTAAAAGGAATATTTGCGCCCAGTGTCATAAGATGACATGAAATTATGTCCTTTTGGTTGGGCAGAATCTTCAGATATTTGTCCCAAGGTAGTTTAGGGGCAGATGTGGAAAAGATGGGAATTGGCTTGAACAAAGTGTCTTACTTGAAAATAGTGAATAGACTTTATTTTCTTTCTATCCCATAAAAGGAAAGCACAATCTATCACAGAGGAAGGAACATATGATTGTTAAATAGTTGGGCCAATGTGAATGAGGTTTGAATTTGAAGTGCTGCCAGACCTGAGACCAGATTTTAAGAGCAGAAAGTACTATTGGGTTGGACATATGCTGAGATGTTGATAGAGACAGAGACAGGCACATTAAAGCTAGTAAGTGCCAAGCAATGTTAATTGGAAGGATTTGGCCTCCAGTAGACATGAGTTCCATCCAGACTGTCAGTCTCTGCACTAATACAAAAAGGTAGATTTATAGGGCGAAAAAGGATTTTGGTGTGAAGAGAGCAAGACTTTGAAAAAAGTATGTGGATTTAGGCAAGGTGTTCAAATCACTGTATTTTACCAACCAGTGACAGAGGTAAATTATTCCACCTTTGGAAGGAGATGGCATTGAGGGGTCATATTTGCTTTAGGAAGAGAGTCCAGAGAGAGTTGATTATATCAGCTCTAAGATATTGCAGATTTAGCCAAATTAAACGGTATATTAGATTGTTGGATCTAATTTGTAGCCCCAAAGAGAGTCAAAGTTTCCCAGAATTGAGAGAAATCCCCAGCATGCTTAGCACTGGATCAGTCACATAAATGAAAATATCATCCACATATAGGGACATCCTACAGTATATTGTGTTCCTTCACGTTTATAACATGGAGAACAAGGGGAGATCTTAAGTAAAACTGACAGAAGCTTGACAGCCAGTGTGGAAAGAGGAGACAGGGGACAACCCTGTGGCAGCAGTGACTGTGTGTTATTGGTACGGATGTATGTTCAGGGGAACAGTACAGATGATGAATCTGTGCACAGAACTTATTACCAAAAACAAATTTTTCGTCGTACTGTGAATAAATATCTCCATTGGACTCAGTTAAATGCTTTATCTGCATTTAAAAAGATGTTTGTTTAGCGTGAATAATGTTCAGAAGCAATCAGATGTTAAACAGAGTGTCTCCCCTTAATGAAGCCTGTCTTCAAACAGGTCGCAAACACCTTCACCAGTATTTTCAGGAATACTGGACAATAGGAGCTTCAATTGGTGGGGTCTTTGCCTTTTATAAGTAATAGATAGACTAAAAAACTGTGTTAGAGTGGTTGACAAGGAACCACCCTCCATGGACTCACTGAAAACATTACAACTGGAAGAAAGGAAGCCATATTCCCAGAAAGCTTTGCAAAGCTTGCATAGCTTTGTAATTGATGGATTGATTGACTTATTGAGACAGAGAAGAGAAGAGTAGAAATGAAAAGCTAAATTGTTATTAGCAGGGTTAGACAGTAAATTTTTAGATAAAGTGTGTGTTTTGTGAAAAGTAAAACATACATATTCCTTAGTTCATGGACAGTCTTGACAATATGTAACTACAGTGTCTCAAGCGTCTATTTTCCTACCTGGCATCCAATGATATGGAGGAAATTAATTATACTGGTTTCACTGAAAGTGCAGTGTTACTTACAATTCAATACTTGCCAAATTCTTGTAACTTTTTGCATCTGTCATTCAAGTTTGGCAAGGCTTGGCAGGCATTTGTTTTTTTTTTTTTGTTTTTTTCGATGGTTATCATTTTAAATGGGCTGTGAGCCAGATGACTGACCAGTGCTGCATTTTCAGAAATGTTAAGCTTTTCCAGACATGTTCAGTTTCCTGGACATGACCCACCAAATCAGTGTTTTGTTTGTTTGTTTGTTTGTTTTTTTAGATTTAGGCTGCCTATGCAAAGTTGCTGGAATTCATGAAGGTCAAAGCAAATTGTCTTATCTTATTACATTATGAGCAGGAATAAAGATATTTTATGACTGTAGAAAAGTGACAAATGTATACCTTAGGTATCATTTGTATTTATTAATAATACACTACATGCAATTTTGTAACTTTAAAGATAGAAAATATCTCAGCGTGGTAGTACTAATTTGTGTTGATAATACAAAATTTTAAGTGTGCCATACCAAACAGACTGAAACCTGCAACAAAGCCTTAGCAGTATTTGATTTTTTTTCTGTACATTCTCTGTGAGTAGTTTTAGATAACACTCTTTTGTCCCGCAGACAGCACATTGCTGTAGTAATTGTCACAGGTGTAATTTGAGCAGTTCCTTTGTGTCTGCAACAGTTACGTCCCCATTGGCAGCCATAGTGTGCATCGAGACGAAAGCGTGAGGGGAACAATGGAAAGCATCATAAAAGCTTTGGAAAATAAATCAAGTCGTTTTCTTCCTCTCTCTCACCACTCAGTCCACCATTTGTCAGTACACAGATGGATTTTTTCTTATCAGGGCAAATCTTTTGGGAGTGTTTGGAAACACTGCAGGCTTGACTGTGAAGCTGCACTGCTCTCTGTTTAACCTCATCTTAACTGTATTGGGTGGTAAAGAATTGCAGCAGATTATTCCTGCTGGCAGCTGTAGCAATTAAGTAGTATACAGCTGTTGAACAGTAACCTCTAAGAAGCCAGCATGTTGGGAGTGAGGAACTATGTATTGGCATTGGACCCGTCACACTCAAGCTTTTAGTCTCTGTCGTATTTTTTCTCTCTCAGTCTCTGCACCAAGCGCTCAGAATGAGAGCACAAAATGGTACCCTTCTACAAGGATACAGTATAATTTGGGCGAAATTATTTGTGCTTATTCCTGTTTAATAACTTATGGAAGGTCCAGAGAAAAGATACATGCATTAAACCTGAATGGGTAGATTTTTATATCTTTGATACTGACCACAGCTGTCATGGCAAGACCAAAACCAACAATGTGTTAGCCTGTCTCTCAGTACCTTCTTATTAATGCCCATTGGTTCCTACTGAAGACATACATCTTTAAAAATGTATGAATGTAAATTGCCATTTTATAAAAATTCTTAACAATTTCCCAAAACAGCTGGTGACTATGGTTATAAGCAAATGTTACTCAAACAGCAGGAATACTGCATTTGTTGGGGACTATATTAATTTGGTGCTGTAGTGAGTTTTTTGGGCAGCAGGATGGTGTGTGTTCCAGTCATAATAAACTGCAGTGTGCATGTTCCTGGTAATGAATGAAAATGTCACTCTTACCCTGAACCAAAATAATTATTTGATAAACAACAACAGTAATATAAATTTGTAATATTGTTATGCAGAATAGGACTGGCATTACTAACAGAATTGTAAATACAACCTGAGACAAGAAGTCACAAGTAGACAACGGTTGGGCACCACTAATTTAGTGCAACCAATGGTGCTGTTAATATGAGACCACCAGACACTACTAGCTTTTAGTAAAGCTAGTAGCTATTACACAAATTAAATGTGTTTACAGGACTTAATAGCATTTAGATGTTAAATGATAAAGATAAAATGACTGGCTCTCAGTAAAAGGCAAACACAAAGTTAACCACAGCCATCAAAATCTTTTGAAAAATCAATAGTTTAGCAGCCACTGTTGCATACGAGCTGATGTCTTGAAGCTGAAGTTAACATCATTTCTATAACCACATAATGTAATGTTTAGATGGCGACATCAATAACACAGACATTTTACAATGTCGCAATTTAGCTAATTATTAGCATTTAATTCTCCTAGCTCTTCTGATAAGAATCCAAAAACCAGGACTACAGCCACATTATAAAAAACACTGAAGTCATGAATCCAAATCACCTCAGCACCACCCCACAAAAAAAACAAGCTTTTTGTCGTGTGTACACAGTAGACAGAAATAACAGTAGTGAAGTTATTCTATGGAGGAGGAAAACAATTACAATATTATATATTTAATGTGCAAATGCGTATGAGGAGTATCAGAGAAGACACAGAGTAACCTCCACCAAGCAAGTAAGACGTTTATCCAAAAAACCTCCACTGTACAACGAAGACCCGGAAGGAGGACAGACCACACAAACAAAAGAGGCAAAGCGCAAAAGACATCATTCAGAAGAGACAATAGACACTGAAAAGAGGATAAAGCAGTTCATTGCCGTCAACACATCATGAGAGAACAGTTATGCACAAAGATGGAGAAAACACTGGCAAAGTCTCGGGGAAGAGGAGAACCAAGATCAGAGACGTCTGGATGAAGCATCCACAATTTTTTTGAGAGTGCTCTGCTGTTCCAGGAAATCAAAGTGTCTGTCTGCATTTGTTGGAGGACTGATCGTTTTTAGGCAGTAGATCTATATGATATGCCTACAGAACATCTATAGCACACTGCAAGTCAGTTAATGAGAAAGTGATGTATGGCTTAAGCAAACACAGCTGCACGGCAAATCTAAAGGAAGAGGCAAATACAATGAATGACAGCAACCCTTTGATCATTTCAGGCAAAGAGTGTAAAACTGGCTCACCGTGTCTGGAAGGGCGCATTTTACTCTTATGTTTTGAAATTTGTGGGCAAGATAAAGAGATTCAGATACTGTATCTTATACCTAAATTTAGGTGCAATTGGAACTGCAGTCTCCTCACAGATGAAAGGCTGCACAAGCACAGCAGTTAAAAGTGCCTGGAAGATGCACAAGTGCATGAAAACATGACCATATTTTCACCGTCACACAGTCAGTGGTCAATTATTTTCTTGCAGCCGTTCAACATCAAAGCAAAAAAATCAATAATGTTATACAGCAGCACATTATTCCGAAACAAAACAGCAGTCACATACAAGCAACAGCAAATACCTAGATGAATAAATGAGGCATGAAAACATTTTAGCCCTTCATCTCGTCTGTTTTTGTGCTTCTCAGTTGTAGCAACAGCTTTGACAAGCATTTTATAAGGTGGTTTTCATCAATCAGTGGGACTTTTAAGAACTATCTTTGCGTCAGGTTGCTCAGATCAAAGCGAAAATAACAGTCTTACTGAGAGATGAAAAGGAATCATACTTGAAGAATAGGTAGATGTGGTCACAGTCAATGGTTGTAACTGACTTTGACTGAGAGACGAAAAGATATATCACTTTTATGATCCTTTATACCTGTGCATCATTTACCTAAAAGTAAAAGTGTTCACACATTCTCATACATCCTAAACAAAGTAAAGTGATTCAGTCTGGTAATGTCTGGTCTAATCAAAACATCCTTTTCATTTCACTTCTGCAACATAAAAGATGTCCTTGGCGCTTCATTAACTTTCCGTATTTTTTTTTAAAAGCTGTGTTTTTTGCAGATGTGACGAACCAAAGTTTGTATAAGGTTTAAGTATCTCCATTAGACTAAACTGGTGTAAATAGCCTGCATGTTTCATTCAGACCTGTCAGTATTCAGCATGTGTATGTCCATACATTGTTTATTGAGGGATGATGATGATAAAATCCAGATGACTGTTTTGAAAGTTTATAGAAAAGCACATTCCAAACAGCTGAAACAATTTGTCAATTGAGAGGTAATGTACAGAAAACTCATCGGCAACAATTTTGATGATTAATTAATCATCAAAACCTTTTGATTTTAGTTTCTCAAATCAGAGAATTTGCTGAATTTATCTGATATATATGATTGCAAACTGAATATCTTTGATTTGGTTTGACAATACACTTAATATGCAGGCATCACCAAGCCCATATTTTTCACTATTTTTCAGTGTTTTATAGACTAATCTATAGACTAATCAGTAATGCTAATAATCAGAAGTTGTAACCCGAATTCCAAAATAATGGTCGATGACTGAAAAATCCACCTCAGCCACTGAATATGTGTAGTTAGAGGCAACAAAAACATTTTGAAGCACAATGTTGTTGCCATTATGTGCCAGCCTCAGTATGTACTGATTTTTGGGATGTCAAACTAATGTTTAGATGGCGACATAAGACAGACATTTTACAGTGTCACAATTAAGCTAATTATTACCATTTAATTCTCCTAGCTCTTCTAATAAAAATCCCATAACCAGGGCTGGAGCCAGATTTTAAAAACACTGAGGTCACAAATCCAGATCACCTCAGCACCACCACACACAAAAAACAAGCTTTTTAAAATGTTTTCATTCGTGTCACTGTTAGATTTTATGTAAATGTTTCAATCTGGAGGATGAATCATTATATTAAAAACTGATTGAACTTTTTTTTTTATCTGAAGGAAAACAATTTAACAATTTAATTTATTTATTTATTTATTTTTGTCTGAAGGAAATATCAGAATCAGCCCTATCAGATCATTCAAACCTACAAATCTTCAGACACAATACTGAGGAGATGAAATCTCTGCTCTTGACTGATGACCCTGACCATACCTCACATCTATCAACAAGGTATTTAAAATCACTGAGCAGACAGACGCAAGTTTGTCTTACTGATCACAACATTACACAAGTTATAATGTTTACTCATCACAAACAAAAAACAGAAACTTTGTTAAAGAACTAAACCTTTGCTCCATCTAATTTGCTATATCAATGGATGAGCGGAATGTTCTTGGATTTAAATGTTATCATATTCTGATTTGCTGCTCCTCCAGCCCATAATCAAAAGGCCATTTCACCACTATACATTATTATCCTGGAAAACATGTCAGTAATATATTTGCATATGAAGGTAAAGTTCCTGTGCCAACGGCCATTAAACACAAGTTTGTGGAACACAGAATCAGATGGCTGGACAGCTCTGTAATGTTTAAGGATCGTTTGATTACTGACTATTGAGCCTCTGGGGCCCTCATGTGGTCTTTCAAGATAATGCTCCTCAGGTCAGCCGAAGGCTCAGAACATCAAGACCAACATTAGTCATTGGTTTGACAGTAAACCTGCAGAGTATTAGGTCTAATCAGTTCACAAGGTAGTGTAGTGATTGTTTTAATCAAAGTCTGCATACATGTATGACTCCTGGAAGGAAATGGCTGGCGAACAGTGTCATCAGCGTTTGTGTGCGTGAATACACAGTCTGTAAAACCTGTGGTAAAGAACTAAGAGGATATGGCTAATTTAAAAGAGTGAGCTTTATGGGTTGTTCATGTACCAAACCCAAACAACTACAACCCTGTCTCCTAAAGATTACATTTACTTACTGCCAAGTGGTTTGTCTAATATGTTTTGAAGGATATGCACGCTATTGCTGCCTGGATTACATTCAGCAGCAATAGTTTTCCAATGGGATGTAACACTTAGGAAGTGTTACATTTAACATATGCTAACATACTGTCAGTGACAATGTTAACATAAAGATGCTTAGCAGGTATAATGTTTACCATGTTCAACATCATAGTGTGTTACCATGCAAATTACACTGGAACTGGAAATACAGCTCAGGCTGATGGGAATGCCGTTCATCAAGTCATGACGTTTTGATGGGGGGTATGGCGCTAAAGGAAAAGTGTAGGGGTTAAAGGGTTCAGTCGTCAAGAGCCAAAAATGCAGTGAAAACAAATGTAATACAATGACATGCTGTAGACTCAGTAGTTTGAACATTTTGCAAAATTGTAGATATGACCATTAAAAGCATCATCAGGGTGACATTGTCTTCCTTTGAAAATGTATTTGCTATAGCAAATGAATACTCTTTAATTGTTATTTTTAGACGACAGGGTGGACCACAGATATCATGCACCTTTATTGTAGCTTAGCATGTTTTTTCAGGTCAGTGAATTCCATCATCCTCCAGAAAAAACTATTCATGTCCACTACAGCATACAGCTGCTTACAGGTGCCACACTGTACTGTAGGGGCACAACAGAGTTCATTACTGTGAAAATAAGTAAAGATCTGTCCTAGAGAGAGATAATATATAGAGATAATAAAAAAAGGTGATATTGATTGTAGATTATGTTTGTCATGAAGGCAGAAGGAGAGAAGTCTATAATCAGAAGGACTGTATGAAAGTGTCCAAGTGGATCACTGAAGTCATGCATATGTCAGAATCAGCTGTTTCATTCATACTTCACATTCATTGGATCATTCAACAGTAAAATCCAGTCATGTTCATGCAGGTGTGCAGTGCAGCCGTGACAAGAGGACACTTCTAACTATCCTGGCTCTTTCATGCTGACTCCATTTGGTGCTGCAGCTCACATCACTGCTCCAGCCTGCTCCCTGTGTGCCAAAGTTTTAATTTTTCCAAAATGTTTTACAACAGAAATACATTTCATTGTGCAAATGTAAGCTGTATCCCCTTCATGATGCACACACATAGAAAATACATAGAACTGCATCTTTGCTTTTTACCTATGCAGTTCTGCTGGTATCATCAATTTGTGATCTCAAAGACACACTAGATGGTTTGCTGCTGAGCGTAAAGCAGCGGGAAGAAAGTCAGCACCTCTAAGTCTGAGGCCATTGGTTCTCTGCTGGAAAATAGGGAACTGCCCCCTTTGAGTTTGGAACAAGTTGCTGCCCAAAGTAAAGACTGTCAAGTACCTTGAGGTTTTTGTGAGATTGAGAGATGTGGCATTGGCTGTAATGTGTACAACTGTACAGGACTAATGTGGTGTGGAACTTCACATATATGGCCTGGTAGTGACTGAAAGGAAGAGACATGCGTATGCAAACGACTTCAATGACTTTATTTTGCAGGGCTTCGTCTACGTAACAGGTTGAGCAGCTGGGATATCTAGAAGGAGCTTGGAGTCGAAGTACTGCTCCAGCTGGGGTGATAATGGAGCATCTGATCAGAATGCCCCTGGAGAGCCCAGGGCAGACCAAGAGCACATTGGAGAGACATAAATCCCACCTTGGGCCTTGGAACATCTTGGGTTTGCTAAAAATATCTGGAGGAAGCAGATAGGGAGAGGAATGTTAGGGCTACCACAAATGGCATGTTATTAACATTATTAAGCGTTAACAATTGAATGGACAGACATAAAAGACAAGTGCCTTCTAGTGAACATAGGCCCACACTGAACCTTGGTCATCCCATTAAAACACACTTAATTCAATGCTCCTTTGTGACTGCTCTAAATGAATCCTAATTTCTCACGAGTCCTCCTGATGAGTGGTTGCCAGGATGTGGTCGGTTAGGATTATGACAGTTGATTATGACTGTCAGTTGTGCATGGGAAAGGCCCCACCGAAGAAGCTCAGCACCACTTTCATCCAACCAGGGTAAGACCAACTTTCAGTCCCGCGCTCCACCTGAAAGCGAGGAATCACATCCGTCAGTTGAAATAGATGGAGCTGAACAGGGTTACACCCTGTGGTTGCGGTTCTCTGAATAAACAATATAATAAAAGAACATTCGGATCAGAAGATTGCAAAATTGCCTCTATCTGTAATTTGCTTCAGTTGCATATGGAAATGAAAGATCTGTGCCTATTCCACTCATTTGGTTATGATTTCCATGTCATATGATAATTAACATATCATGTTAATAACTTGCTTCAGCAGCTATTAGTCCAGATAGTAGTGCACTCATCAGGACTGCAGTACAGCTGCTTTCTTGCAACTCTTGGTGAAACTGTCAACAGCCCTAATGGCAACAGTGAGTACAATGGATAACTCTAAAGAAAAATCATTACACTACAGCGATAAGGTTGTATAATTTGCTATAATACTTAAAGATGAGATTTGCTGCTGTTTTCATACTATTCTTGCACTTTCTATTGTGTAAGGTTTCTGTATCAGTCCAGGGTAATATGTTATTTAGCCTGTGCCTATTATATTGCAAATAGTGTAAAGCCTAAGCTTTGTATGCATGTATGTATATGTATATGTATATGTATATGTATATGTATATGTATATGTATATGTATCTATGTCTTGTTTCAGATATTTGTAGAATGTGGTTTAACCAAAAAAACTTGAATAAGCAACAGCTTGGTTTTTGATGATAGCTAAAATCAGTGCTAAGTCGTTTTGTAGACTAGACTTGGCATCAGGACAAAAAGCAGATAAACTCAGCTTTTGCTCTTTGGTAAATCTTAAAAAACAAAAACACACTGCCTTATGTGGCCAAGCCATTACATCCAATGGAAGTACTGCTGATAGATTATGCATCATTTCATGCTAATTTCACTCAGCCTGCCATGGTTGAGGACATTAGAAATTTGAAACTAACATTTCCCTAAAATGTTAGTTTAGTTTCTGTGGGCTAAGGGAATATGTGGTTTCTCAACATGAGTTGAGGAGACATAGACAGAGAGTCTGCATGTCATTTTTTTTCTTTCTCTGCACTTGATGGTCATTGGTCATTATATTCAACATGACTTCGTCTGATTAGTCTTGGAGAGGACTGTAAGGTTTAATCCATTTTTTCAAACAAAAGGTTTTTCACGTGTTAACAAACCCAAGCTCAGGGTTCCTGTAAATTGTTGCTTGTGTTCTAACCTTGTCTTATTGCACCAGAGCACAACACTGAGCTGAATAACATTATCCTGGTAACTCATCTTTTTCCTGCTGTCTGCTTCTTCCTTGTTGTTCATGTAAGTGAGTCGGAAACAGTGCACTGTGGCTGGCTCAGCGTTAGGACAGTGGTAACGATAAGTATTACACAGAAAGAAAAAAAATGAACATTGAACTTGGCTGAACTGAACAAAACTCAACTTGTAGTAATGCATCTTAATGTAATTTAACATCATATGTAAACAGCTACACTCTGACACGCAGTCCCCTGCAGCCAACTGCTTCAGTAACCCCCTCGGCCAGGAGCCAGTCTACTCTGTACCACACATGGTGCAGGTGACTACAGTACCTACCTGACATCAGGAAAGTCATAACGTTCTTCATTCTCCATGTTGAACCACTTCACATAGTTTGCCGTGTACCACACAATTACAGCCAGACATACACAGATCTCAATCAGCATAATTAACACGTACTTAACCTAAATTACCTACCTCATACTTGGTCTGTTCCAGTGACATCACTCATGATGTCACCCAGTATGCATATTTGCAGGGAGCGTTCGAACAACTTCTGAATCTACCTGCAAGACATGGAGGGGAGGGTAAGTAGCAAAGAGAGAAAATGCTTAACTTAACACAGAACTGATCCAATTAACCAAACTAAACTTTTGAACAATACTTTTCGGTGTTTTACTTTAGCCAGAAAGGAAGTTAACTATCTAAACATAATGTTTACACAAAGCTTAAACGCAAACAACCCTGGAATATACTGTACATCTCCCTGGGCGCCGCTGTCGGATGTCAGCTGGCAGCCCACCGCTCCTGGTCTGCCGCGCAGGAAGGACGACCAGGATGGGTCAAATGCGGAGGAATTAATTTCACGGGAAGCATGGCGTGAAGCATGTAGTGTGCAACATGTAGTGTGATGTCATAATAAAAAGTACGATTCTTCTTCTTCTTCTTCTTCTTCTTCTTCTTCTTCTTCTTCTTCTTCTTCTTCTTCTTCTTCTATATGTATATTAAGTCCAGCCCCCGGGCTCTTGGACAAA
Source organism: Chaetodon trifascialis (assembly GCF_039877785.1). NCBI lineage: Eukaryota > Metazoa > Chordata > Actinopteri > Chaetodontiformes > Chaetodontidae > Chaetodon > Chaetodon trifascialis. The sequence continues at coordinate 3,697,456 of NC_092068.1, forward strand.
TACAGTTGAGGACCTCTGCCGTACCTCATGTTGTGAATAGGCTAACAGTACATTATGAAGTGTAATGTTTTCTATTTTGAAATATATTTTCTATTAATCAATTAAGTGTTAGTGATGTTGAATATACAGTGTAGCGCAAATGTGTTTGTGCTCTAACCTTGTCTTATTGCACCTTACTCAAGGCTGACATTCAGACAGAGGTGGGCAAGGAGGACATTCCACATTCAACAGCTGTTTTGTCAAGGACACATCTTGCTATATGGGCAAACATTTACTACAAAAGTCATGAACGGAAAGGCAAAGTATTATCCTTTCCAGGATTTTTCAGTAGGTCGGTATTTTAGCCAAGCAGCCCCATCCGATAATAAATGAAGAGGTTCTGGGTGCATGCAGTGTATTTTCTATGTGTGAATGTGAGCATGGGTAGATGGGTATCTCTATGTGTCAACCCTGTGCTTAACTCCCGACCTGTCGACAGTGTAATGTGATAATTTCCAGTTGCAGTGGAGCTCAAAGCAGATGATCTTTGTGAGGAGACACTGTGTGCTGTCAGTGTTGTTTTAAAAATTCAAAGAATTCTCATTCTGTTCAATCAAGACAACGCCTTCAACTATTGATACAGGCAGTCAGTTTTACTCGTTTTCGTATGAAAATGAAATGTCCATTGAATGCAAATTTACGGTGTTATTCATGTTAAGTTATTCATGGTGGTTTTTGCCGTTTTGCATCATCCCCAACATTTGAATTTGCAAGTGAAGAAATGACTGAGCTTATTAGAGCTGCAAGGTGCATCACAATGAATCTAGGACCCTGATGAAGATGTACTTAACTTCTAACACTTTTCATCAGCTCATTCTTACATCACTCATCACATCATGGGTTTCAGCTTTACCATTCTATCAGCTAGGTAATGCATTTAACCAGCCATTTTAAATAGTAAACGTTAAATATGTAAAAACAGAGTATGTACAGCTGATATTTTTGATGGAACTGCAGCAGCGCTATCTCCCAAGCGACTTGTAATATTGTAATCTGCTCATGTTAAAGTTTCTTCTTACTTACATGTTTCAAACTCTTTGTCAGAGAAAATAGCATCAGAGAGACTCACAAACAGGTTGAGCTTGATAGAGCTCAGAGTAGAATACCTGTTGATAAGCTGACACTGTCTAAGCCACACTCAAAAAAACAAAAACAAAAAAACCCTCTCCATTTAATCCCAGAAGCCTTTTAACACATACATGCTTTTTATTTCAATTCTACACACTTTGTGCTATCTTGAAAGCTGCAATTTTAACATGTCTCATAGCTTCCTAGTTTCATATGTTGCTTTCCTCAACAGAAGGAACCTGTCACTTCCTGGACACTGGGTGTCACCATACTGAGAGCAGAAAACATCCTCTCTACAGATTATTGTATGTATAGCTATCAATTTGATCTGAATGAACATGTTGTGATGTGCATACTTTGATGTATGTTGTGATATAAAGAAAGGAATGTCCCAATCGAGTTTTTTCTTCATTTATTTTGTTTTGATTTCTGGATTTGAGGATGTCTGATGAAAGCATAACCCACACACAGCTTTCTTTCAGGACTTCCTACGATGTTCTGTGTAGTATTCCATAGTATTTTGTTTAATGTTTGCAGTAAAGCCTGTCAGTTTGGCTCCATTGTCCGATTATCCATCCATGCACAGCCCCTGATGGAGTATTTCTAAACATAGTTTCTTTTCTCTTTGGCCTTCAGTTGTAAAAAACTTTTCTGAAACTGGTTAAGCAGTTGATTGCATAACATCAAGTGTGATACCGACAGCTTCCACACACATTCTGATCTGCATTTCCCATTGTTCATATTACTTTTGTTTGACAATGAAAGAATGCTTTTGATTTATGCCAAAGTGTTGAAGGCCCTGAAGTATTTCCATATATTCATTAGTAAATGAGCCAAAATCAAAACTGAAATTAAGTGGAAGGAAAAAGAGAAACATAATATATATTCAGCCCCGCGACCCCGAAAGGGATAAGCAGCATAGAAAATGGATGGATGGATGAATATATATTCAGAATTTTTCCACTGAAAAATGAACCCAATCAGCTTCATCGTGACTGTGTAGATGACATGACATTTTTCCAACAAAGCTGTACTCTGACTAGCTTTTCAGGGCCTTTAACAGCAACATTCACATTAATGAGGAGCAGGGCAAATCTTTTATAACCTATGCTTGATATATTAATGATGTCTATTAATCATTTCCATGTTTTCAAACACCAGGGTCTGAGGCAGACTGTTATGTCACCGTATGTCTCCCCTCCACATCTGCAAGCGTCTCCAGGACTAAATCCGTGGCAGACAGCAAAAACCCAGAGTGGAATGAAACTTTTACTTTCAAGGTCAATGATAATCTTGAGGTAAGAGTACTTCAACTGCTCATACATATAACATAGTGACAAAGATATTTCATGTATAAACTGAACACATGTACTGTACGAATTACTCTTTGAAGAGTTTCTCTGTTTGAATATTTTACAACACGTGGCCTAAGAATCATACTTGAAGGGTTTTTCTTGAAGCAGTATATGTAGGATTCAGTCCAGAGCTGTTGGTTTTTCATACAGATAAAACCCTCTGTAAGTTGTGTCTCCTTGAACCTCCTATAAAATTCAGCTTTTGTTCTCATATATCTTCATTAATGGTTCTCTGAGGACATTTTGAATGACTTTGTGCTTAACTCAAAACAAAAATATATGTTTTTTGACAAGTGAAATGTAAATACATATATGCTTCTGTATGCTACAATACGTAAAATACTCTCTACTCTTAGACCCTCGCTGTAGCTACCAGGAACTCTTTGTTATTTGCAGAAAAACCAGACCCTGCTATAAAAACTGTGTTATGCTTCCAGAATACTCTTGAGATGTTACTGTATGATGAGGACTCTCTCAAATTTGACAAGCTGATCTCCACCATAAAGCTTGATATCAGCAGCCTGACTGTAGGGAAAAAAGAAACCAAGGAATTCGTCATAGACCCTCAGGTAAAAATTTCAAACATACCTCCACAGCAATTACACACATTTACATGACATATATCTCAAAATAGCTCCACAATGCAAAAACTGCAGGCTCACATAATAGACAATGTAATAAAAAGTTCATCATGAAATGGCCTGCCCACTACAATAAAATGCTGCGACTAATGAGGTTTGCATCTGGTGGAGTAACTTAAATATTTTGTGCTGCAGCATGAGCACAGAGGTGGTGCAGAGGTAATGCTGCTGTCCACCACTAATAGCACCTCTGGTTGTGTCAACACAAATGTCAGTATTCACTGGAGCACAGACAGTGAGGCCCCCTCCATCATTACCATCACTCATGTGCCCTAGAGCGAGGCTGTTAACTCCCAAACTGTAGACTGGGAGGCAGTCTATAAATCAGACTGCATACCTGTAGAAGCAGACATTAGATAGATCCATGCCTGTATGTGATACGATTACCATGTTTGGTTTCCATCACACATTCACATATTTTCCTGCCATCTTCTCTTTGGTCCCAGGGTAAACTCTGGGTGACCTTTGAGCTGCTGGATGGGTAACTGTTCTTCTTCCATTCCTCAGTATTTCTAAAGTTATGTTTAGTTTCAACTATTTAGCCTTGAACTTAATTTGAAATAATTCATGCTTTGGTTTCTTTCTTTCTTTCTTTCTTTTTTTTTGAGAAAGAAGAGAGAAGGAAGTTGTGGGGCCCCCTATTGAAGTCCCCATAATGGTAAGGTCTCTACATACACACCCTTCTCAAGACAATCTGAATCAACTAACCAAACACAAAAGATGAGTTTCATACATCCATATTTAGCAAAAACTGAAAACACAATGTGGGCTGCACGGTGACGCAGCAGGTAGTGCGCGTGCCTCACAGCAAGAAGGTCGCAGGTTCGATTCCCGGGTCGGGCCTTTCTGTGTGAAGTTTGCATGTTCTTCCCGTGCATGCGTGGGTTCTCTCCGGCTTCCTCCCACAGACCAAAAACATGCTCATTAGGTTGATTGGTGACTCTAAATTGCCCCTAGGTGTGAGTGTGAGTGTGAATGGTGTGTGTTTGTGCCCTGCGATCGGCTGGCGACCGGTTCAGGGTGTACCCCGCCTCTCACCCGTTGACAGCCAAGATAGGCTCCGGCCCCCCTGCGACCCCGAAAGGGATGAGCGGCATAGAAAATGGATGGATGGATGGATGAAAACACAATGTGCATCTTACTGCCTTGACAAGGTTACAACTACTACTTTATACTAGCAAGCAATACCCCCAATATTCAATTTCACATTAAGTTACAAACTTAAAATAAAGTCTACAGCCTACAGACTAACTTAACTTTGGTACCAAGCTAAATAACATTATCCTGGTAACTCATCTTTTTCCTGCTGTCTGCTTCTTCCTTGTTGTTCATGTAAGTGAGTCAGAAACAGTGCACTGTGGGTGGCTCAGAGTTAGGACAGTGGTAACGATAATTTCCCAAAAACAAGATAAGAATGGGTGGAGCCATGAGACCCAGCCAGGTATCTACATGCAGGTAGGTGGGGGAGGGTGAAAGAAGTGAGAGACAGGACAACTTGACTTGAGAAACTATGTCCAGGTTTTTAACACGGGTGTTTTGTTTTTTGTTTTTTCAAAAGTGGCACCATGAGACAGATGTTAAAAAAAATATGTACAACACAGAAAGAAAAAAATGAACATTGAACTTGGCTGAACTGAACAAAACTCAACTTATAGTAATGCATCTTAATGAAATTTAACATCATATGTAAACAGCTACACTCTGACATGCAGCCCCCTGCAGCCAACTGCTTCAATAACCCCCTCGGGCAGGAGCCAGTCTACTCTGTACCACACATGGTGCAGTTGACTACAGATCTAAATCAGCATAATTAACACGTACTTAACCTAAATTACCCACCTCATCCTTGGCCTGTCCCAGTGACATCACTCATGATGTCACCCAGTATACATATTTGCAGGAAGTGTTCGAACAACTTCTGCATCTAGCTGCAAGACATGGAGGGGAGGGTAAGTAGCAAAGAGAAAATGCTTAACTTAACACAGAACTGATCCAATTAACCAAACTAAACTCTTAAACAATACTTTTCAGTCCTTTACTTTAACCAGAAAGGAAGTTAACTATCTACACATAATGTTTACACAAATATTAAACACAAACAAACCAGGGATATACTGAAAATGTATATTAAGTCCGACACCCAGTGTGAGCTTTGAATAATTTGGGGTCTTGGACAAATACAGTTGAGGATCTCTGCTGTACCTCATGTTGTGAAAAGGCTAACAGTACATTATGAAGTGTAATGTTTTCTATTTTATTAGAAATGTTCAATTAATCAATAAAGTGATGTTGAATATACAGTGTAACACAAATGAATGTCGATTTAATGTGTCTTATTTCTCTATGATTGACATTGTTGTCATGGCAACTGCTATGAGTTCTGATATGTTGTTGTTGCGGATTTCACCACCAGAGAATTTGGTATCAGCTCCTAAATCACAGCTAGAGAATGTGTCTTGTTTTCTCTGGGACACAATAACTGGTGTAAATGTAGTTGTCAGTAGAGATCAACCGATATGGATTTTTCAGGGCCAATACCGATTATTAATAATCAAGCGACACCGATAGCCGATATTTAGAACCGATATTTGTTTGCAGTAAAAATGAAATTTTTGGTGTCAAAATTTAGAGTAACACACCTGGGACTAGAATGAATACAGTAAACTGTTTGTTTGTTTTGTGTACACTGAAAAAAAGATTTTAACTTTTTATAAAATAACACAACCACAAAATCTTAATTGAAGTGCCTTTAAGTTTAATTATTTTAAAACAAAAAGTGATGATTAATGATTCCCTTCCCTTTCCCTCAATGATTAAGAGCAAACTAATAAAGAGGATGGCAGGGACCTTGGCTCACTACATTTATTTAATAGCTTTGGTAGTTATTTTTCAGATTAATTTTTACATAAAACAGCATAATGAGTAAATAAAGATTCAACTTTCAGGGGTTCCCAGAGTTTTTCACCTATAGTTCCTTATTTATTATTATATTTATTTATATATATTTAGAGAACTAAAGGCATATTCTGAATCTCAGAACAATAGGCTAGATGTAAACTCTTGTGCTTAGAACTGTGTGTCGTATTACATAAATAAGAATAAGGCACTTTGCAACTGTAAATGCAAGCAATAAAGGCTTCATTACACATGTGAGTTGTAGACACGACAGTAAATTTATTGATTGAAAATGAAACACGCTGAGAATAATCTCCTCGACGATCATTTAACACCAGTAGTTACGTTGCTGCATCATAGTGTAGTGAGAGCACGAGCACTGAGGGAGGCGACTGTAAACAAACAAGGACACGTTAGTGTGTAGTACTGTTAAACTTATAGGCTATAATCACCTCCGGTGTTGGCTATTGATAAACCAGGAACTACCCCATGGGCTGAGACACGTAAGGAGATTTAATATTCCCACAAAGTAATGTTAACCAAAAGGGCCTATATTATTACTGTGCGTCTGGCCCCAGCTATAAAGGGTTGTGGATGTTACGGTCGGTGACAAGGAAGGCCAGGACCCAAATGCAGAGATGAAAAACACTCGAGATTTATTTAAAAAAAGTACAAACAAAAATCTCCTTCTTCAGGGATAATGCTTACAAGCAAAAAAACAAACTAAGAATCACCACAGAGGGGAAAAGACAATAACAAAAACTGATCTAACTTCTTGCAAAAGCAAAGTAACAAAATAACGAGATCTCAAAACTGACTAGGAAAAGTACTGGGATGCAATCTACAAAAAATACTAAACCAAGGGCGACTATGAAAAACCTCACAGTGATAACACCAGCAATCAGGAAACAAGCACAACAGGAGGAGCAAGATCGAGAGACGAGCAGAACCACTAGGCGAGCCGCACACTAGAGAGGCTGAGAGAATAGTCCGGCACAGGAGTGAAGCACGAGGCAGCTTAAGAAGCCGGGTTGATTATCTGATGAGGTGCAGGTGCGACTCTTGAGTGTGCTCCTGTAGTAGATCGGCCCGCCTCTCTCTCCCGCTCCAACCTGCTGTAGGCGTGGACAAGGACAACCAGTATCAGAGAAAAAAGGGAAACACACAGTGACAGAAAATCATAGCCATCACAGCGGCAGTTATAACGTAGCGGTGGGTCATCATACACCTTGTTGAAGTTGTGAACAGTTTCATCTCCAGAGCCAAACAGCGGAATTCTGCAGTTTTTCCTCCCTTATACTTGCTATAGTCCACCTACCGGTATGACGTTATGTCTTCATCATAGAGGGTTTTATTACAACTTCGATTGACTCTGTTGCCTTATCTCTATTGAATCACTGGAGCAGTCGAGGCTTCAGTGTTGATCGGCTGTCACTGACTCACTTGTGCCATGTAGCCAATCAGTGAGGGCTGTGGGCGGGACATTATTACACAGCCAGTAGTGGTGACTTCAGGCGGAGAGATGGCTGCATCAGAGGCAAAAAAGCGCGTTTTAAAAATACATTAATTAATTTTATCGGCTATCTGTGGAAAAAATGGCCAATGCCGATCATCGAAAAAAATGCCGAATATCGGCCGATATTATCGGCCAGGCCGATAATTGGTCAATCCCTAGTTGTCAGAATATGTCTGAGTCAGAAATAAATATGGACTAACTGTCTGAGCCTTGTCTGCGTTGGTTTCATGCTTGGTTGCTGTGTCAATCACAAGAGATGGAGGTTAACTGGTTAAATGTTTTGTTATCACCAATCGTTCTGGATGTCTGATCTTGAATAAAAATCAGAAGCAGACATTTGAGTAATACGTTTGATATAACAGATATTACTACATAGGCTATTGTCAGTGAACAGTTGTTTTTGTTGACGTTTTACACAGCATCCCAGCTTTTTTGGAAGTAGGGTTGTACATATTTTGATCACAATAACTCTTCTTGGCTTTCTTCTATGTGGTGTTGTCCAAAAGCTTCAAACAGAGTTCTGCTGCACTTTTCCAGGAACGGGAACAAAAACTGTCCACCTAACTAGAAGAAAGGTTGTCATGGCATAGGTCTTGTTATAATTGCTTTGTTTGGCTCATTTAACAGAAAGAAGTTGTCTCCCACTGGATCCTGAAAGCCACTGTACTGAAGGCAAACACACATCAATCCAAAGATTACTGTAAGAGCAGCTTTCAGGTCACAGGATTTTTAAGTCACACATTTGTGCTGTGCGTGTTTTTGGAATGACAGTCACTTTTTAAAATCATTTTCTCAGACTTTATTTATTTTTACCTTTTCACATGAGACATATACAGTGACATGCAGAGGGCAGTGCTTTATCATTGCTTAACTGAAACTGGTGTCTGTTTTCATGCTTCTGTCTTTTCTGTCTCTTTGTTACAGGGTCTGAATCCGACTGCTATGTCATTCTCTCTCTCCCCACGGCGACGACAAAGACCTACCGCACAAAAACAGTGTCCAACAATAACAACCCAGAGTGGAATGAAACTTTTACCTTCAGGGTCCCCAGCCAAGTGAAAGTGAGTCCACTCAGTATTAGCATAACATCAAACACAAGCATCTGGCTGACTGTACAGTTATGTTCAGTCGACCTGGAAAAAAAACAGTTCACCTTATCTTTCCTCAGCGGCGTAGCAAGCACATTAATATTCAAATGACAACACTGTGTAGTCTTTTTTGCTACAGTTTTAATGGTGGCTGCTTTAACTTGCTAAGAGTGAGCTCCTCTGCTGTTTCCTCAGAACATTTTAGAGATCAGGATGTACGATGAGGACACTTTGGCACGTGATAACATGATCTCTACACTTATGTTTGACATCACCAACCTCACAGTAGGGAAGAAGGAGACCAAGGTCTTCATCATAAACCCTGAGGTAAAAGCATCAACAAGATATTGAAAATGAGTTGTGCAGCACTTGCTGTAATTGTGATGCATTTTGGTGTGGGACTGATCTGTGACCAGCCGTACTTGGTCAGAAGAAAAAAAGTTGATTTCAAGTGTATGCCATGTTTTTGCGTATGTTAGTAGCGTGAATGTGCTTATAATATGGCCATTAATCAAATGATTATGATTCAAGATTATTCCCGTGTCTATTTCCATATAGACAGAGGACACACTGCAAATAGAGTTTGAGCTACTTGACAGGTAACTGAGATTCAGATATTGCTGTGTTTACATTCTTACAAGATATTTACAGAAATTTTCTCTTATCCTAACACACCTTCTGATCTTGTTCAAAATAAATGTCTTTTTTTTGTAGTGAGGACCAACCGTGTGAATATCTCAGTAATGGTGTCCTTGTGGTAAGACTTTTGACATGGCTTCAGCTTCAGCTTATGTCTAAATAAACACACCCCTCCACCATGTTAGCAAACCCTGACAAAGTATGGATGATCACCAGCTTGGAAGATAAGAAGCCATGGGCCAGTGTGACAAAAATGAAAATTATCAACAGAATCTGAAGAAGTAACAGTTCTGATGTATTTCCAAAAGCGTTGTGCATTGTGCTGCAGAGATATCTACTAAAGTTAGCATGCTAACCAGCTAGCCTCAGCCAGTCCTGTCTTGTAATACTACTTCGTACCTCAAGAGGTGATAGTCTGATAGAAAAGTCCACTGTGGTTCAGCTAGGATGGATGCAAGTTTACAATGTTTCAAAGCCCTCTTAGCTCTTTTAGTCAAAATAAACTCACAAAATGTCAAGAAGGGAAATATTCTGACACTTACTTTCCTTATTAAACAGAAAAATACAACTGTACGCTTTGTTGTAAGACATACTTCATTCAAACTCAGAACAAAAAAAATAAAACTTCTTCTCTTTCCACACTCATTTGACATGGAAATGAAGCAATGCATTTAAGTGGTGATAGTGATTATATATGACCATCAAGCTGCCTCACAACACAGACCAGGAAAGTCCTGATACTTGTGCAAACAATTGTGAAATATGAATGTATCTTGCTTTAACGATCCTAACAAGAGTAACTGTGTCTCTGTGTCTTCCAGGCTGCCCCATTCTCTGCAGTTGATATTGATGTTGACAAGCTATTAAGCAATAAATGTATGTAGGCTACAGTTCTGTCCAATTCAATTAGTCAGGTTGAAATGACTTAAAGCTGTCGCTGTCCTGGTCAAATAGTGTTTTCATTAATTGGAAAGAATGATTGAGCCAGCTTCACAGGCATGAAAGACTTCACTGGACTCTTAGGATTGTAGGGAAAATGACTTCATTGGTGGCCAACATTTAATTTTAAGCTGCTCAAATCAACGTTCTTATATTAACAATAGCTCAAATGACTGTAATGCGAAAGGGTCACTTGTGGTAATGAACGCACAGTGAATTATCACTCAACTTCTCAACTCCATTCCCCTCAGCTCTACAAAGACTCAATGTTTTTCAACTAATAGTTTTGGTTTCACAGCCTGCAAGTTGACTGTTTTAGTCATGGAGCATTCAGCAACCATAGAACCAGATGTTCCCTTGGTTGAAACTAAACAGGAGCTAAATGTAGAATGGATATTAAACTTATACAATGGTTTTATCCATCTTTACATTTGTGTTATTTACAGTGAACATTGCAGCCTAAGTGTGGCTGTTTAGTCTTTGTTGAATATGTAGGTCCTCTCAGTTTTTACAAGCTCAGTAGGCTGTGGAAGAAAACAGTCTGACCAAGAGACATGTACAGTAACATACCACAAATAACAAAAATCAAGAGTCCTTTGAGAAGTCATTTTCAGGACAAATGAATGGCTTTGGAATTCTAATAACTATTAGTAATGACTTATGAAGCAACCCTAAATGCTATTGATCAGTTTTCACAGATATGCATGTGATATTATTCTCTTGCAAATTTCAATTTTTTGCCAGCTATTACGGAAATGGTGGTGGAGCTGAGGGGGGCCTTTCAGGAAAGCCAAACAGTTAATGCAAAGGACACTGCAAAACTGCGCTTCTTCATCAATAGAGACTTGGAGACAGAGCTAAATGTGGAAGTGAGTTTTAACTGTCTGTTAGTGTTATCTGTTTGACAGAAAGAAGTTTTCACCCTCATGCTGTTCTTTTTTAAGAACTTCGTAGCTCTACGCACCTTCAATAAGTGCAACAAAGTAACATTGTAATCAAAATTGCAAGGAATGTTTAACATAACATGTTATTTATCTCTTTGTATTTCAGATGCGTCATTATGCATTTGCCTCTGCTGGTCAAATGCAATCTTCTGTAAATGTCAAGCCACTACCAGCCGAACATGCTGACAAATTGTCCCTTGTTATTGATCAGGTAAGGATTTAGTAGTTTGTGTGCAGCTAAATTAAGTGCTGCCTTTGTATTGGACAACTGAACATATGTAGAGCCAGGCCAAGCTGTTATACAGAGCTGTTATTTTTTATTATTGCCTCAGATGTGTCAAATTAAAATCATCCTCAAAAATAATCACATGAACAATGTTCACCTGGTGGGCTCTACTGAAGCAAGTGCTGAAAGCTGGAGAACCTGTTTGCCTGGTGACACCTAAAGATAGGAAAAATCTTTTACCAGCTAGAAATACCTGACCAAAGTTACCGTAGTCACTCTTTTCTCTTTCACTTCATATTTATAGGAGATGAACATAAGAAATCTTACTTGTTGGCTGTTTATTTGTTTTATAGTTATGTGGCATTTTTTCCTTTACAGGACACAGTGGATTTAGATGTGGAAACGCATGAGTGGTAAAGTGCAGCATTATGGGGACACCCAAATATTACACCATATGTGATTGTTGAACACCACATTCCAAAACCATGGAAACAGCCTCTACGCTTCTGAGAGGGCTGCAGGGATTTGCTCCCATTCTACCACAAAAGCATTAGTCGAGTAAATTTTATTTATATACATCAATCAAATTTCCCTAAAGGGGCTTTCCAAAATGTACAGCATGTGACACTATCGATCCTTAGACCCTCAATTCAGATACAGAAAAAGTGGCCTTAAAAACCCTTTAAAAAGTGGAAGAGGCCTCGGGAAGGACAAAAGGAGAGACAGATGTGTGTACAGAATAGAGTAAAGTGAGCTAGACCATTAATGTTGGCATTCCAGTTCATTCTAAAGGTGTCTGATGTGGTTGAGGTCAGCACTCTGTGCAGGCCAGTCAAGTTATTCCACACCAAACTGGAAAGGCATTCTTTTAAGATTCTTTTTCTTTTATAGAGCTGTTTTTGTGTGCATAGGTACTGAAGTGTTGAAACAGGAAAGGGACTTGGAAGAAAATTTCACTGTCTGTCTAAAAAATAAAATATCACTGTATGATTTTGCATTAAGATTACCCGTCATTGGAACTAAGGGGCCTCTACCAAACCATGAAAACAGCCAGACCAAAAGTGTACAGATATGCGCATCCTTCTGATCATATACAACACAATACTGCACAGGGATGCAACAGACTTGACACTTTTCGTCCAGAAGAGTCAGTCAGTGAAACAGTGCTTTTTGGTTTTGCGTTCTGCTTCACTTGCATTTACCTCGGACGTCCACAGCGAGGAGGAACCTCTTGCAGTTCGTCTGGATTTTGACATCCCACCTCAAGAGAAGGAGTATCTGAAGAAGAGGAAAGGTGTTGTGGCACAGGCTTTGCAGAAGATTTTAGGCCTTGGGTCTCAACTAGAACCTGAAAAGGTAGAGTGCGTTGTTATTACATTATTATTGTTATTTAATAATTCTGATATACTGCAAAATGCAGAGATGTACCTGGTGGTGAAAGATTTAATCAGCACTGAGGGAACTTGTTTGGCAAGGGCTTGAATGTAACTAATGTTATGTATATATAAAAGTACTGTTGCTGTAAAAGTAAATAAATAAAAATGATTTGCTTAAAAAAAAAAAAAGCAATATTATACAAGTGGACTAGACATCATGACCAAGATATGAAACAGCACCATGACATCATGCACTCCACCAACAGAGTTACAAGCACATGTCATTAGAGATGGGAATTGATAAGATTTTTACAATTCCGTTTTCGATTCTGCTTAATAATTCGGTTCTTTATCGATTGTCTTATCGAATCTCATTTGGAAAAAAAGGAAAACAAACAGGTCAATTAGCATCAACTTTGTCAGTTACTAGATTAGAAGTAACATGGCTTTACAAACCCAACAGCGAAGTCTTAAGAGGCCCACAGCCTAGGGCTCCTTGATGGGGTGCCAGGGGGTCCTCAGAAAAATTTATTTGTTTTGAAAATAAATATGAAATGATAATAATAATAAGAAGAAGAGGAAGAAGAAAAATATATCCTCTGTAGAAATTAACAAAATGTAGCATAAATTACTCTGTGACAATTACACAATAATGTCCAGAAACATGTTGAACATTTTTCAAATAGAAATTAAAATTCTCCTTTTTAAAAGGATATATGAGCTGAGCACTCAAAATGTCAGCCAGTGACAAATACAATTTTCGATTCTCATCCCTACATATATGACCAAATACCTGCCAAAGTAAAGACATTACCATCAGCCTCAGCGGTGCTGTGTTTCTTTTATGCTAGTTAGCAAACGTAAGCATGCTAACATGCTAAACTATGATTGCTTAATGAAAGTGACCATGGTGAACATTGAACATTACCTGCTCAAGATCACCATGTTAACATTACTGTTAAGAGCATGTTAGCATGCTGCCGTTAGCATTTAGTGTCAAGCACCACCGATCTGAGAGAACCACATCTCTCTGTCCGCTGCCCAGGTGCCAACTATAGCAGTGGTGGCTTCAGGAGGAGGGACCAGAGCCATGACAGGCCTGCTTGGTAGTCTGAGGGCCCTGAAGGATATTGGGGTCCTGGATGCTTCCACTTACATCACTGGTGTTTCTGGATCCACATGGTGAGAAAACCAGTCAGGGTCCACAGTATTCTAATATCAATCTTATTTTACACAGCATAACATACAAGGAAACAGTGCAGTGAGGCTGTGAATAAGGAGCATGACCTGTTCATGCTAGAAAATAGAATATATATATCTATAGATATAGACAAGAGTCTATATAACAGGTTTTGTTTTGGTTTTTTTTCATTTTGGAATGGACAATGTGTGTCCATCTCAAAAAGAAAATTGTCCCTCCTCATGAAAACTAGTTTTTATTTAGAATTGGCAGGTGTTACTTTCTGCTGGACAGCACTGAAACACCTTTACTTCACCCTCTACATCTTTACTTTATTTTCTGTGTTGTGATTTGATGAAGTTTTTTCTCTGATCTTTTACAAATGTTCTTTGTCTAATTGTGACACATTACGTGCATACATGAGAAGAAAATGAAACAGTGTTATTGTGCTTTATTATATTTCTTTGTCTGATTTGTTTTCAATTAAGCATAAATCTTCCTTAGCCTCATTATGTCACTATAGCTTATGGCTAAATCAGGAGGTCAGGAGGTTAGTGAAAGTTATGGTGGAGCGACAGCCACCCGCAGAGGAGAAACTGCCCATACAGTACCGCTGCTGCCAACAACAGCATATACAGCTAAGACAAGAAATAATCATAAAGCTGATATGGTGATTGTTACAGTAACACTCCGCAGCGCGTACATTATGTTAGCGACTGTGATGTAGCGAATGGACAGATGTTAGCTTGTGTCTAACGTTACTGCTTGTCATGGCAGCCACACAGACGCCGCAGGGAGGAGGGGCTTTGGGGCAGGGCATAAGTATACATTTACCAGGTTACATGAATTGTTTTCAGATCAATGTATTCCCTTAACACTATTTTCCATGTGAACAGGACTATGTCTACTCTGTATCAAGAAGCTAACTGGTCACAGCAGGACATAAACAGTGTCATCTCAGCAGCAAAGGAACAGATGACCAAAAGTGCTCTGAGTGCCTTCTCTCTTGAGAAACTGCAGTATTACAATGAAGAAATGACAAAGAAAGGAAACGAGGGTTACATTGTGTCCCTCATTGATATGGCAGGCCTGGTCCTTGAGCATTTGGTCTTTGGAAGAGTGAGTAACTGAATACTTTGCAATCACTTTAAATTATATATTAATTTGAAATCTTAAAATTAAGGTGAAAAGACTACTTTTTTCCCCAAATAATATTTGTTACATGTGGTTGCAATTACAGGAAGTCACCAGCACACTGTCTGAGCAGCAGTTGGCAGTGGATGAAGGGCAAAACCCTTTACCCATATACACTGCTGTCAACATGAAGGATAAGTTATTGGGCTGTGAATTTGAAGCTGGTAATTATTCTGGAGGATATGTTTAATTTGTACATTAATTTATGTAATGGCTGAAAAAATTATCTTGTAATCCTGAACATATTTAGTGCAAGATAATTGAAGCCCTAGGACATACAGTATAAAGCATATCAAATGGAATTGTTCATAGCTGGACTAAAAACAACTGCAGGTTTAATGTGGAACTGAAGTAAAACCTATGAATGCAATGTTTTTATATGAAATATATCAAGTTTTCAAGTATAAGTCTATATATGGTATAAGTCAAGTATAAGTTTTCAAATGAAATGAATATTACATTTTTTCCAGCCATGGGCATATGTGAATATCCAGCAGGAAGTGAAGTGAAAATTCTGTGAAAATGATTGAATTTGTTCTAATATTATGCAATAATGTAACAAATCGTTTTGACAGAGTGGTGTGAGTTTACCCCCTACGAGGTAGGCATGCAGAAGTATGGGGCATTTGTCAAAAGTGAGTACTTTGGGAGTGAGTTCTTCCTTGGTCACATCATCAAAAGGCACAAAGAAGTCCGCATACCATATCTGATGGGTAAGACCACGGTGTCTGTCACAATGTCCGTACGAAGTACTACAATTCAGATTAAAAGTAGTCAAGTGTTTTATTTTCATTTGTTAACCCTATCAGGAATATGGAGCAGCATATTTTCTGTCAACCTGACTGAGCTTTGGACGCTTGCCACCGGGTCCCTGCCTTCTTGGAGCCCCTGGCTCGGACCAGATATCAGTGCATTAGGTACAGCTGCTGGTGTTTCTATGTAATCTCTTGTAAATCCTATTTAAGACCAAAACCAACAATGTGTCCACATTCCATTTCTCAATTCTTTCTCACTTCCCTACGATTTTAAGCCTCTTTAAAAAATAGTTCACAAATATATACTTTGATTTTAAAAAAAGGTTCAGCAATTTCCTAAAATATCTAGCTGAGCCATCATAATGTTCAACAGATGTCATTCAAGAGTGAATAGTGTGGACTGTTTTAGGAAACTTTGGTGTGCTAGTGAGTACTTATGGTATGGCACAATGATGTTATATGTGGGATGGACTAAAATTCAACTACAGCGTCCACGTTCACCATAATAGCAAACATGTCTGTCACTGCAGTGGTTGTTCATTGATCAACAGAGGTCTTTGGCACAGAGGATTAAGATATTTTAGGGTTTGGTTGCACAATACTTGTTAGTAGGATGAATTTATTGTTGGTTTTGGTCATTTCATGGGATAGTTGACAATAAGAAAAATCTAGACTATTGTCACCCTAATCATTTAAAGTATTTTTTTAAATCATTGCAATCATTCATTGTTTACACAACAAGCCATATACCAGTATTTTAACAGTATTTTGACAGCATTAATTACTACCATAGTCTATTGAAGTACTGACACTTCCATGTTTACATCAGAACTTTCTGATTGACATGTATGTGTTACTAAAATGTTGTGTTCTTTTGACAGAGGTTGACACTCAACCATCAACTCTGGACACATACCTGATAAATCCACTCACTGGCGTCACGCGCATGCTGTGTAATTTCTTCAAAAATCGTCCAGTCCTCGCTGAAATGTACAATTTCATGCATGGCCTCTTCATGCACCTTGATTACAATAAAAACAGCAACTTTGTTGCCTGGAAAGGTAGGCTCTCTCGCTCCTGTTATTGATGTGTTGCTTGCACACAACACAGTCACACAAAATTCATAAACTAGTTATATTTGCTTGAACTCAATATGCTGAATTTGCAGAGTAACTGCTGAGGAGGCCAACAAGAGCGAAAAGTGCAGGACACTCTGCAAAAAACAAATGTCTTCCACAGATACTAAATTCACTTGAATACACAGATATTGCTCACTTCCTTGGTGTCAGGACCCTTACATAGTCTGCTGTTGCAAGGCAGCATCCTTGCATATAATGGTTGCATAAGAACAGACGAGTAAAACACAGAATACAATGGACAGTATGTCTGGGTTGGTTATTTGATTTTCCGTTGACTTGTCCACCAATTCTTGCAACTGGCTGAAAGCTTATTTGTTATTATCTTCTATTTTCTGTCCAGAGACACATCCAGATTCTTTCCCAAACCAACTGACACCCAGGGACCCCACCATGTTCCTGGTGGACTCTGGTCATGTTGTCAATATTGGCTGTGCGCCTGTCCTGCGGCCAGAGAGAGATGTGGATGTCATCATATGTCTGAACTACTCGTGGGATCCAGAGCACATCCTCAGGGTAAACAGAAGGAGGAGGAGCTCATCCCAGAAAGAGACAGAATGGTTCCTGAATGTATTCCATAAATTAATTAACATTACTCTTTATGATCATGTTTAATCTGCCAGGTCCTAGAGAAGACAGCAGCTTACTGCAAAGATCGTAACATCCCCTTTCCAAGTGCTGATTTTGCCAGTCTGGAAAAGGAGCCACAGAAGGAGGTCTACATCTTTGAGGATAAGGAGAATCCCAAGGCCCCGATAGTGGTTCATTTCCCACTGGTCAATGTCACATACAAACACTTCAAACAGCCCGGTATGCCAATTTTAAGTGGCTAAATTTCAGTGTAACAGTCTAGTTATCTTGGAAGTCATGGAACAACAAAGATCTTTTCAAAAGGAAAAATGTTACTGATAATGGCAGGACATGGTTACTTATTTGTAGTATTATTTGTTCATTTTATACCCTTATTGAGAGATTACAGGAAATTTGGGGATATAATGACATACAAGAATTGATGACTGATGTTCAACACAACCACTTGATACATCAACCAATCGCCCTGACAGCTTTATAATTTCTAAATTATTATTGGTCTGCTGAATTACTGCAAATTTACTTGAAAGTCAATGATGCAGCTTCATACTCAAAGATTCCAAAATGTGCCATAGGCCTTAAGATAATCTGAGAGTGGGTGTCACCAAAGCAACACCTTTCACATTACACATAGTCCATTGATATTATTAAAATTAGTGCTGTCAGGCGATTAAAAAAAATAATCTAATTAATTACAGGATTTGTAATTAATTAATCTAATTAATCGCATTTTAATCTCATATCTGCTAAAGGTCCCCAAATAAAGAATTTGAATTCTAGGACGTTACAATTCACTGACATTCACATTACAGCTGGTGAATTCTTTTCATCACTGTAGTTCTCGACGGTAGCTGGAAATTAGAGTCAGATGACGCTATCTGAAACGCCTCTTTTAGGCCTCGTCTCGTCGTGAAATCGGCCTGCAATCAGCAGCAACCCACTTTGCGATTGAGTTTGTCAGTTTTTCTG
The DNA here is from genome assembly GCF_039877785.1 of Chaetodon trifascialis. Taxonomy (NCBI): domain Eukaryota; kingdom Metazoa; phylum Chordata; class Actinopteri; order Chaetodontiformes; family Chaetodontidae; genus Chaetodon; species Chaetodon trifascialis. The sequence goes on from NC_092068.1 coordinate 3,716,007, forward strand.
CCGTGGCTTTGCTCATTCGTTTTCCTAACTCAGCAAGTGTGGGTTGGCGGAGTGAGCTCACGGTAGCACTAGCGGCACTAGCAGCAACTACATGTTTAGTGTTTAAATGATAATTCAGGCTGGAGCTGTTACGGTGATAGGAAAATTCTTTTTTACACAAGGTACAAATCACTGCGTTATTGTTAATAGTCCCGTCTTTGTTCTTTTTATAAATAAACTTGCCGTTCAAAAAGTAGGCTTGCCTCGCTCTCCGGTGTCGCATCCATGTCTGTTGTCACCCTGCTTTTGACTAGTGGCGCAGGTAGGATGCGACCTGCCACTGCAGCCTACGGGTCACTCAAAGGGCCAAATTTAAAATGCTTGCGCATTGACTTGCCACTCATGATTAATTGCGTTAATTTTTATAGCGCGTGAATTTGCAGTGTAATTAATTAATCTAATTAACGCGTTAAACTGACAGCCCTAATTAAAATGCTAAATAGTGCAACTTTCAGACTGCAGCCAATCAACTGACCAATTTCATTTCACTAATTTCATTGTACACATCACGAGTCAGAATATTCCATAATAGTTTATGGCTGCTTTTTCATTTTTCACTTAATGTTGCTACCCTTGTTGTCCCTTATTTATTCTGAAGTGACAACATAGATGGATGGGTTGTATGAAATGAGTTTTAACCAGTTGTATTAATGTCATATGATTTTTCAGGTGTGAAGCGTGAAACTGAGGAAGAAATAAAAGCTGGTGAGGTGGATGTGAGCACCAGCGAGTCTCCATACACCACCAACCACCTGACCTACTCAGAAGAAGATTATGAGACTCTGGTGGAGTTGGCCTCTTACAACATATTAAACAACAAGGAGACCATCCTTGAAGTCTTGCGCAAGGTCCTGGAGATGAAGACATCAAAGATAAAGAAATAAGAGATCAGGAATTAATAGGCCTCTCTTTGCCACACCAAGTTCTTGTATGTTGCCTTATGGTAATTGGCAGACCTCTGTTAAAGCTGACATGTAGCTACAGTTTGAAAGGCCTTCTATAACATATTAAAGCAATGCTCTATGATGGATCTATTATCTACATCACAATTAATATTTATTATAAATTAGTATTGAATCAATGAATTTATTGACGCTTAATATAGTCTGATGTCTTTCTTGAAGTATATGTCAATAAAGTAATTCAAAGATCTCAGTAATGTTTGAAAATTCATATCTTATATATTCTCTCTCTGTGATGTGCCACAATGAAAATATGTCAGTCTGACCTAAACCTCTACCACCTAACTACAATGTCACATTTATACATTGCATATACTGTTACAAATAGAAAATGAAATACATCGTAGGCATACATGAGTGCGTTTTGGGATTGTTAGGAGGTAGAATTTTCACTTTTTCCACAGCCAGGTTAGCTGTTTCCAATTTTGGGCATGGGAAATGAATTCAGTGAATCAGTAAATAATAATAATAATCAGTAAATAATGCTGTTTTCCTCCTGCGTGAATTTTGAGGGAAGGCATATCTCTATAATGGCTGTGCAGAAATGAAAACACAACATTATTTCACTGCTGTATTCCTTTCAAACAGATTTTGTAATCTCAGTGTCAGTGTCTCAAATCTCATGTCAGGTGGGGGAGGCACTCGGTATGAAGAAGACAGAGACACTGCCAACAAAGTATTAACAGTAAGGTTTATGGCTAAGATTTATTCCTAATCAGACAGCCTGGCACTGGTCCAGGCCAAACACAGGCTGTGAGTGGTAAAAGGGGGAGAACATTATTGTTGAAAAATGTCTGCCTAACTGGAGGGACGGCACCGCTTTAAGACTTGGAATTAGATTGTGTTAATGCGTGTGATGTAAAGCTTTGTATGCTATCAAGTCCTCTGGGTCCAAATGGAATTGACGAGAATCTTATAATTTAATTTTTCCTTATAAACTGTCTTTGTGAACTGTGCTTCTGAAGACTTGGTCACTCAATGGATCATTGTAGAACAGTGTTTCCCATCCACTGTGCCACAGCATACTTATGTGAAGAAGAAGAAATCATCAGGTGTGCCGTGGAAGATTATACAATTTCACCTGATTGGTGCTCTAAGTAAGCACCAATCAGGTGATTGATGCTCTCAGGCTTAGAGCACCAATCAGAAGAAAATCTTCCTGTGTGTCTTTCTTCAATTTCTGCAAGAATATCAGCTTTGTGTTCAACTAAACAGGCCCAGGTTTAACACTCACTAAATTGAGTAAACTGAGACTAGATTTACATTATATTTCAATAAATGTACTTTTTGTGACACTTTTTGGTGGTGTGCCTCCTGATTTTCTTACACATAAAATATGTGCCGTGGCTTAAAAAGGTTGGGAAACACTGTTCTACAAGATATAAATCTAAATCACATCACATCAGAGCTGGGGAAAAGCACAATATCAGCCTAGCTCCTCAGGAGAGCCTCTTGCTACTGCACAGGACTGGCTAGTTGACCTAGGAAGCAGCTCAAGTTCCCAGAAAAACCACTACCAACCAACCATTTCAACCACTCAGCCGGCTCCACCAGACCAAGGAATTTTGGAATCTACAAAGCAAGTGGTCCTGCTGGAAATCACAGTCCCCTGTGATGACCAGATTGAAGACCCGCTGTAAACCTGCTGAAGTTTGCTGCTAGGGCTTTGCTGACCATTCATCAAACTCCTTGCAATAAAAGGGCTACAGTGAGGACAAGCCAAGAACATTCTGGAGGCTGCTGAGAAGGCCTTGCGGTGACTGATCCAGACGGGGGATCCATGGATCAGGGTGCAATTTGGGCATGTCAGGGGCTGATCACCACAGATGATTTATTGCTTTGTCCGTGTAGCAGCTATGGTCTGTGTGATGTAAGTGCAATCATCTGCCCACATTTGCCAGGGTCCACTTGCAGAACAAAATAGTCACCCAATAGGTTGTCCATTTTGGAATACATCAAAGCCTTCAAGTTGCTCACTTTGCATGTGTTGCACTGTCATCCACACATGCACTGCTTTGTAAAGATCAACAGAAGCCTCAGTTTAGGGTTAAACTGGATAGAAAGGCTAGATAGCTTACCAGCGCTGTGAGCCAATGGGGACTGACGTCGTCACACGGCGGCCATCTTGGGACAGGAACGCTCGTCCAGTCATAACATTAAAGTCAATTGTGCATGTAGTGCTGAAATAACTATATTTTGCTCAATTTTCAACCGATTTTCAAACGGCTTGGTTTGTCATAAACGTCAGAGATGTGGCTATTTAACTGCATACTTGTGAATAATTATAACCACGGAGTTTATTATGAAAATAGTATAATATTAAGTAGACTAGACAGGTAAAGTAATAGGTATACCCATACACACACAGTAATGATGTTGTCAATATTTATAAGACACAATTGGACACAAGACAAAAAAACATTAAGACACAATTGGACACAAAACTATCTTTCCATCAGTATCAAAGTGTGAAATAGAACAAAGATACTTTAATAAGACCTAAGTACCGTATCAATGCAACTACCTTTTCAGTACAGCTCCCTCCCTCTCCCTCTTGGAGAAACAGACTTGAGTTGTCTACCACCAACAAGAACGGCAAGACCTTTACTGAAGCTCAAAGCAAGAAATAACTAGGGCCCCGTTGGGGCTCTGGCGGGCCCTCACACTCGCACCGCCACTCCTTGCACTTGCGACCTTTGGCCTCGCCCTCTCTTTGCATGCAGCTCTTCATTGATGAGGTTCTTGGCTTTCAGCTCCTCCAGAAGAGCCTTCATGTTCTTCTTGGCCCTCCTTACCCTTGCCAAGGCATTGCTCTTCTCCCGCTGAAGTTTACACACTGTTGCCATGGCTGCATCAAGTTTGGCCTTAAGAGCCTTTGGGGAGGAAGGGAATGCATACTGGTGGTCAGGGGCCTTCCTCTTCTGACTCCTTTGCCTCTCTCCAGTGGCTGCCTGTGGCTTTGAAAAAAAAATAATACAATAAATAATAAATAAATATATAATGAAGTTAATTAGGGTTAGGGTTAGTTCATTTGTTAGTTGACATTCCTCATGTGTACAAATACTCACAATATCAGGCGGAGGTTGATCCTGCTGGGGGTCCATGGGCAGGTTTTCTCCTGCTCTTCTAGAAGCGGTTGTGCTTCTTGGTGCTACCGGCTGAAAAAAATAGTTAAATATTCAATTGATGTGTAATACACATTATGTATTGCTAAACTTGCAGAGAGTGTGACATTAAATCACATTTAAATATCGATGTATCCATCTTTAACACCTTGTATTCTAGTTGGCCAATTATACACATACCCTCTGAAGATGAACAGGGAAGTTGAAGATAGTTGGAACAGCTCCAGCTTTGAGTCTGACAGTCTGCCCTGTCCTGTCAAAATCTTCATTGCTGAAGTGTTCACTGCAGAGCAGTGATCTATCGTTAGCCACGAAACCATCCCTTCTCAGGGCACGCTTCCACTGTCTCCTGCGCTCGCTGCATTTGGGAAACCTTACAAATGGGAGAAATAGTAGTCATATATAAATGATTGTTAACCTTCCACCTTTATTTCCTTCATCATTGAGGGTATGGACAAAAATACAGTATAAAATATATTATCATTTTGATTCTATGTACTGCATGTATGCAAATATATGTAGCCAATGTAGATATTGAGAATTAGACATAAGAAAATAATCAGAATAAAAAGATGAAAAGTAGGTGGAAGAAACATTCTTAAAAAGCCAGGGTCAATGGCAATCTTGTAATATTGTCTCAGTCACACTGTTCCTGAGTAGCAGAACGTGTATTGTACATAACGAGTATCCTAATAATAGTCATAATATTTTCATATCTTACTTGTGAAAGGTGATCCCACGCGTCCTCGTTTGGAGGCTCCGTGCGTTGGTGCAGCCGTAGGCGGCACAAAAATCAGGCATTTTCACGATATCATTATCAGAAGTTCTGTAAACAAAAAACCAACAAAGTAATCTAAATGTAAAGATGTTTTTAAGAAACCAAACCACTTGGAAATCATGTGTAACTCAAAGCTATGTTGAAACGAAAGACTAATCCTGCCTCTCCCACCAATTTACAATTGCTTGGTGACTCACTTATGACCTCTTCACTGCTAGCCAGCAAATAAATACAACCACGTCCACAAAATGACATTTAGACAAAAGATTAGGTTGTCAAGAGACGTTATTGGTCTTAGGGAAACCTGTTAATAATTGAAAATGTCGACTTTGGTATCACTTTTGAGTTGAGGGCAGCCATGAAACACACAGCTATGCTGCAATATTAAGCGTTTCTCAAAACGTGAAGCTACAATTTAAACATCAGCAGCAGCATAAATCATAGCCACGTTAATAAGGTTTGTAATAAACCAAACCGTTTGTAAATCCGTCAAGAATTCAGCGAGTTACGAGCATTTAAGTTTGCATATATCACTCACCTTACGTCCACAGCAACAGGGTGCAGCAGCGCGGTCTCCTGTCCTAAGATGGCCGCCAGTGACGACGCCGCCGACTCCGCCTTGAGACAGCTAGCCTTTCTATACATATCTATGACCAGAACTGACTACGTTAACATATTTGCCTTTATGGATATTAGTGTTGTCCCCCCTCCCATTTTTCCCAGAGTTGTCTTTTTTCATCATCTGTCCCGTGAAGAAGACACTCTCTCCCAGGACACAATTTGTCCCGTTTTGGGGGGGTAATGGAAAAAACTTGGTTTCCTTTGTTCTACACTGTTAGTAAGGTTCACATGCGTCAATATGATTTTTTCTAAGTCTCTTTTTTCTTCGTGTTTTTTTTCACCTGGTCGCTCACAGCATGTCACCATGAAACTCCTGGAGAGCAGATTCAGCCAGATCAATGCTTCATCATGCAGCACCAGAAACACCGTGATCTATAAATTACTGCGGTGGATTTCTCATCCCCCACCGGTTTAATTCAGAGTCTAAAAATATAGCTAAATCCCCGCTCTAATCATAACGTGGACAGACAAACAGACACATCCCAGTGTTGACGTTCGAACATGAGACAGTAACCGTGGAAAGAAGAGGACAATTTTCGAGCAATTTTTAATTCAATCCCGATTACTGTCAGCTGTAACCACGCCTCTGTCTCTCTGTCTCTCTGTCTCTCTCTCTCATGAACCGAACAGGTATAGGAATTTTCAACAGTTCTGAACTTATAACAGCATATCGCAATATAACGGTGAAGTTGGTACACTAATTGTTTTAACAAACATGTTAATTTTGTTATTTATTCATTCATGGGTTAAATAAATGTATTTCTATTCATCCATAAATGTATGTATTGTAGAAACTCTGTTATATTTGTGTCATGCTGTTAAGTGCAGAACTCAAAAGTTCCTACTGTTAGCTGCCATGCACTTGCCATTTACATGCAAAATATCTATACATGCCTGCCTAGAATGAGGCTGTACGGAATCAAACTTTATTCTCAGATGTTTTGACTACTTTGTAGGCAGTAATGACAAGCTGTGCAATGAATGCATGAGTTTAAAACGTATCTTTTTCTCCCTCTGTCCCAGTGTTTAGGTATGAAGAATACCTTCGCTCAAAAGCAACTATATCAGACTCTAGTCAGCTGCAGATCTCCCAGTTCATCACAAGCAACACTACACTTCGCTACTCACTCACTCTCACACACACACACACACAGTACATTCTACCTCAAGTTTCAGTTACGGTGTTATTTTTTTTTCCATATACTACAGTAATGTGGTTGTTTCATCTTTTTTTAAAGTAATAAAAAGCTGTTTGAAAGTCATTCATGTTGAGCTGATTCATTAACTTATCAGCTTACTTTAAAAAAAAGAGATATTGACTCTGAAAAATAGGATTGGTGAAATACAGACATTTGAAAAAGTAATTAATTTGATAACGACTTGACTTGCTTGACTAAAGCTATGCTTGGACTTGACTTGCTTGATCCTCCTTGCAGACGACTTGGGACTTACTTGAGACTTGAGGGGTAAGACTTGTGACTTGCATGTATGGGACTTGCCCCCATCTCTGCCACTGACGCATTAACACCATGACTTACGACTCACATGATAGCTGGGTGGGTCAACGATCCTGCAAGAGGATTAATGACCAGGACTTCCCAGGCCTTGGTCAGAACTGAAGAACCGACTTGGATGAGAGCCCAAATATCTTCTTGAACACAAGCAAGTCCAATTGCCTTTGGAAAACACTTAAAAACTTGATGTAAGCAGTAAACACTCCCTTCTTTGACAGTATACCATGACACAGGTTTTTATTCATAGCTCAATGTTGGATTTCTGCCATTATCACCACAACATGCTTCTCTGCGCTTCCATTAGAGCAGTTACCCACCCAACACTCCATAGAGACTGTGTCTGCCCCCCGACCACATAAACTAAGTGTGGCAAGTTGAACACGGCTGATATACCAAGAGATGGTAATGTATTGTCGACAACGCCACCCAGGGTAAGGTCAACCCCAGGAAGTAGTGATTTCACCCTTACCAGGGACACCAAGAATAAGGCTCACAGGTTCACTAACACATGGACAGAGACCAGAATCCAAAGTAACTATACCAAGGTTTATTGCCAACAATATACATATTATAAACGATTCACAATTCTACAATTACCAAGCAACTATGATCCAACATCTACTGTGTGTAGGGGCCTGAGAAGTAAGAGTAAAGAAGTAAAGAGGGGTGCTTACCATGGAAGACGGACCAAAAGGAAACAAGGATGGGTCCAAAGAAAAGAAACACACCACCTGTGAAATCTAATCACATCAAACAAAACACAGCAAACAATAACAAAAAGTGAGGGGGACAGCACCACCAGGAGGTCTGCCCACCACTGGCTCACAATCCACCGCTCCTGCCCAACAGAGAAGACAGTTAGTGTTGGCCTATATAGCACACACACACACACACACACACACCAAAACCCCCTGCAAATTAGCAAAGAAAAAAAGAATGATAAACCATTCAGTTAAATCAATAAACCAAAAAAAAAGCAAAAAGCACAGCTTAAACAAATCAACACTAAATCAGAAAATCAAGTACAAATCACTAACTCAATTTGAATAAACAAAATCGGATGGGCACCCCATAGCGCACTGATACAGTCCCTGATAAAAGAAGAAAATGTCAATTCTGGCGAGTCTGCACCCTTATAAGAAATTTAGCCGGGCATAAACCCTATGTGGAGTATACCATACAAATAGTGAGACAGAACAGCAGCCTGCGCCAGGGAGGTGACGGCGGATGACTCGGAGGATGATGCACTGCACCGTGGCGCACAGCCGTGCCTTTGAAGTATCGCCCAGCAGGGAACAGCTTTCCAACTGTGTAATAGAGAGATGAAGACGCACGGCCGTTGCGCACTCTGCCTACTGCTGACCAAAACCCAAGAGGAGAGAAAATTTAAGTAGAGACGGGACCAGGCAGAGACCGGCTACGATATTAACTCCAGCAAGCCTACCTCACAGCACCAACTCGCATGAAGCCAGAGCTCCGAGCCGGTGATGATTGTACTGGGCTATATTCACTGCCACAGGGGAGAGACAACAGCAGCCACACTGCAGAGCGAGGACAACGGCCGATATTACGCCCATGACGCACACAATAGATGTGCGCCACCAGGAAGTGCCATAAGTGCCTACCTTAGACTTGCAGCCAGCACGTCAAAACGCCACGGAGGGCACACCAAGCACACCCCGCTCACACAGACGCCAGACTCCGAAGGTTAGGAAGAGGGACCAGAGCAGCGTTATATAAAGGTGAGCAGCCCCGCCTCGCAATCAGTGCGCTGATGGCTGATTGAGTGCAGCCCACTGCCAGTTAATTCCACTAGAAGGAGGGGGGCCGAGAACTCAATCTGCCACATAGGCAAACCAAAAGTACAGAGAAGAGGAGTTAAACATAAAAATCTAATTAAAATTAAAACAACCACTGCAATAGTAAAACAAGATAGGAGAATTAAATGTGGACTCTGTTTAGATCTCTGTCCTCTAAAGCTGTTTTAGGTAATGAGTTAATATCAGACCATAATATTGATTTATTTTGACTGACTGAAACCTGGCTGTGTCCTGAAGAGTTTGTGAGCCTAAATGAAGCTATTCCTCCAAGCCATATTAATACTCACATTCCTCGAGGCAGCGGCAGAGGAGGTGGAGTTGCAGCCATTTTTGACTCAAACCGTTTAATCAACCTTAACCCTAAACTCGACTATAACTCATTTGAAAGCCTTGTTCTCACTCTTTCTCATGAAAAATGGAAAACAGTGCAGCCAGTTTTATTTGTTATAGTATACCGCTCTCCTGGTCCTTACTCCGAATTTATAGCTGAGTTTCTATCAGGTTTAGTCCTTAAAGCAGATAAAGTAATTATTGTGGGCATTGCTTTAAGTGGAAAAAAATAAGTGCCAGTACTCCCCTTATTCGACTGTTGTCACGTAAATTAGGCGGTGGGTAACAGCAGATCATTAAGTGATGTATTTAAATTAGTGCTGTCAGGCGATTAAAAAAATTTATCTAATTAATTACAGGATTTGTAATTAATTAATCTAATTAATCGCATTTTAATCTCATATCTGCTAAAGGTCCCCAAATAAAGAATTTGAATTCTAGGACATTACAATTCACTGACATTCACATTACAGCTGGTGAATTCTTTTCATCACTGTAGTTCTCGACGGTAGCTGGAAATTAGAGTCAGATGACGCTATCTGAAACGCCTCTTTTAGGCCCTCGTCTTCCACGATTGAAATCTGCCTGCAATCAGCAGCAACCCACTTTGCGATTGAGTTTGTCAGTTTTTCTGCCGTGGCTTTGCTCATTCGTTTTCCTAACTCAGCAAGTGTGGGTTGGCGGAGTGAGCTCACGGTAGCACTAGCGGCACTAGCAGCAACTACATGTTTAGCGTTTAAATGATAATTCAGGCTGGAGCTGCTACGGTGATAGGAAAATTCTTTATTACACAAGGTACAAATCACTGCGTTATTGTTAATAGTCCCGTCTTTGTTCTTTTTATAAATAACTTGCCGTTCAAAGGTCCAAGTAGGCTTGCCTCGCTCTCCGGTGTCGCATCCACGTCTGTTGTCACCCTGCTTTTGACGAGTAGCGCAGGTAGGATGCAGCCTACGGGTCACTCAAAGGGCCAAATTTAAAATGCTTGCGCATTGCCTTGCCACTCATGATTAATTGCGTTAATTTTTATAGCGCCTTAATTTGCAGCGTAATTAATTAATCTAATTAACGCGTTAAACTGACAGCCCTAATTTAAATACTAGGACATGATACTGATTTTCAAAAAGAAATTTGTTTTTACTGATATTCAACTTTGCAGATAAAGTCTGTTTGTTCACTTGGATATTGGCCCAAGGCAGGTCGTCAGGGGGGTGGCCCTCAAGTAGCATACAGGCTGATGCACAAGTGAACTGGCACCTACAATTTCCTGTGGACACACACATGAGAGAAATATGTAGATAGAAGATGGAGACAGGCAGTACATGGAGAAAATTGGAGAAGTAAGCTATGCAGTTGACAAGAAAACAATTAGGCTAAATGACATACTCCTGTGTTTGTTTCTGTCATAACAAAACAGTAGACAATGACTGTTAAATATTTTAGACCTAAATATTTGTTTGTAGTGTAACTTAGCTGAGCAAATTCACAAATTTAGGAGGACCAACAACATGACATTATTGATAAATAAGATCTCCATTATAAGCCACTCATTCTATGAGCAAAAATACCTTATTTGGTGGTTTGACCAGCAGTCTGGCCATTCTTGTTCTATGGAGTTATTGTTGACATCGCTGGCAACAGGTGAATCAGAAGCCACGTCTGTGTTAGCAAAAGCGCTAACGTTACTGCTAGCTAGCTGGTCGTCACTTGCAAGATTAACGTTAACGTCTGTCTGTCGTCCTGTGTCATCTTCACCGGGTCCATCACTAGTCCAGGTTCTCTTTTGTTCACAAAGCGCAAGAGAGAAATACAACAAGAGAGGGTACTATGGGCTCATATGAAGTCCCAGTACGCCGTAAAAAGTCCTGGTACGCTAGAGGCTAAAATTTAGAAGTGCTGGTACTCCGTACCGGTGTGTACCGGCCCACTTAAAGCACTGATTGTGGGTGACTTCAATGTACATGTCGACATTGATAATGACAGCCTTAGCACTGCGTTTATCTCAGTATTAGACTCAGTTGGCTTCCATCAGAATATACATGAACCGACTCACTGTTTTAACCACACCCTCGACCTTGTCCTGACATATGGCATTGAAATTGAAGACTTAATAGTCTCCTCACAGAATCCTTTTTTTTAATCGGACCATCATTTAATAACTTTTGAATTCATATTACCAGACTACCAGCCAGTAGGCAAAAATTCTTTTTACCAGACTCCTATCTGATAGTGCTGTAGCTAAATTTAAGGATATGATCCCATCAGCATTTAATTCAATGCCATGTCTCAATACAACAGAGGATTCCTATGCCAACCTTTGTCCCCCCCAAATTGACTACCTGGTTGATCGTGCTACAGGTTAATGTGGTATACCCCTCAAACCCGTAAATTAAAGCAAACTTCACAGAAAATAGAAAGGAAATGGCGTTCTACCAATTTGGAAGAATTTCGGTTCACCTGGCAAGACAGTCTTAAAATATACAGGAAAGCCCTCTGCAGTGCCAGGGCAGCCTATTACTCTGCACTAATGGAGGAAAATAAGAACAATCCCAGGTTTCTCTTCAGCACTGTAGCCAAGCTGACAGCCAATTCTGTTGAACCATGTATTCCTTTAGCTCTGAACAGTAATGACTTCATGAGCTTCTTTAATGAGAAAATTCTAACTATTAGAGAAAGAATTCATCAACTCCTGCCGTTAACAGGTACTGTTTTGTCTTCAAACACAGAAACTGTTACTCAGCCTGTCACAGTTTTAGACTGTTTTACTCCTGTCGACCTTCACCAACTAATTTCAATAAATTCATCATCAAAATCATCAACCTGTATTTTAGACCCCATCCCGACTAAGCTGTTTAAAGAAGTATTACCTTTAATTGACTCTTCCGTATTAGACATGATCAATCTGTCTTTATCAACAGGCTACGTACCACAGTCCTTTAAAGTAGCTGTGATAAAACCGCTACCTAAAAAGCCTACTCTTGATCCAGGGGTTTTAGCCAACTATAGATATCCAACCTTCCCTTTCTCTCAAAAACTCTTGAGAAAGCAGTTGCTAATCAGCTGTTTGACTTTCTACACAAAAATAGTTTATTTGAGGATTTAGAGTGCATCATGGCACAGAGACAGCACTGGTTAAAGTTACAAATGACCTTCTAACTGCTTCTGATAAAGGATTTGTCTCTGTACTAGTCTTATTGGATTTTAGTGCTGCATTTGACACCATTGACCATGGCATCCTATTGCAGAGACTGAAACACTTCATTGGCATTAAGGGAACCGCGCTAAGCTGCTTTAAATCCTACTTGTCAGATCGCTCTCAGTTTGTACGCGTTAATGACGACTCCTCTGTGCTCACTAAAGTCAGCTATGGAGTTCCGCAGGGTTCTGTGCTTAAACCAATTCTATTCACCTTATATATGTTTTCTTATGGTAAGATAATCAGGAAGCACTCAATAAATTTTCATTGCTATGCAGATGATACCCAGCTATATTTATCAATGAAACCGGAAGAAACCAGTCAGTTAACTAGACTACAAGCATGTCTTCATGACATAAAGACCTGGATGACCTGCAATTTTCTGATGCTAAACTCGGACAAAACTGAAGTTATAGTAGTAGGCCCTAAACATCTTAGAAAGTCACTTTCTGATGATATAGCAGTTATGGATGGAATTGCGCTGGCCTCCAGCACCACTGTAAAGAATCTGGGAGTTATCTTTGACCAAGACATGTCCTTTCACTCCCATGTAAAACAAATTTCAAGGACTGCCTTTTTTCACCTACGTAATATCGCAAAAATCAGGCATATTTTGTCTCAAAATGATGCAGAAAAACTAGTCCATGCATTCGTAACTTCCAGGCTGGATTATTGCAATTCTTTACTATCAGGCTGCCCAAATTTGTTGCTGAATATTCTCCAGTTGCTCCAGAACGCTGCAGCACGTGTTCTGACAAAAACCAGGAAGCGAGATCATATTTCTCCAATACTCGCCACTTTGCACTGGCTCCCTGTAAAGTTTAGAATAGAGTTTAAAATTCTCCTCCTTACTTACAAAGCCATAAATGGCCAGACACCTTCTTATCTTAAAGAGCTCATAGTACCTTATTGCCCTACTCGAACACTGCGTTCCCAGAATGCAGGTCTACTTATGGTTCCTAAAGTCTCAAAAAGCAGAACAGGAGTCAGAGCATTTAGCTATCAAGCTCCTCTCCTGTGGAACCATCTTCCAGTCTTTGTCCGGGAGGCAGACACTGTCTCTACATTTAAGAGTAGGCTTAAAACTTTCCTTTTTGATAAAGCTTATAGTTAGGGCTGGCTCAGGCTGGTCCTGGACCAGCCCCTAGTTATGCTGCTATAGGATTAGACTGTCGGGGGACATCCAAAGATACACCGAGCTCCTCTGTCCTTCTGTCCCTCTCCATCCGCACGCTCTCATGTCCTACCACGGCGTGTTACTAACTTAGCTCTTTCCCCGGAGTCTCTGTGCTTTGTCGTCTTGCAGGTTCCCATGGACAGTGGCTGAATCTGGATTGTGGATTTCAGCTGCATCTCCTGCCTTGGCCCTGCCTGACATCCACTGCAACTGCTACTGCTGTTATTACATCCACTGTCACTGTTACTGTGACTGCATGTCTGTCTCTCTGTCTCTCTCTCTCTCTCTCTCTCTCTCTCTCTCTCTCTCTCTCTCTCTCTCTCTCTCTCTGACTGCATTTCTGTCTGTCTGTCTGTCTGTCTGTCTGTCTGTCTGTCTGTCTGTCTGTCTGTCTGTCTGTCTGTCTCACTCTCCCTCTCTTGCTCTTCCTCTCTCACCCAACCGGTCGAGGCAGATGGCCGCCCACCCAGAGTCTGGTTCTGCTCAAGGTTTCTGCCTGTTAAAAGGAAGTTTTTCCTCGCCACTGTCGCCAAGTGCTTGCTCATGGGGGAACTGTTGGTTTCTTTGTAGATAAAAGAGCTTGGTCTGTACCAGCTCTATATGGAAAGTGTCCTGAGACAACTTCTGTTGTGATTTGGCGCTATACAAATAAAATTGAATTGAATAAAAAATTGAATAGAAGAGTTATCTTTGATCAGGACATGTCCTTTCACTCCCATGTAAAACAAATTTCAAGGACTGCCTTTTTTCACCTATGTAATATTGCAAAAATCAGGCATATTTTCTCTCAAAATGATGCGGAAAAACTAGTCCATGCATTCGTAACTTCCAGGCTGGATTATTGCAATTCCCTACTATCAGGCTGCCCAAATTCATTGCTGAATATTCTCCAGTTACTCCAGAACGCTGCAGCACACGTTCTGACAAAAACGAGGAAGAGAGATCATATTTCTCCAATATTAGCCACTCTGCACTGGCTCCCTGTAAAGTTTAGAACAGAATTTAAAATTCTCCTCCTTACTTACAAAGCCATAAATGGCCAGGCACCTTCTTATCTTAAAGAGCACATAGTGCCTTATTACCCCACTCGAACACTGCGTTCCCTGAATGCAGGTCTACTTATGGTTCCTAAAGTCTCCAAAAGCAGAACAGGAGTCAGAGCATTTAGCTATCAGTTTTTGCCCGGGAGGCAGACACTGTCTCTACATTTAAGAGTAGGCTTCAAACTTTCCTTTTTGATAAAGCTTATAGTTACCCTAGTTATGCTGCTATAAGATTAGACTGTCGGGGGACCTCCAAAGAAGATGATTGAGTCTGTCTTCAGTTTCAACAATTTCCACCAGTGTCCCAAACATGTTGGAGAAAACAGCAGCTAAAGCTGACCAGTCACACATCTTTCAGTATCTGCGTGGTGTCTCTGCAGCCTGCTGTAGCTCCAACATATGGTCACCTTTTTAGGAGGTGCGCATCAGCTACAGCTTAGCTATGGAGCCTCTGCCTGTAGCTGCAGCTGCTAGGACGTTAATGCCACAACACAGGTATGAATCTGTCTTTAGCTTTTGCGTTTTTCCAGTGAAACTTCATAAGACTGCATTCTTCAAAATTTTAGTGTTTCTACTTGAGTGTTCATGAGAAACCTTTATCTTGGTGTTTTAATATGACACGGCCCACCCCCTTGCACCCATTTGACAAGCACTGTTAGACCATTGGCTTGTGGGTATTTCATTATGGTCCACATGTGTCATGTTGAAACTGTCATGTGGTGTGTTCTTTAAAAATTAACCTCAAATATAAACACAGGCAACAGTGATCTGGCGGGCCTAAGTAAGGTTTGTTTCAAATTTATCTCAAAATAATTCATATTAACACAAACACAGCTGACTTATTTTGCCTTTAAAAGCTTTGTCTAGGACATGGTGTCCAAAGATACGGACAGCATCACTGTGTTTCTTCTCTATTTGCTTTGGTATGGTGTTGCTGTTAATGTGATGAGTAAAGGCAAGAACACAGTGACTTTCTGATGGGTGTTTATCTTAACCAGAGTGTTTATCCTGCTGATGATGAGCAGACGTGAGAGCTGTTCAAGTAGTGTATTTTAGAGGGAAGCCAACATTCCCTGGACCTCCCCTGTGTTGCAGTATCATTTATTGCAGTACCATTTATGGTCATGATTACATTAAACTGAGAACTACCCTTGCAAATGTACACAACAGATTTCATCATCAACTAACTTCAGTATTTAAGCAAGCCTTCAACTCACCACCCACGCATGCACAGGAAGAACATGCAAACTTCACACAGAAAGGCCCCGCCCGACCCGGGGATCGAACCAGCAACCTTCTTGCTGTGAGGCATGTGCACTACCTGCTGCGCCACCGCGCTATATATATATATATGCATGTATTTTTAACTACTTTTCATGAGCAACTGTGCCACAAAGTTGGAAGTTTGGATGGACTGGATAATAAGTTCTGTAGCACTTTATAAATCTGCTGTGATTAATTTAAAAATTGCCATATAATACTTACCAACACTAGAGGGGAACAGATAATAACAAAAAGAGTAAAGCAATAGGTCTACTTATGGGGTACAACATTGTAGTTACAGGGGACTTGACACTGTTGTTACACAGGGTGCTGTTCATGTTGTTATGGAGTACAGTAAGTGCATCTTTTTATGGTGACGTTTATATAGTAAATACAGCTGGACTGGAAACCAGACATGTCCATCTAACAGCCTGGGCAGATGTACAAGATGATCTGACATGAACAGTGCAGGACATGAGCACTATAGTCATTGCAAAACTTTACTTAAAGTAAGTGCTCAATATCAAAATTAGAATATGACATGATATCAATCACCTCATAACTTTCAAACTCAGCACATCTCTTCTGACCTATCTTCAGACAGCTTGTATCCAAAACTTAACTTTTATGATCTGTTTGCAGCTCTCACAGATGGTCACACTCATATACCCCATAATCTCAGAATAGCTACCCTATATACCCACCCTGGGTCTTCTTTAAATTCCTTCAGATTGTTTCTTAGTAGGTCATACTGTAACCTGGTACCTCGCAGTTCAAAGATATGAAAAATATGACAGTATGAAAAATTGCCAGGTTGTTAATGCCTTATTCATTACCTTCACATGTGTTTCCTTGTACCTACACAAATGTATCATTACAGACTGTGCTGGTACACTGTGATTAGGAGCAGTTATGCTGTATGTTTTTGGCCGATATCTAAGACATTATTAAAAAAGCCATTACATGGAGTTATCTACTGACACAAAGCTCTATTGGACATTGAAGACATTACATATTATCAATGTGATAAAACATTTTAGGGAAGGAATGTATTTCTCTCAATGATTGATAAAACATATAATATAATCATTTTATTATTGATCTTGCTGTTTTTGCAACTTTACCTCATCAGATAAATTTATCTTGGCTTGTATCATGTTGGTCTCCTTCAAGACCAATTTCCTGATTTCCTACAGTATCTTCCTTTAATTTATATTTGATTGATCTAAGTGTAGACACAATTAAATCAAAGACAGTAGGTCTATAGTTGTCACAATTAAATCAAAGAGGCATTGGTTCAGTTATGGTCATTACTGTGGCTGCAGTTTATGTTGTTGTATTAGATCACACGTGCTAGTGCTTTGGGCCAGTGTCTTGTTGATAATGTGCCAGTTCCAAGCTTTAGAAAAATATATTGTCTCCAGTGCAGAAATACAGAAGTTCACCTCCTATAAATGAAAATGTGATCAACTCAGTGTTGTTCACCTCACTGTAAATTTTGCCTATCACCAGTTACAAGTTAAAAGTAGTGACGTTCCAAATATAATGAGGTATTTACAGAAAGAGGCCCCAGTTGTTCATTGACTCTGACCCATAATTGACCCTCGCATGGTTCACTAAATATAGAAATCCTACAGCACCTGCTGCCCCTATGGCTTGACAAAAGGCAAGGCCATTTGTTTTTAGACATCAGATGGACAGTATTGCGTTTGCACTCAGTGGAACTTCTAAAAGACTGGAGTGAATCAAGTCGATTTGCTATGGTGCATAAAAACATGACTTGTCATGTTACATAAAAAGACATGGTCACTTTATGTAATACGTTGTTAAAGATTAGTCCAGTGGTTCTCAAACCTTTCTTCTTGTTGTTTCTATTCCCATATGGAGATGCTAACAGTTTCCAAAATATATCTCCAGATGCACTCAGACACATCATCAGTGATGTAAATATAGATATAAGAAATTGTGTGGAATTGATCACAACTAATTGAATTTATTTTCACTATGTACAGGATTATTCTCCTAGCTTTATCCCAATTCAGTATTAACAAAACATCCTCTATTTGGATAGCTGGGTTGAACTTTAGCACATTCATCTTGGTTTGGTGATTGACTTCCCCTGTGTAAATGGTTGTGAAGGCTGTCAGAACCGCTGTTTGGCTCCCCCCGGCCCGTCAGGGAGGGAGTAATTGGGTAGAGAGTCAATAACGGATCTCCCCGGAGACCTCATCGCAGTGTTTGTAATGTGTGCATGGATGATGTGCTGTGTTTACTGCGTCGGCAGCCTTCGCGCACAGTGCTGGAGCAGAAAGCCAAGCTGACGGACGCACGGCCGCTCTTTGCAGGGACGGTACAGCAGCAGCTGCGGTGGAAGGAGAAGCAGAAGAAGATGTCAGTGGCGCTGAAGAGAGGGATTAGCGCTAAAGCCGAGTCCAGAAAATGCGCTGCGCGTTTCTGGAGGTTCTTTCCTCATCTTTTACTGTGTCTCTCTTTGGTGGCATACGCGTCGCTGGGTGCGCTCATGTTCCAGCACATTGAGGGAGGAAACGCGTCCACCAACGTTACTCAGCAAGACTACGCTGAGTTCCTGGATCAGATTGTCAGCACGGTCCAGAACTTCACCGGTAAGTGCCTACAAATGTTGTTAGCCACGAATAAGTTGTGGCACCACCTAATATCAGCAACCAAACGCTGAGAACTCACTTCTACCGACACTGATTACATCTGTGACGGGTATTTCTTCCTCATTGTAATCTATTGCTGATAATAATGCACAATTTGCACCTTGGAAATGCGTATTTCTGTGATGCTAACCATGTTAAGATGTTAATGGCACATGGCACAGTCCGAGCCCTAATTCATTTGCTCTACACTAAACATTTTCTACTGATTTTCAGATGACGCCTCCTGCACACATCAAGACATAGTGAGGAAAGTCAAGACTAAGATGCAATATGAGTTCAAGTCCATATGGCTCCAGAGACCTGACCGGTGGACTTTTTTTGGCTCCATGTTCTTCTGCTGCACTGTATTCACTACAGTCGGTAAATCAGCAGGATTATTATATCTACTGCAAGTTGATGGATTGTATGTGTGTGTGTATGAGAGAGAGAGACTGGAGGAAGTTGAGATGATACAGTGGATCTGTAGAAGTAGAAGTAGTAGTAGTAAAAGTAGAGATTCTTAAAAAAAAACCCAAAAAGAACCTTGAGGAATATTTTATGTTTTGGACTTTCAGTATCACTTTAAACCATCACCAGGGTTAGGTAGACCAGGTTTGCCAGGTGATTGCTCAGTTATATCATTGCCTGATGTTTCACAGGCCGAAACAGTTGGACACGTAGAACATCAACACATGAGGGCAGAAGCTTTGTACCTGCAGCCAAAGCTTCTTTGAAGCTGCTATACTGAATATTTAGGGTTCAAGCGTGTTTATGCCAGTTTTGTCTTCTTTGTCTTCTTCCTTCTATTATTATTATGATTATTATTATTATTAGAATTATTTGTGCTGTGAGCTGGAATGAGCTAGAAAAGTTAAAATGATCTGACAATGCTTCCCAAGAAATGAGTGCCCAATGGTGGCGCTGTAATTAAGGTAAAACAAAATCCATTTTGGGCAGACCACGCCCCTCACATGTAGGTCCAACTGACTTGAAACTGGACACACAAGTTCACAGCTCAATGTGCTCTTCAAAAAAGCCTCTCGGACCATCAATTTTCCTTCCATTTAGATTTTTTTGAAAAACAGTAATTGGAATAGAACTTCTTCAATTTTCACTCTATCAACATCATATTGGGTATGCAGCTTTGCTGGAATGTGATAAATATTTCTATTAAAAATGAGAATGATAGGTTTAAAAACATAGCCTCCATTACCCAAAGCTACACTGGAAGGGTCAGGGCTTAGCAAGAAAATGGCCATAACTTGTTTGTCCAGTGATTATAAACCTTGGCACATATCTTCAGGCCATGATTGGGAATAGGCCTAGTGAGGCATTTTGAGCCTGACCCATAGGGGGGACCACAAAAACCAGAAATGTGTACCTCAAAACCGAGTAGATAGAATGTCACCAATTCAAATGTGCATGCTCCCAGGACAAGTATTAATCAAAACCCGAAGTGCCATATTGATTAGTGCAAATGAACGTGGCCTATGATACGTTAGTCAAGATGCTTTTGAGCAACTCTGAATAAATTCATGGGAGACATCTCTGAAAATACACAGTTTCATTCAAGGCTGATGAAGGGGACAAATGGTAGAACTTTGAGTGAGCAGTTATTGAAATGCTGCAAGCTTTGTGAATGTGAAACAAGTGTGTGATTGGTGTCACACAGAATTAAACTAATTGGCAAAAATTACTTGAACCCAGAATCACAGCTTACAGTTATATTTGTTATAATGATAATTTATTATCCTCTGCTCAAATTGCCACGAGCTGCAATGTGCTGCAAACATGAAACCCCATAACTGGAAATGATGTGAAACTGCTACAAAACAACAAACAGGAAATTACTTCCTCCTTTGCTCCCATCATAATTGCTACATAACAATAAATGCAATTATGGCTCATGATAACCTATTTACACAGATGACCTATACGGCTGTTTTTCTGGTGAGGAAGGGCTGCTTGACCTGTTCTCACATGGTTGATGAGCTAACATGCTATATGCAAATAGAATCACCAGACTGGAAGGACTTAAAATCTCTGTCAATACGAAATTCAACATCTTTTTCTTCTTTCCTAGACCTTAAGCAGAATTTGGCATACATGTGTAAGATCAGTTTACTCAAAAGAAGAACCACACACACACAGCCTTTAAAAACATATATAAAACTATATGTATTTAAGTAATGTAATGGATGATGGTATCTGAGATTCTTGATTGGGTTTGACACTTAAGATTTTTAACACCCTGCGTTAAAAACTGAGGGTATGGAGGTTGAAACATGTTGGTATTTACCTAGTATAAATGAAATATTGAGGAAATATGAGTTGCCTAAAGGGAATTTTTTGTACTTGTACTAGAGACAAAAAATCTGCATATTTTGACCTCTTTTACTCATCTATCCTTTTGCATGTGACATAAATCCACCCCTTGCTCTCAGTATAGATACTGACAACGCATGGGATAAAAATGCAGTACAGAGGTTTCCTTATCCATTTTATTAGCTTATCAGATAATCATGGGACCATGTGATCATATACAATTTAGTCATTGTGGTCTTGCATTCTCATTTCTCTTAAAAAAATTTTCAAACTAAAAAAGTGTGGTTAGATTTGTCTTGGGATTTAAATTCACTCATACAGGTATCAGAGGCCATGTATGTATCATTAAATGATAATTATTGAAGTAATCATGTTTACCCAAAGGCAACTCACTGTGTCGACTGATTTGGTTCATTTCAATTCAAAGTACTCTATCAAACCAGTCACACAGAAAGCAATCTAAAAATATGAATATGTAAGAAAGGTGTTGAAATACACAGTGGTTACTGGCAGTGGCCAATCTGAAGCTGGTCAACAACATCCAACAACACAAGGGCACTTCATGTCAAAAAGGCATGTTCTGTCCAAATGTGTCACGTCTGTTGATTTGTCTAAACGTCTGTCATCATAGGCTAATAGCCTAATCAGTCATTTCTACAGTGAATGATATTTGTTTAACTTTTAACATTTGTTTAACTTTTAACATTTAGCCCAAACACAAGAAAAAGGCAGTAATACAAAATCGTTGTGTGAGCATGTGTGGCTCATTCTGGGAAGTTTTGATCTTCATACATAGTTGAGGGTCTGTGATGACCGCAGGGCTGAGGTGGAGGTTTAGACACCAGTTGTGCTGCTGGCAATCACAAATGCTGATGCAGCAGTTAAGTCACTTAAGTCAGCAGTTCACTTATTTCCATATTCAGCTTACATTATAACTTACATTATTATATCCACCACTACTCCTCCTGGACATCCTGAGATACATTTTCAGTGGTCAGCACAGAGAGAGAGAGCATATGGATGTGGAGGGCCTTTTCCTTTTCACATTTGACAGGAACTGTGATGCTGTCTTAAACACATATTATGTTACAGTCCCAAGAACATCCTTAAAGCTGCTGTAATCAATATTTTTACATTAACAATGGATGAGCAATGAACAATGAACCAACAGAAAATTCTCACCTGACTGTATTTTCCATTCAACTCTGTGTAGCTCATTGTTTTTGTTTAGTGGCCTTCAAATTTACTGTGATGTGAAAAGCTACAGTTTCTGTCCTGTCCTGACTCAGTATCGTAGCTGGTTCTGGCCATCTTGTACAATAGTGCATCCGAGGATCACATCTTGCAGAAGAACACACTGAAAAGAGATGCTGCACATGTTTGACCAGCACTCGCTGTGTCTCATGACACAATATTATCACAAGAGGTGAAACCATGGGAGAAGACCAGTCAGTGTACCAATTTTACTTTGTTGGTCTTTCCCTTCTCACACCCTAAAACTAGCTCGATGCTTGCAGATACCAGGCTGATCTCAAGAAGCACAAACGGGGGAGCAAGTGAATTAGTGAGTTTTGTTAGTTTCTGTCATGTTTGTGCTGGAACTGATTATCAGAGTGAGTGTTGGTCTGGTAGTGGCATTTTATATCTGTAAATGACAACCTGTATTTTTTTAAAACTTGCCTAACAACAACAGCCTTGCAAGTGGTCAGTCATGTTTAAGTCTTAGTCTGTTGTTTTTGTTTAAAGACATGTTTATGCAGTAGAAACTTGGCCAACTTGCTAGTCTCGCTTTGTGAAACACCCTGAGGTCAGATGACCAAACTGCACTGACACATCACTTGTTAGGCCTTTAGAAACACTCCTGTGTGGCACTGAATGGTTATTGACTTCCCATTCTTTTCAGTCAGAAGTTTTCCTTTGTGGTCTGTGTCACTTGCGGTTTGGTGCACTTTGGTGCTAATGACTGTGTGTTCAGCTTATTGTATTGACATTGCCAGGCAGTAAAATTTCGTGCTACATATTACTGCTGCTTTGTCAATGTGTAACAAGCCATACATATACATGACAAGGGGTGTGGTTTTTCGCATAATAATATAGTGTAGTGTATCCACTGTAATACTGAACTTTAGTTTACTTTCCCAGTATCGTATCTTGCGTTTTAGTTATCTTGCCTTTTTGTCATCACTATCACTATCCCAATTGCTGCAGTAACACTGTAAATTCTGCCACTGTGGGATTAATAAAGGATTATCTGATTATAGTAAGTGTGGATCAAACCAGCAACCATTTTATTGGAGGAGGATGACAGGAGTTGAGCAAAATTTCATTCTGGGCATCACTAGAAATCATCCATTCCTGTTTGTTTATGAATTGCCTAATCAATCTCTCCTGCTGAAGTTACCCACAGAGGTAAAACTGTGCCAGCAAATTGTTCTGCTGCACTAGGCAATATTATTACAATAGTGAATCAAATGTATAAATTGAGAGGTGTTTTTCATAGTGATAAGACTATGATCACCAGCTATGCCGTTCCCCTGACCTCTATGAAGAGTTTTAGCGTGTTTCAGATCATTGATTTAGTTTTATGACCTGCAGCTCTACTGTTTGCTTCACTTTCATCACTGTCAACCTTGCTTTCAGCCACAGCAGGAAGCTGTTTTCAGTGAGAAAGCTCTGATGAACCCTCTGTGCACTACCTGCTCAGCGCCAAATGTGACCAACAAAATGTGATTAGCTGTAGAACACAGTTTTAGCAGCATTTTAGCAGCTAATGAGCCAGGTATTTTTCTCAGGAGATGGTAGAAAAAGGGACCAAAGGGGTGTAAATATTGGAACATCAGGTAGCCACACACACAAGGAATTACAGCTGTAATAGCAGTGATATTTAGATTATATGATCTGTTTCATTCACTGTCAGATCTCAAACTTTACTGATCTGATGATGCATTATGATATGTCCTTAGGCAATAAATGGAAATCTGCCTAATACATTCTGGAAGCTGATGTAAGTAACTGTATATAATGTGCTTGTAGTGAAGTATTCACCTCTACATCTGTGACTCAGATAACCACTGTCTTGTACTTGTGGCCTCGACCTGTATGAATACATGGAAATATTCCTGATCTATTCTGCTCTGATTAAGGCCTGCTGGCTAAGTATGATATGAATGTAGCAGTTTGAAGTTATATAGTGCATAGCGCATGCATTGTCTTGTTACATTTCTTCCTTTTTTGAATTCCAATGGCTGCAATTATATTTATATGTTTTTGGGCCTTAATGGAATTAATTAAATGTGTTATTGGAAAAGTAGAAAAGTTAGAAAATCCCCAGACACCAAAACATCCCTCTAAAACCCAAACTGTTGAATTTGTCTTTGGTGGTTTTGCAGTTCTTAAAAGCAGGGTGAGGCCTATTTCACTGCAGGGAGATGAGTCATTGATTGATTGACAGCCCTGAAGTAAAATTATATCCTCACCTTTGTCATATGAAGCCTAGTGTTTTCTCCTGAACTTGCCATTATCATCAACATTGTCGAACAAACCAAGGGCATGACCTCTGAGTCCTCAATTGTAGTGAGATGGGATAACTCTTTAGATTTTAATGGCCCCATGGCCTTTTCTAGGGCCACCCTCAGGACAGTAGTCAATAGCATAATTATCTTCAGTAAGAATTTGAACAAGCATATGCTCCCATTCTGATTTTTTAGCCTTGCAAGTGGCGCAGCTCTTCGCATGGCAGTGTTGGTTGGTTGGTTGACTGGTCAGTTGCACGACCACTTTGTTAAAGACCTAAATCTCTCCACAATTATTTGATCATTTCTAATGAAAATTTGTACAGACATTGAAGTCTGTCTCATGATGAATTATAATGCTAACTTTAGCATATTACCACTGACCATAGATATAAGCTCTCACAGCCACTTGCATGGCCATAGACTCTGTCTGCTCTTTTCCTTGACATGGCATGATGTGAACCTTGTGAAGATACATGAGTAAGTCACTCTCAGATACATACAGATAAGTGGTTAAAGGAAGCCAGCTAATGGCTAATTGCTTAGCTGCAACAGGAAGCCCACAACTCAATGAAGAGAGGGCACACTCAGAAGAGAATGCTTTTTACATCACCACTAAGAGCTCATTAGAGGTTGTTTGAGGTTAGAGGCACATTGTCTTCCATGTTCATTTGTGAGTTGGAAACGGTTGAGACTTTTCTTTGCCATTGGACTGTATCACTATGTGTTAATGTATATTGTTTGAAAAATAAGCATTTACTTTTTGACCTACATTGCATGCATTGCCTTTTATTGTATTTGTATTTTGTTTATTTTAGTTTTATTGATAGTTATCAATGATAAAATGTGCCAAAACTTGGATGAACATTCTTATAGAAGCCTAGTATCCTTGTATCAGGCTGTGTCATCATTAAACTACTGAGGCCTCTGACAAACAGCACCTCAAGCCCATTCTATAGCCCTGACCTAACATGCCTTTAATACACAGTTAGATCCTTCACTTAAGCAAAGAGCAGACTTGGCTTGACCCAGTCTAATATCTACATTGTATCTGCTTAGGGTAAACTACCATGGTTAGCCCAGCTGGCTTGCTTTGCACACCTGAGCTGCACTGTTTACTCCTGTCAGACACCGCTCATAGTGTTTGTTATTTTATTGCTATTTTATCATAATGCTTTATCCATCCATCTTCTATACTGACTATCCCTTTTGGGGTTGTGGGGGGGCTGGAGTCTATCCCACCTGTCACCTCAGCTACACCCTGAACCTGTCGGCTATCGATTGCAGGGCAACATATACAGACGAACAACCATTCATGCTCACACTCACACCTAAGGAGTCACCAATTAACCTAATAAGCATGTTTTTGGTCTGTGGGAGGAAGTCGTAGTACCCGGAGTGAACCCATGCATGCACAGGAAGAAAATGCAAACTTCACACAGAAAGGCCCCGCCTGACCCGGGGATCGAACCAGCAACCTTCTTGCTGTGAGGCACGCGCACTGCCTGCTGCACCACCGCGCCACCCATATTGCTACGCCATTAAATTGGTCATCAGTATAATATTTATGATCTCTCCAGAGCTTCATCATTATTTGACTTCTGAGTGGCGCAGTCATTTTTTTCAAAATAGATTTAGGCTAAATATACCTGCAGGGAAAAAAATTGTCTCTGTTTAAACAATTCACACATGCTGTGCTTCCTGAGTCCTCTGCTCTTTCAAGTCATTATGTATATTTGAATTTTAACATGCAAAGTCTTCTAAGTTGTATGTGTAATCTCTTGATATACAGAGCGCATGATGAATGAAAGATTGGTTTTGAAAATTGTTGGTCAGTATTTTCCAGCATTTAACCCTTTATTTAGTTTTGGTAGAAAAAAATTAATTGTTGTATATTTCCTGGTCAACTAAACATAACCTGTAATCTGATGACTTTGATTAGAAGAGTGTTTGTGCCCCTGATTGCCTTTACCCCCTACAAGGATTTAAAGTATGATGATGATGTGATGCCTTTAAATTAATAAAAGTTGCTCCTGCTTCTCTGAACTAAAGTGTTCATTGTCTCCATTATTGTTGCAGGGTATGGGGAGATCTATCCAGTTACCCTGCCTGGTAAGGTGGCGTGTGTCTTGTATGCCATGGTGGGCATTCCTCTCATGCTTCTGGTGATCCTTGATGTGGGAGACTTCCTCGCCATGCTGATGACCAGAGCCTACATACGCATTCACTCCTTCTGCAAAATCCTCCGCTCCTACACCTGGTCACTAAGGAAGGCTAAGAAGAGGTCAGGAGATTCTAGCCACCGGACCCTGGAGGATGGTACCTTTGTTTTCAGACATGACATTGTGATCCGTGAACCCCTCGACATCCGGCAGGTGCTCCACAGCCAAGCCGATGTACGGCAGAAATCTATCCAGCTCCAAAACAACAAAGAGATCTTTGAGAAGATTCTTGCCAGGGAGAACTTGATTAGAAAGGGCCCACTGCTCAGGACCCTCTCCTGCCCAGAGCTGGACCAGCTGCCACCACCACCCAAAGGATATGCCATATGGGACTTCACAGGGTTAGGAGATGGAATGGAAATGTTGGATGTACCCTTTGTACTGATTCTTTTCATCGTGTTTGCCTACATTTTCTTTGGCGGTTTGATTCTTCCATTGTGGGAAACTGAATTTGAGGGTTTTGACCCGTACTACTTCTGCTTCATCACACTCACTACCATTGGTTTTGGCGACATTGTACCCAATCACCCCAAGTATTTCATGCTTACATCACTCTTCATCATTGTAGGCATGGCCATCATGTCCATGGCTTTCAAGCTGGGCCAAGCACGAATTGTAATCTTCTACCGCCAATTCTTCAAGTTCATCAGCAGGGGAAATGTGAAGACTTTCAAAAATGAAGAGAACGATTAAGTCACCGGGAGAATCTTTGCTTCATGTCCAAGAGGTGCACAAGTTCACAGTCCTGGTTTTGACGTTGGCCAGAAATGTGAGTTTGTGGGAACTTGTCATTCAGTGCATTCTTTGTGCTGGCTGTTAAGTTTTAAGCATGAGCAAAATAAAAATTGTGCATGTGCCAAAAGCTTTTGCCCAGTGAAGGAGAATGATATTCAAGTTGTTTCTCATTAAGAAGAACTTCAATTTCAGCATATCAAGATACATTATCTTGTCAAGGAATGACTATTAACTGTATTGTAGTACTATATGATATGCCCACTGTAGCAATTGTACTACCTTACAGCACTATAGATGGTCAACACAGTAGTGTTGCTTTTGATGAAAAGTCAGCACTCCAGATTTCTTACTTCCTTCTAAGAAAATCAAATAAAATGCATTTTAAATTCAGTTTTGTTTGTTCTTCTAAACCTCAATTAATAAAATGATCTGAAATTAACAAACATTCAGCATAAACAAATATTGCATTTTCCGAATTGTAAAATTAGCATTAGGGATCTGATTGTAAACTTTACATAAAATGGAAATTTGTCTTTGACAATGGCATTAAAAACACACAAACACACACACACACACACACACACACACACACACACACACACACACACACACACACATCACAGACAACACTATGCACAATAAAAATATATAAATAGGAATGTATAAGAAAAACTATTAAATCAGTCCAGTTTGCTCCAGAGGAGTTCAAATATATAGATAAATAAATGAGTAAGATATAGTGCCTAACTGCATACATCTATCTGACCGTCGGCAGTTCTTGGTCACAGCTGATGGAATGAATGACCACTTGTAACCATTCTTCCTTGCCATTGGGACTCCAAGTCTCCGTCCTGATAGCAGCAGCTGGAAAGAACAATGAGGGGATGAGTGGAATCTTGATAAACCTGTAATGCCTTTTTCGTTAAAATCTTTAAGTACAAGTGTGGGAGTTGATGTTGTTTATGTCCAATGATCTTTCCAGCCTGGTTGACGAATTGTACCAGTGTGTTCTTCTGTTTGACCGAGAGGTGCCAATACCATGACACGATGTTGAATGAACACACTCTCGGTCAGTGATTTGTAGACCATGGTATTTGTGTACTGGCTGGTGTTCAGACTCCTGAGTTTCCTCAGAAGGGCCAGGTGCTATCTCCCTTTCTTGTACACATAGTCATGTACATAGTCATGTTACACATGGTTTTGGATTTAACTGGTTGTCTATTATTGTTCCAAGGTATGTGAATTGAGTGACCTGCTCCACTTCCTGACCCTTCATGCTGATTGGCTTGAAGGTGGGCACAGAGTCTTTGTTGCCTCCTCTCTTGCTGCTTCCCAGCCACATCTCCTTGGTCTTGGTGATGTTAAGATCCCGGAAGCTGATGTTGTCTCCAGTGCTTATCATCCGGAATCCCAGGGCACGCTGGAGCACTGGCATCAAACTCCATGCTACGCAAATATTGCTTGGAAACAGCAAAACACTGGGAAGATGGAGTCCCATTTGCTTTGTTTGCGGCTCGTGAATCTGTCCAAGAATCTTTAGGATTTAGTCCAGCCGAGCTTGTTTTTGGCCACGTACGTCGTGGTCTCTTAACGTACTGAAGGAAAGATTTCTCTCAGTGGATCTGTTCCCGGAGAGGGATGTGGTGAAACGTGTGTAATATCCGCGAGCATCTGCATCACGCCTGTTCCTTTGCGAGGGCAGCACTCGCGGATTCACAGACTGAAATGAAAAAGCAGTTTGACTGTTCTGCCGCAGACTGCCAGTTTGAAGTCGGAGATCAGGTGCTGGCCCTGCTGCCAATTCCTGGCCTCT
Organism: Chaetodon trifascialis; assembly: GCF_039877785.1. Lineage (NCBI taxonomy): Eukaryota > Metazoa > Chordata > Actinopteri > Chaetodontiformes > Chaetodontidae > Chaetodon > Chaetodon trifascialis. Next base: position 3,745,145 of record NC_092068.1, read on the forward strand.
CTGCACGTTTCGCTGGTCCTTATGCCGTTCACCAAAAACTGAGCACCACAAATTACATTATTCACATACCTGACAGGCGACACAAAAACCATCTTTGTCACATAAACATGTTGAAGTTATATCACTCATGCGACAAATTCGACACCATAGCAACAGGTGCAGCTCCGCTAGCTGAAAAGTGCTCTGCGCTCATCGTCACTGAGCAAAGGCCCGATGATGCAGACGGACTGTCTGCACGTCACACTGCTCTGATGAGCGCCCGTCTCCCAAACTCGGAGATGATCAAAGAACCGACTCAGCAACTCAGACATTTGACATCCTCACAGCAAAATGACATTTTGACGTTAATAAATTAGTTCCTGTATCTTTTCGGAGACATCCCCTCTCGAATCACCGTGCTCCAGCATGATATTGATGTAAAAGATGCTAGATCCAATCAAACAACATCATTATCGTGTGAACCCAGTCAAAAGGGAGTTAATGAAAAAGGAAGCCCAGTATTTACTCGACAATGGTTTGGCAAAACCCAGTTCCAGTGCATGGAGCTCTCCTTGCCTTTTGGAAGGCAAGCCAGATGGCACACCGCGCTTCATTGCGGATTTTCGTAAGGTGAACGTGGTCACAGTGCAAGATTTGTATCCTCTACCACGCATGGAGGATTGTGTGGACAACATAGGCTCCGCCAAATTTGTCACTAAGCTTGATTTACTAAAAGACTATTGACAGGTGCCTCTCACTAAACGCGCCTCCGAGATCTCCGCCTTCGTCACCCCTGACTGTTTTTTACAGTACACTGTTATGGTATTTGGTATGTGCAATGCGTCCGCCACGTTCCAGCATCTGGTTGGCATCGTTCTAGCAGGTGTGAAAAACTGCTCCGCATATTTGGACGACCTTCTGGTGTATTCGTCCACCTGGACTGAGCATGTTGACACCCTCACAGAAGTCTTTCATCGTCTTGCGCGTGCTTCCGTCACTCTGAATTTGGCCAAATGTGAGTTTGGGAAGGGAACCGTAACCTATCTGGGCCGACAGGTGGGCCAAGGTCAGGTCAGGCCAGTCGAAGCAAAATTCAGTGCAATAACAGAGTTTCCTGAACCAAAAACCCGCTGAGAGCTGAGGTGTTGGCCAGTTATTACAAAAAACTTCTGTAGAGACTTCTCCACCATCGTGCAGCCTCTCACTAATCTCACGAGTCTGAAGGTCAAGCTCAGCACGCGTTTGAAAGCGTCAAAACTAGGGCTGTAAGTTTAACGCGTTAATTAGATTAATTAATTACGCTGCAAATTAACGTGCTATAAAAATTAACGCAATTAATCATGAGTGGCAAGTCAATGCGCAAGCATTTTAAATTTGGCCCTTTGAGTGACCCGTAGGCTGCATCCTACCTGCGCTACTAGTCAAAAGCCGGGTGACAACAGACGTGGATGCGACACCGGAGAGCGAGGCAAGCCTACTTGGACCTTTGAACGGCAAGTTTATTTATAAAAAGAACAAAGACGGGACTATTAACAAGAACGCAGTGATTTGTACCTTGTGTAAAAAAGAATTTTCCTATCACCGTAGCAGCTCCAGCCTGAATTATCATTTAAACGCTAAACATGTAGTTGCTGCTAGTGCCGCTAGTGCTACCGTGAGCTCACTCCACCAACCCACACTTGCTGAGTTAGGAAAACGAATGAGCAGAGCCACGACAGAAAAACTGACAAACTCAATCGCAAAGTGGGTTGCTGCTGATTGCAGGCCGATTTCAATCGTGGAAGACGAGGGCCTAAAAGAGGCGTTTCAGATAGCGTCATCTGACTCTAATTTCCAGCTACCGTCGAGAACTACAGTGATGAAAAGAATTCACCAGCTGTAATGTGAATGTCAGTGAATTGTCATGTCCTAGAATTCAAATTCTTTATTTGGGGATCTTTAGCAGATATGAGATTAAAATGTGATTAATTAGATTAATTAATTACAAATCCTGTAATTAATTAGATTAATTTTTTTAATCGCCTGACAGCACTAGTCAAAAACCTCCTGTGTCACGCACCTGTCCTCACCGCTCCTGATGTCTCTTGCCCTTTCCTGTTGGAAGTCGACGCAAGTGCAGTAGGGGCGGGGGCTGTTTTGATCCAAGCCGACCCAACTGGGATCGAGCACCCCATCAGCTACTTCTCGAAAAAGTTCAGCCAGCATCAACTGCACTACTCCACGTTTGAAAAAGAAACTCTTGCGTTGCTATGGTTCCTCCAACATTTCGAGGTGTATTTCGGGTCCTGCAGCTCCCCACTCGTTGTTCACACTGACCACAATCCACTCGTGTTTCTGCAGCGCATGTACAACCATAACCAATGGCTCATGCGCTGGGCCTTGTTTGTGCAGGAATACAAGTTTTTGATTGAGCACAAGAAAGGAGCAGATAATGTGCTCGCTAACGCTCTATTCAGAGTGTGATTGCGTTTTTTTCTGTGTTATTGTATCATTGTATCAAACCCCTGGGTTTGAATTTGTGTGGGGGGGTGTTACGGGCGTTATGTGTTTGAACGCATTTAAAACATTCATTCATTCATAAGTATCTCCAGTTCTGCAGCGTGGGGACTGTGACGTCATCGGGGATTCCCTTGTGCGGTGGCTCCTGATTCAGAGATACCTCCCGACAGTCCCGGACCCGTCCCCTCGCTGAGTGTACTGCCCTATCCCGTAGTTCCACCTGGTCTCTCCTCCCCTCCATTCATCAGTGCCCGCTCCAATACGGGCACTACCGCATATTATAAAAAGAGTGTGCCGTCGCCACCGACACAGCTGTGATTCAGTTGGCCTCGTTGTGCCTCTTCGAAAGAGTGTAATATTGTTAGTGCTTGCGAGTCCTGTGTAGATCCTGCTTTGTTTTTAGGTCTGCCTGTGAGTTTAGTTTGGTTAATTGCACTGAGGCACTAGGTTTGGGGAGCTGGGCTATAATTAGTTTACTGAGTTTTTCACACATCACCGTGCACCACACTACAGGTAACTTTTATGTTAGCACACTAGGTTTATGGGTGGCTGTTCCCCTGTATTTTTGTCAAGGTTAGAAACAGTGTAGATAGATCAATTTCTTCTTTAATTTTTCTTTGTATGGTAATTAGTTTTGGGGTGGATTTGGGGATAGGCATAGCTGGTTTTTGTTTGTTTTATGATTTGCCACCACCCGCGTAACTCGTAACACCTCTGCAGTGCCAGGGCAGCCTATTACTCTGCACTAATAGAGGAACATAGGAACAATCCCAGGTTTCTCTTCAACACTGTAGCCAGGCTGACAGAGAGTAATAATTCTGTTGAGCCATGTATTCCTTTAGCTCTGAACAGTAATGACTTCATGAGCTTCTTTAATGATAAAATTCTCACTATTAGAGACAAAATAGTACAGAAACCGTAGAAACTGTTATTCAAACTGTCGCAGTTTTAGACTGTTTTACACCTGTCGACCCTCACCAGCTAATTTCAATAATTTCATCATCAAAATCATCAACCTGTATTTAAGACCCTATCCCAACTAAGCTGCTTAAAGAAGTTTTACCTTTAATTGACTCTTTCATATTAAATTATCAGATTATCAGGAAGTACTCAATAAATTTTCATTGCTATGCAGATGATGCCCAGCTATATTTATCAATGAAGCCAGAAGAAACCAGTCAGTTAACTAGACTACAAGCATGTCTTCAGGACATAAAGACCTGGATGACCTGCAATTTTCTGATGCTAAACTCGGACAAAGCTGAAGTTATAGTGCAAGGCCCTAAACATCTTAGAAACTCACTTCCTGATGACATGCAGTTATGGATGGCATTGCGCTGGCCTCCAGCACCACTGTAAAGAATGTGGGAATTATCTTTTATAAGGACATGTCCTTTCACTCCCATGTAAAACAAATTTCAAGGACTGCCATTTTTCACCTACGTAACATTGCAAAAATCAGGCATATTTTGTGTCAAAATGATGCAGAAAAACTAGTCCATGCATTGGTACCTTCCAGCCTGGATTATTGCAATTCCTTACTATCAGGCTGCCCAAAGTCGTTGCTGAATGTTCTCCAGTTGCTCCATAACGCTGCAGTACGTGTTCTGACAAAAACGAGGAAGAGAGATCATATTTCTCCAATATTAGCCACTCTGCACTGGCAGTAAAGTTTAGAAGAGAATTTAAAATTCTCTTCCTTGCTTACAAAGCCATAAATGGCCAGGCAGCTTCTTATCTAAAAGAACTCATAGTACCTTATTACCACACTGTGTAGCACTCGTGTCAACCAACACCACTGTCTATGCCCCTGGACCAGTTCTAGGCTCAAAGGAGTGAGGAAGCACTATAAAAAATAGACCAAAGACCACAGACTTTGAGTGTGAGAACCAGCAATTTAGTGAATGTGAACAAAATAAAGCACATACAAATGCACAACAAAATAAAATACAAATTATCCTGCATGTAACAAAGGTAAGTATAATAGAGGTAAGTGTGACACACTTTCCCTTTTTTTCCTCTAGGTCAGAAATTGTTCTTTTAGGTTAGACAGTGTATTGTATTACTTTTGACTAGTTTAGACTAGGTTAGACCAGTCTATTAACTGTCTCCTTTTTTAGATAAATAAGTTGTAACTTATTTTTGTTTCACTGTTTTTCTTGAGTTAACTCTTTTTCTTTTTTCTCCTTCTCAGGTAAAAGTACAAATGCACCTTTTCCCAAAATCACATCAATTACAATGAAACACAATCACCATGGATCACAATGTTTACAATTATGAAACAAAGGATGGTGTCAAGTGTGACATTTAATTCAGTTCAAGTTCAGTTCCGTTCAGTTGTTTAGGCAGTTTGAATCTAGTTCAGAGAAAAGTCTGTATCCAGTTGAATCCAGCTCAGAGAAAGTCTTCTCTCAGTTCAAATAAAATAAAAGATAAGTCCACACACTCCTACCGCTCTGGCAGCGAGTTATCACAGTCCAACCATACTCAGCAGATCCCCTCACTGGCACGATGAAGTTGAGAACGTAGTCACTGGGTCTGGCTCGCTGTCTCCTGCCTGTGTGTGTGTCGCACACACCACAGAATCCTCGTTCTGACTGAGCTTTTAACAGAAGCAAAAAACTTGACCTGTACAACAGATCATAACCAAAATAAATTACTACTAATAATTAATGACTCAACAATGTTTTTCAGCAGCTGTGAATCCTAACATTACCACCACATTCACCAGGCCTAAAATGGCGGCAGAGCGGCATACATACATATTTCAAACAAATTAACTTTTTAATCTAATTTTAATCATGAGGTTTTAACTCTTGGTGAATCAAAAGTAACTTTTTTTTTTTTACTGATTCAACATTTTTATGTATTTTAGTTAACTATTTATTTATTTATTTATTTTTGTAACATTTTAAGGTTGGTTACAACTGCGTTCCCAGAATGCAGGCCTACTTATGGTCCCTAAAGTCTCCAAAAGCAGATCAGGAGCCAGAGCCTTTAGCTATCAAGCTCCTCTGCCAGGTCGAGCTATGTATGGTTATTTTGCAAGGTAAGTTTCCGAAACAGTGGCAGGACATGTTCTAGTTTAAGTCGTTTATGGTGAAAGAATTTCATGATTAAAGGTCGTCCTCTTAAGGTGCTGGTATAACATTAACAAGATAAGGTCCGGTAATTCAAGTGCATACGAGAAGTTTCACTTCTGACAGGACTGACAGATGCTTCACTGTATGTAATGTTCAGTGATAGAATTGCTGAACACAGAAATGGTATGCCCAGCACACAGTGCCACTCCAGTGTAATTCATAGATTACAGATTTGTTTAAATTGTTGCACTTGGTAAAAGTTTCAGCATGGCAGAATGAAACAGTTAATTATTAATGCAGATTGATTATTTTTGTCTTGGAAGCAGCTTTGCTGCCTTGTGCACAAACATATTTTGCACAGTTACAAGACATCATCTGTTGATAACTGCAGTAAAACTATAACGTTTATGACTAACTGACAATGAACCACTACCTTTTCACTATCATAAAGCATTCACACAACAGACTGAAGTGACACGTGACGATTACTCATCATCGATAAGAAATGAATTTAGCATAATTCCATTTATAGTGTGACTTTGATATATTCTGCGGGACTCATAGGTGTAATACTACTGGAGTGCACTGGATGATGCCTCAGCACTTTTTTCTCCAAGTGAGGAAGCAGAATATTGCAGTTCACTCAAGCTGTCTTAGCTCAGTTTTCACAGCCTATTAGATGAGCTTGACCTCTGCACTTTTCCTCAGAATGGATTTTTCAAATGTGGCTTCATTTGCTCAACACAAGTAAATGAAAGTATTTGAAACACAAACTGCATGTGTTCATTTGCCTATATTGCTTAATTCAACACTAATTACAACCTACTGGATCCATGGTATGACCTACTGGTTTTTGATTGGCTGACTGCTGTGTAATATTCTCAACATAATGAAATTATTCATTAAGTCAGTTTGACATTTGATCATGTGTTGACTAAACACACCATAGCCGACTCATGTATGTAAACTTCCCACCGTAGCAACAGGGCCCCTACATACCTGTAACCGTGAGCGTGCAGGAATGTAGGTTCTGCATAGCTGTGCACTGGAACAGAGGTATTATTATCAGGCCATTTGTCACAGCCAAAGTGATATATCATGTTTGTGTGTCATCTTTGCATCACTGTCTTGTCTGTTGTTCAAAGTGGCACCGCCTTGTTCAACATGAACCAGCAGCCAGTCTGTCTTTGATAACTGTTTGGCTTATGCTGCCGGCAGTTACAAGACATTCTTATTTGAATAAACATAACTGACTGGATTATTATTCGTTTAAGTTGACTGCAGAGAGAGAGAGAGAGAGATCAACTGGGTGAGCTGGATTGTGTGACATGTGTGCTGGAAAGCAGGACTCAAATGCAGAGAGGAAGTTCTCACAAGTTTATTAACAAAGTAGCAACTGAAAATACTCAAAACAGGCGGCCTAGTTCAGGATGAAGAACGTAGTCTCTGCTGGAGAACACTCAACAGCTTCTAGTAAGGAAAACACAAATCTCTGTTATGGGAAAGCACACAGGCGGATGAAAAGGAAAAAGGTGCTGGAGGGAAACTCGACAGCCACCGGTAAGGACACAAAAAATCTCCACTAGGGAAAGCACACAGGCAGAACTAAAATAACTGGTGCCGGAGAGAACTCAACAGTCACTGGTAAGACAACAAAAAACTCAGCTAAGGGAAAAAGGCACGCAGGCAAACAAAAACAACAAGCGCTGGAGAACAACTCAACAGTCACTGCAGAAGGAACAAAAACCTCTGTTAAGGGTAGGGCTCACAGGCAGGTAAAGGAAACTCACAGGTGAATAGCGAAAGCACTGGACCAGGGACCAGGAGATTGTTCTGTGACGAGACACAAAGGCATGAGCAAAGGATCATCTGGCACCAGAGTATGGGAGAAGCCTGCTTAAGAAGGGGAGTCCTAATGAGAGGAGATTAGTGACAGGTGTGTCAGGTCGGCGCTTGCCTCAGGGAAGATCAGCCCTGCCCCTGCCACGCTCCAGCCCTGGAAACACATAGAGGCAAGATCAGAGCAGGGGCCCGTTGCACAAAACTAGGATAAGGGATTAAGCCGGGATATGTTGGTTATCCTGGTTCAACTTATCCGTGATCCGGTTGCACAAAGGCAGGATAGCGGAAAGTGGGATATGTTATGGGATAAGTTACCATGGAGATTTATTCTGTGGAGCTAGCCTGCTCCAGACCAGGCTAAGTTCCAGGATTGATTTAATCTCATCCCTTATCTCAGTCAGCAGTCATCACAAATGGAAACCAATAGTTATTCCACTGACCACTACACATTGTCATCACATTCAACTAGATCCACTGTCATTATTTAAACATTAACACAAAACATAAGCATCATTAATTTCAATTTAAATTAATTTCATTAATTTCAATCATTGCAGATAAATAATGATTTTAGATGATGTTGCAATCATCAGATATGAGACAGTTTCCCATAGACTATATATAAAATACACATCCAATATAAATATAAATATAAATATAAATATAAATATAAATATAAATATAAATACACATCAAAGAGTAACATGATGCCCTTTATTGAATAAGGATAAATCAAAGCATCAGTTCTTTTCCAAACTGAAGTCACACAGTGACTCTACAAGATAGAAAGCACAGAATCAAAGCATATTATACGTACGGAAGCAACCGCTTCAGTTGGACGGTTCACGCCTCCGCGTCGTCCATTCATTTCTGATAATGGACACCTCGAAGGGCATTATCCCGCTTATACCATGGTCACTTACGAAAGAAATACATATTAAATCAATTATTAATATGTTAATGTTGTTTTTTACCGTTAAAGTTTTTAACAAGAAGCAGCTGAGTGGACTATAATATCGCTCGTTGTGACGCGTTGCCAAGGTAACCGGCTCTGGCCACAGAACCTGCAGCTCGGTCGGCCGCAGCTGTTATATTAGACCTAATCAGTGGAGGGAAGTGAGATGATTGCTTAACGTTATGTTACATGATACAAAGTATCATTTCAGAGGGCAAGTGCACCTGTTACTGCTTGTGTGTATCGTTTTTATTGCAAGAAACATTATCCACCATTGACTCTGATCATTAAATGTGTATCAAGCAAGTAAGTCTATCTTAAATCGTTTTTATAAATATTATCCACCATTCACTCTGTAAGTAAGTAAAGTAAGTAAGACAGAAAGACAGGCGACAAACTATTCAAAATTAAATGCAACATTGCCGTTGATCATGAATGTCTTGCCGTTGTGATAAATAAACTAATTTAGGACAATCAGTCTATTTGACCGGAACTTTTTTATAGGTGTCCTACAACACTTTTTAACAGACACCCTGCAGCCAATCAAAATCAAGTATTCATCCAGACCATGGTATAACAAGGAGTTATACAGTCTGATGGAGTTACATTTACACAATTTCACTTACAATTTCAACTGATTCATAATCAGAGTACAACTATGTTTTCGGAGATGTTAATCAACTATTTGGATTGTAATTGTGATGTTTCAGCGGAGCAGTGAGTGGGTATTTGTGCACTACAGTCTGCAATACTTAACCACGCTTTCTCTCATTGTTTTATAACTGTGGCGGTGTTGCCTTTCTTTTTAATTTGGTCCTTCACCTCCTCGTAAGCCTCCATGAGGACTTTTGCCTCCGACGGGGAAAAGCACGCTGCTCTCGTTGCCATGGTGAATCGGTGAATCTGTGATCGATGGCGGGGTCTATTTGAGGAAGCCGCGTGCACATACTTATCCAGGATAGGTTTCACCTGGCTTGTTGAATCCGTGTCTGCTCATCCTGGCTTGGTCTTTGTGCAACCGATTAAGCCTGGACGCTCATGTTTTGGATTGGTTGAACTCAGCTCAGTCACTTATCCTGGATGTCTTAATCCCAGTCTTGTGCAACGGGCCCCAGGTCGCAAAAACACAGCCACAACAGATTGGCTTTTAAGAAGAGAGCAACGCACCGTGCTGTCAATTCAAAAGCTTGTCTCAACACAAACGGTCTATGCATTCAAGGCAATGCAGAGACAATGAATTTTCAGCTCTACTTCACATTTTGTAGTTTTATTGTTTTCCAGGTTTCTGGGAGACAGTAGAATATAAAAGAGCCTGTTGAGATTGGTCCTTACTTCACAGGTAATAAATGTTGTCTTTTACTTTTTTTTTAGAACTTTTTTTGTTTTTGTTTTTGTTTCAAAAGGAAATATTTGTTATCTCAGTGATTTAGGTTGGGCCAGTTGTATAACTAGGCCCATGCCCATTGGCCCACCCACAGCACCGTGCCTGGTGCCTGATGGAATAGTGTACACAATGGATGGATGGATGATGTCCATTTTATTATCCTTTGTTGTGATGCTCATCAGTGATTAAACTTTCATCCATATTGTATTTTTCATCACAATTTCACCACCATAGTGTCCGGCCTGTACTAATGCATTTTCATCATTGGTTTCCTGTATGCTGCCTTTTCTATTGAGAAGGTGCATGTTCCCTTTAAGTGTGATGTTTTTCCTCCACTTGTGCAGCTCCACCCATGATTTCAACCGCTGCATGTCAGATTGCTTCAGACTGTAGAAGACAACTACACTTTTCGCTAAATAGAAGTGACTGCGAAAACAACTTGTATTTTCTGTGTTGTGAAAAATGTGCAGTATTGATATATTGGTCAGACCATGTTCTGGGGACTCTGCATTCATGCATTTGAATGACATGTGCCATTCGTTTACAGATACAGACAGAGACTGTCTGCATCTGTCTTTTACCAGTACCGTAGATTATGGTCTACAAAGCCTGCATCTACTGATTGTTCTTGTGCTTAATGTCATTCAGTGTGTTTTTACTACATCATCAGACATTTTCTATTTCACGCTTTCAGTTCCTCCAGCAGAAAACAATGGGATCAAATTAGTGCTGTCAATCAATTAAAATATTTAATCACAATTAATCTCATGAATGTCATAGTTAACTCGCAATTAATTGCAAATTAATCGCACATTTTTATCTATTCTAAATGTCCCTTGGATTACTATTTTAATACTCTTATCCCACATGGAAAAGTGGATAGGCTTGCTTTGTGCAAATGTTTTTTTATTGAAAACAACGTGTAGTGTTATATTTCACACTAACATTCTCACTTTGAGCAGTCATTCACCTTTGAATGAATCAAATCTCACACAATTTAACACTGTCAATAAACAGATGACAAAAAAATAAATACTTGGTTACAAAAAAGACCCTTCAACAACCCTTTCTAAGGGATCAAAACAGGGTCATACAAGCTAAAGTTACAAAGTGCACATCATTGTAAACTAGGACTCAGCCTATAGTGCAGTTAAACCATGGCTTAAACTTTCCTTTCTTGAGTTTCCTTTGAACATACAAGCAGTCAGACTATACTGCTCTTCTGTTTATTCACCAGAGGCTCATCAACGCAGCCTCTTATTTCTCTGCAGAAAGAATGAACATTACTGGCTATGACTGCAGTAAGCTCGTTCTTAGTGGCGGTATCCATATGCCTCTGTCGAAAGCCATCCATTGTCACCTGGTTTTGACAAGGAGGCGGCGGAGAATTCACATTCGCCGTGTGTTTGGCCATCAAGTGGTATTTCAGACTTGATGTGCTGCGGTGATAATTCAGTTCACACCAACAATACACACAGATAACTTTGGTCTTGTCAGTCGAACCATCTGGCAACTTTTTGAAACTAAACTTTCCATTCAGAATCTTGTTCGCATCCAATTCGGCGTTTCAGGACCTGATTGCTAAAGAGGCTGGATGTTCACAGAGCTCTGTGTCCAAGCACATTAGTAGAAAGGCAAAGGGAAGGAAAAGATGTGGTAGAAAAAAGTGTACAAGCAATAGGGATAACCGCACCCTGGAGAGGATAGTGAGACAAAACCCATTCAAAACTGAGGGGGAGATTCACAAAGAGTGGACTGCAGCTGGAGTCAGTGCTTCAAGAACCACCACTCACAGACGTATGCCAGACATGGGTTTCAGCTGTCGCATTCCTTGTGTCAAGCCACTCTTGAACAAGAGACAGTGTCAGAAGCGTCTCACCTGGGCTAAAGACAAAAAGGACTGGACTGCTGCTGAGTGGTCCAAAGTCATGTTCTCGGATGAAAGTAAATTTTGCATGTCCTTTGGTAATCAAGGTCCCAGAGTCTGGAGGAAGAGAGGAGAGGCACAGAATCCACGTTGCCTGAGGTCGAGTGTCAAGTTTCCACAGTCAGTGATGGTTTGGGGTGCCATGTCACCTGCTGGTGTTGGTCCACTGTGTTTCCTTAGGTCCAAGGTCAATGCAGCTGTCTATCAGGAAGTTTTGGAGCACTTCATGCTTCCTGCTGCTGACCAACTTTATGGAGATGCAGATTTCATTTTTCAACAGGACTTGGCACCTGCTCACAGTGCCAAAGCTACCAGTACCTGGTTTAAGGGCCATGGTATCCCTGTTCTTGATTGGCCAGCAAACTCCCCTGACCTTAACCCCATAGAAAATCTATGGGGTATTGTGAAGAGGAAGATGCGAGATGCCAGACTCAACAACGCAGAAGAGCTGAAGGCCACCATCAAAGCAACCTGGGCTCTCATAACACCTGAGCAGTGCCACAGCCTGATCGACTCCATGCCACGCCGCATTGCTGCAGTAATTCAGGCAAAAGGAGCCCCAACTAAGTATTGAGTGTTGTACATGCTCATACTTTTCATGTTTATACTTTTCAGTTGGACAACATTTTTAGAAATCCTTTTTTTGTATCAGTCTTAAGTGATATTCTAGTTTTCTGAGATACTGAAATTTGGATTTTCATTAGCTTTTGGTTTAAAATCATCAAAATTAAAGAACTAAACATTTGAAATATATCAGTCTGTGTGTAATGAATGAATATAATATACAAGTTTCACTTTTTGAATGGAATTACTGAAATAAATCAACTTTTCCATGATATTCTAATTTTATGACCAGCACCTGTACATACTTAAGTATAGTCATACTAATATCTTAGAATTGTATTTAGTACAGTGCTTGGTTGGGTGCACCTACTTTTCAGCATTTACGTAATAATTTGACTTGGTACAATGGTGCAATCAGTCACCTTCATCTGTCAGTATGTCGCCATCAACTCCACTGTTTTATTCCATTTTTGATCGCTTTATTTTTAAGTGCATTTTTACTACATTTTATCCAGTGATTGTGTGCCCTAGCTGTTACAAACCCATCAGTTGCTAAACACATAACGTGACAATGAATAAACAATAATGACCACTGAGTGATTCTGCACCAGGTCAGTGGAAGCCCTGTGGTGTTAGCAACAGCAGAGCACAAGATGGTGCTGCTGTAAAACAGAGAAAGTGTGAGAGTGAACTCTCACAGTTAGCACCAGACTGTATTTCTACTTGTAGCTCCAACACTGACTTTTCCACTGGTTTATTTCTCATTTATGTTTGTTCTGGAAGAAATAACAACATCTTTGCATTTGTGTAAAAAACATGTATTTCTCTGTGGTAATCTCTCTTTTTGAATTGGAATCAGGTCTGTTTGTGCTAAACAGTACAGGGACCCTTATGGCAGATGGACCACAAATTACTGGCAAGTGGTAACATAGACCTGCATGGTGACAGTGCATTCTCATCACTCTCCTAATAATCTGAGTAATAACACGAGGAGAAATCACTTAGATGTGAATGCAAGGACTCACGTTTTATAGTGATTGCAATGTTTTTCTCAAAAACACTATAGGAACTATATAGGAAACAGGGATGCTGAGGAACCTGCAGCACCCACTTAAACCAGGCCTTATAAAAACCATCAGTTGATACAGAAGTGCTGGAACTTCTGAGTTCTGTTCCAGAAATAAAGAAAACCTCATCCGAAATCCCACTGGCATTTTTACTAATGCTAAAAATCAAAGATCCAGCCTTAGAACAGAGCCTTTCTGAGCGTTATGTCAGGTCGCCTTCATGTGTCCAGATAAGGACGGTGGTCCATTGAAAACACAGTCTCATATTGTTGCTCCTTCAAACACAATTTCCCTGAACGTCATGGCTAAAAAGTGAAATGTCTCATTTCTGAGGAAAATATCTTGCTCTTAGCTGCTTAATGTTCCACTATGATGTTTTTCAGAGTTAATAGTATTTATGTAGATTAAAATGATATGCTAATGTAGCATTATTAGCTTTATTAGCATTATTCCATTAGTTCCTTACTAATCCACATATTTAAGTGGATCCACCCTAACCAGTCAGACAGCAGACTGATATACAGTGACAGATGTAAAACGCTTTGTTAAGAAATTCAGCAACAGTAGCAACATGCTCTGGTTTTCTAGTTGACAAAACACAGGAGTTCTGTTCATGGATTGAAAGGGGATCACACATCTTAAATATACAGTATAACTTTCATAATAACACCTTGACCATCACCATGTATCAGTAAGGGTGATGAGGATGAGTACAGGGCTGCTGTGGACAACTTTGTCACATGGTGCGAGCAGAACCATCTGCAACTAAATGTGGCGAAGACTAAAGAACTGGTAGTGGACCTGAGGAGAACCAAGGCACCGGTGACCCCTGTTTCCATCCAGGGGGTCAGGGTGGCCATTGTGGAGGATTACAAGTACCTGGGGGCACACATTGACAATAAACTGGACTGGGTAAACAACACTGACGCTCTCTACAGGAAGTCGTCTCTATTTTCTGAGGCGACTGAGGTCCTTCAACATCTGCCGGACTATGCTCAGGATTTTCTGAGTCTGTGGTGGCAAGTGCTATTCTCTAGCACTAGAGCATTCTTCTCTCTAGTGTCAGAGAGAAGAATGCTGACTAAGCCACAGACTATCTTGGACAACGACTCACACCCACTTCATGATGTGCTGGCCAGGCACAGGAGTACGTTCAGTGAGAGACTCATCCCACCAAAACTCAAGACTGAACGCGACAGGAAATCATTCCTGCCTGTGGCCATCAACCTGTACAACTTCTCCCTCTGAATGGCCCTTGGACTTTTCACTTAAACTGACACATATTTGACCAATTCAACTTTGCACATCCTTTTGTATATATTGTTTATTTTTTCTCAGTATATATATATATATGTGTGTGTGTGTGTGTGTGTGTGTGTGTGTGTGTGTGTGTGTGTATGTATGTATATGTACATATGTACATATGTACATATACATATACATACACACACACACACACATATATATATATATATGTGTGTGTGTGTGTGTGTGTGTGTGTGTGTGTGTGTGTGTGTGTGTGTGTATGTATGTATATGTACATATGTACATATGTAGGGAGCACCTGCAACAAAAACAAGTTACCCTCAGGGATCAATAAAGGAATTCTGATTGTGACTCTGATTCTGACCTCATACTCAAACGTGGGCCAGAAGTACAGCACGGGAATTAGCACTTCCTGGAATAACCTCAATTAAGATCATATATACAAATAAAAGTAAACATTAAGACTTCCAGTTTATTGATATTATTATGAGTAAGGCCATGGTGACAGCAGCACTGACAACAATATTTTAATTCATGGTTAGAGCTCTTTCCAGTATTTTGCTCAGACCTTCCCCACACATACACACACATGCAAGCTTGTCTTGTTCCTTTTTGTTTACTCTTCTTTTCCCCTTCCTCTCTCATTGCTCATTGTCTCTCTCATTTCTCATTTCATTACAATTACAATTATACACTTGGAAAACTCGGTGCTATTACTTTGTATCATTATTCTGAATATTATTGTTATTGTGCATGTGCACATGTACACATGCATAATGTATATTTATGTGTCCCTAAAGGTTTCTTCATATTAGCTTACTGTCACAATAACATGACGGTGCAGCTCCTCCCAGATCAAGTGCAGAGCAGCAATTTCTTTGATACTGGAGGGTTTTGATGATAGTAGCTCTGGAAATGAAGACGTACCTAAGACCACCAATGTTTATGAATCAGATCATATAAAAGCAGAACTAGTTCAGACAACATGAGCTGTGAATGGGATAACAGTTAAGATACAGTCGTGGTTCCAAAAGAAGTTAGGACTGATGACACATATTGTTTTCCAGTTGTCCAACCTAGAGAGCCAGATAGTCTCAGAAGAGCTACACTTTCCTGGAAAAGCTTGGCATTCAGCTTTTGTGGTTGTGGCTGGAGAAAAAGAAAGGACTGCCACAACTTCCAAACAACTAATGGCTGCTCTAAAAGTCTTTGATTTTCCTGAAATGAAACCACTTCATTAAAGACTCCCACAAAAATGTCAGAGATGCCATTTCACATCTGTCCATCCACAGAACAGCAGAGGTACGTAGGAATGGTTGGAAAAACACCAGTGTATTTAATTTTTTTAAACTAGTTTCAGCTTTAAAACCTCTAGCAACATGGTAGATTGTATGAGCTGTAGAATGATAAAGGTACTGCTATAGCCGTAAGTAAAAGTATAATATATGTTCTTACACAGAGCAGCAGTCCCTTACAAGTGTATAGCATGAGTAAATGAGTCCACCTTAATTTCAACCCACTATTGTGCAATCATCATTTAAAAGAAGAACAGTCTTTTGGTATGCAGTGTATTTTAACTGGTTACATTGTACACATGTGAGACATTTACTTAGAGCTGCATTTTACTACATTTTAATAATGTCTATTATTAACTGTTATGAACTCGTCAGTTGCAACATAATATCTGGAGAACACATTTCCAAAACCTGTGCAGAAAATATGATGATAATTCTAGTGAATTAAGATCAACGTACATTAGGAGAAACAACTGAAGACCACAACAAGCCCCCTTTATTTCCCATCAACTGGGAACAAATTGACCACACAGACAAATTCTCTCTGACCAAAGAAAGCTTGAGGTCCAGATAATGCAGGACCCCAGAGATGCAGGCTGCAGTGACCAAGTTGTTCATTGTGGTATTAGGGTCAGGATGTTACCATGGTAAATTATTTGGTAGGATTCTAAATGAACTAGAAACAAACAATGCATCCTAACTAAAAATCTTATTCATGAAAATATAAGTTATACTTACCTTGGTGTAACCATAACAGTATCAGGGAATTTCAACATGCAGAAAATGCAGTAAAAGAAAAAACTCAAGAGCTCTAAAAACAGTCAAGGGGAACTTTTCAAGTTATAATTGTCATTTATGGAAGTGAAGTATAGGGTCCACTCAGCCATTATAGCTATACCCACTGTGGTACACATCCAGCAGAAAGTTTACATGCAAAGTTTACATTCTGCACATACATTTTACATGTACACAGAAAAGCACCACCAGATGCATGTAAAGCAGAATTAGGGCAGATATATTGCCCTTTTCTGGAATTCACAAATTTGACAGTCACCTTAAATACAGCCCCCTAGACACCCTCAATCCCAAAGCCCTCCCAGAGCTGACCAGTCTCACAGCAACTCTGCTTTCTAAACACCAATCATAGCGAGTCAAATGATAATGCAACGGAAAGAAACCTTGGAACATTGGAAAGAAGAAACTAAATTCTAAATCTGATTAGAATGTTATATGGCATTAAAAAGAACTGTGAATTGGCCGAATATCTCTCTACTGTGAGATAGAAAGCAGAAACAGATCCTAACCAAGCACAGACTCAGGGGACACAAACTGGCAATAGAAAAAGGAAGACACAAAAAATAAGTTTCCACAGGGAAATTCATTCTCTGCATTGAACCCATCTCCAGAATTAGGAGTAGTGAGTAGTTATTGAGCAGCAGCCAGAAGAAAACAGAATATGTGGACACTGTTGGACAGGTGAGGTCATTCATCTGCATTCACACAGATACATGCACATACAGTACATGTCTAATTAATATATGTCAATCTTAATGTTATACTTAGTATATTAATGTTATTGTGTCTAAATATTTGGAGAACGTCTTTTTTGTTGTTGTTTCATTCCAGTAAAGCCCTTTGACTTGAAAAAAAATGTTGCTTGTTGAGTAACTCTGCAGCGGGTGAGCAGAAGCCCTGTTTTGCAGTAGCGCTACCAGAGCACAAGATGGTGCTGTGAGAGTGAACACTGGCAGTTACTGCTAGACTGTGTTTGTACAGGTAACTGTCTGAACCCTGACAGCCTTTCATTGTTGCATTCTAGCAGTCTCTCTTCCTCTCACTCTCAAATTCACATCTGCTTTATTGGTAGAAGAAGGAAGGAGTGTTTGCCACCAAAGGATGTGGGAAGCTTTCAGGGTGAAAAAAAATAATTCCATCAAATCAAGCACAGATATCATCGGACTGAAATGATCTGCTGCATTTTTAGGCCTAAATACTAAAATGTGCTTTGTTGTCTAAAACCTTTTTCATGTTATTTTGTCATTTTCAAATTGGCTCAAATGAGCCAATATGCATCATCAAAGACAGTTACTTTCAGCCCAAAATGTAATGCAATGTAATGTTAAATTTGAAATTAATAGCCTAAATGCAAACACAAACCGTGTTGAAAAATATCCATAAACACACTCTAAAACATGCAGAGGCCATGTCTTAATCCCTTGGTGTCCCTTAAATCCATGAATTGCCTTAATTTTCTGTTGCTCTGCAAGTTTAAAGAAAAGACTCAGATGCTCAGATACCTTAAAGCTGAACTGACTATACTGAATTTTCACTGTCATTAAACAAATTAGTAGTTTTCAGCATTGGTGCGTCCGTCTATGGTGACTCCATGATGTACAGCACACTACTTCCTGCTTAAATAAAAGCTGACATAACAACGTAACACCTGGAACCAGAACTGAAGTGGAGACAGCCAGTAGCTGCACGACATCACAGAGTCATGAAGTATGATGTGGTCTCCAACCCATGTACGTTGTCTCCTATGTGGACAGTGATGTGACCGCTTGGCTTAGAAAAAAATAAGCGGAATAAACAGACTACATAGCTGACAAACTCTGAGCTGAACACATCAACGAAAACAATTTGAATCAGCACAGTGAGCCATAATTTGCACCTCATGTGTCAGTGTCTGTCACTCTGCTGGATACTGCTTGTGAGTCTGCCACAGTATTACTGTAAGAGCAGAGGTGCAGACTCTGCTTAAAAGGTGATTCATATTTAATTCGAAACTTTCACTGGACAAATTATCAGTATTACATTCTAACCCATAAGGTCTTTTATTGAATCCCTCCACATAAATGTCTTACCACAGGTTCCCCAGTAGATGTCACCATTTGGATGGTATCAAAACTTTCAGTGCTTCAGAAATCCTTGTCTGCTCCACCACTCATGCAGCTCCCTGCTGCCTGCTGTGAGCGCAAGTCCAAGTCAGAAACTGAGATGAACGAAACAAAAGGGGAACACATTGATACCTGTCTGTCCGGACAATGAGCACAAGAAAGTAACGGAACAATTTAATCCACTATATATATGCTTTGGTCTGTATTATTTCAACCAGATTAAAACTGAAGAACACACCTTTGGGTATGAATGAGCTTTAAGCTCCCCTAATATTCCCAGTTACTTGCCTATGTAAGTGAGTCAATGGCCTCTGTTCTGCAGCAGGAATACCACACCAGAACACAGGTGACTTTTAATATTTGTCTTTAAGGAAAATCACACTTTAATGCTTTCATTTTTGTACGTAGCAAACTTATTGTTGAGATCTTAGAATGTGGCAACATCACTTAAACTGGGTCAGCTGGGGCAAGAAACATGAACACTTTGATGATCAGAAATCAAAGTTTACACATCGACTTCCTGGTGCAACTTTGACCTTATATTCTTAGTCCACATTGGAATGAAAAACCATGCATATGCACGGCTTACATGACAATGTCGGACCGTTACAACAACATTACAGGTGCATTTACTTTTCATCTTTATGTTCCAAAGATATCTTGATCAGCATGTTACTGCAACCAATAGAAGCAATGAATAAAAGTCCATCCATCCATCCATTATCTATACCGCCTATCCCTTTCGGGGTTGCGGGGGGCTGGAGCCTATCCCAGCTACAATGGGCGAGAGGCGGGGTACACCCTGAGCCGGTCGCCAGCCGATTGCAGGGCCACATGTAAGGACAAACAAACATTCACACTCACACTCACACTCACACCTACGGACAATTTAGAGTCACCAATTAACCTAATGAGCATGTTTTGGGTCTGTGGGAGGAAGCCGGAGTACCCGGAGAGAACCCACGCATGCACAGGAAGAACATGCAAGCTTCACACAGAAAGGCCCCACCTGACCCGGGGATCGAACCGGCAACCTTTTTGCTGTGAGGCACACGCACTACCTGCTGTGCCACCGTGCAGCCTGAATAAAAGTCAAATTGTATAAAAATAAAAATTCTTTAATATTTGACATGTTAGAAAAATGACAGTGAACGCTTGTGTTGCTCCATGTCTGATGGATGACTAGAAGTTAATAGGACTGTGTTGATTTTGACATGCGTATTGTTGAGTTTTTTTCCCAAGGAGCCATTGTTGCTTTGATCACTTGAAGTAAACCTGCTGGATTGACAGGGATTTTAATTATTCTTTAATACCTGTGTGAAAATGAACAAAAAACATTTGTCATTTCTTGCAGATTTCAGCAAGATTTTAATGGAAGCATGTGGAAAAACTGAATATATGAATATGAAATGTGTTGCACAGTCTTGTCAGCAAAGAAGCAATAACGTTCGTGTTTTCACATGTTAATGGACCAGAGTGAGAGCACAGACCCTCAGCCAGGTGCTAAATCATGAATTAATGCCTCGAAGCACAGATTTGTGTTTTGGTGGTGATCACTTATGAAACGTGTATGGAAACAGATTAGTTGACTGAAGTCCAAGGCAGCATCAGGTCAGGACTGATCTCTGCTGTGACAGGCTTTGGGTGTGCTGCCTGTCATCCTGTGTACTCTGTGGGCTCTTTTGTTGCGTCTGTGTTATTGTAGCTCTGGTTTGAGTGTTTGGGGCTTACAGGTAGGTGTGAGCGGAGTGACGTCAGCAGCGGGTCCAGGCAGTAGAAAGAGCGTCTGGTCCTGCCTGCAGTGCTGCTGCTGCTGCGTACCGCAGGTAAGAGCTCTGAACACTTCACACGGGCTGTCTCCTATTTCTAACTTATTAACTGTTCCACATAGGCTTAGAGGATTTTTTGAAGTTACTAACCCATCTGTGCCATTTGTCTGTCTCCAGGAGGACTTATCATCCGTCTCATCCGTCAGTTTTCTATTGTCTTGCTCTTTTCGGGACTAACGCCATGGGGAGATTTGATGCGCTTCGGCAGTTTAATTTGTTAACATGGCTCAGAGACGAGAGACAGTCGAGGAAGCTGATTCTCTTCATTGTTTTCGTCGCCCTGCTCCTGGATAACATGCTGCTAACTGTAGTCGGTAGGTGCACTCCTGCTTTTCTCACCTTCTACTCCTCTGCAAAGTTGTTGGTTTTCTTGTTGTTGTTGTTGTTTTTTTCTTGTGCAACATGCAGTCCACTTCACTGTCAGTCCAAATATATAAATATGTCCAGTTGTGTTTGATTGCAGCGCAGCCTGTTGCTCGAGTCTCCACGAGGCTCTCGTTGAGCTCTCAAGTCCTCACATCCAGTCCACATCTGTTCCACGTTTAGTAAACTGGAAAGATAAGATGAGGTGGTCGATATTATATTTGTAAAGTAAAGTGTAAGTGGCAGGTTACCGAACTGGACAAAGCTATTAAGACATTGATCTCCATCAGAATGACTGAAAGCAAAAAGATCATATGTGAATTTATTTCATCTATTAACCTTCCACGTGACACTTACAAAGAGTTCATATTAAAAAGTATGCCTGTGCTACTCTCTCACGTAAATTGTGTATGCCCACCTGACCAGACTTAAGGAAGGCTATTGTAACATATTACAGTAAACCTTGCAACATATTGACGGTCATTTGCTTATTTTTCCCAAACGTATTCTCCTGTGTAAAGTATCATCAATCATCCCGATCCCACATCACATCCAGAGATTGGTATTTAACACCACAAACAGCAACAATCAAAAAATACCATGAATTACTCTGAATATATCCCTGGAAACACATTTCACCTAAAACAAGGAGTTAAATTCAGTTGCCTGAGACCCTTTTATTAACGAATTAAGTTGATTATAAGGGATGCATGGTGTTATTCGGGTTGGGACTTTGGTTTTCATTTGGGTTCTGATGCATTTCAGGTGCAAATTAATGATACGGATGCTTATTCCATGTTTAATAGGATTACCTCAAATTAGTCAATGAACAAATTAAGTGATTGTGATATATTAAAGTGGTTTGATCCACCCCAATTATCCCCTTCAAATCCCAAAACATTTAACAGCATCATGAATGAATACATTCATAGAATTTCACGGTGACAGATGAATGGGCTTTGTTTTATAGCGTAAGAAGAGTTAATGATTGAGACCAGCATCAGCAGTTCACTGTTGCTTTCTTACACGCACAAAATTCTCCCAAAATTTTCAATTGTGTTTTGTCTGCTCTGCAATCAAGTAATAAATCTTTGCTTGATCACATAATCCATCCAACACATGGCCATTCTCTGCACATCTCTGTCACACACTCCAGCTTTTTGGCAGGTCAGATTTTATAGAGAGAAGATCCTGAATTAAAGCAAAAAGAAAGAAAGAAAGAAAGAAAGAAAGAAAGAAAGAAAGAAAGAAAGAAAGAAAGAAAGAAAGAAAGAAAGAAAGAAAGAACCTAATATGAAGCAGACCTTCATGTAGTGTTATTTACAAAAGTAACCTGTAGACAGAAAGTGAAATTGGTTCATTGCATGCAGCATCAAATATTTAACCTATACTACAATCAGTATTCATTGCATGGATGCTCATTGCCCATATTTCAAAGTCCATATATGAGTTAACATTATTTATTTGGCACAATCAACATCAACAGTCAATCTAAAGCCATAAGAAGAAGAATGTCTGATTTCATTTTTTCCTTCTTTCACAAAGTCTAAAATGTAATGAACATACAGTTTGGTTTGGCTTCTACTGTTACTTTATAATCTCAAGGCTTTATAGTGTATTCGTAAGACTAGCACATCAAACATTTGTTTAAAGGGTGTTGCATCAGTTTTTTTTTCCTTCAGTAATTTCTACCAAGATCATCTACATACATCTATAGACACCCTAACTGTCAAATGAAACCAAGGAGCAGCAGTGTGCCAGAAAGAATGTGTACACCATGAGAACTTGTCAAAATTCACTTTACTTAGCCTTTTCTGATGTGTTTCTTATTTCATGACTGTCATGTCAGGAAACTGAGCCAGTTTCTAGAACACAGCCACAAGAAATTTTTGACATGGTTATAGTTTAATTTGTTTAAAACATAATGTTTGTTGACATTTAGTTCTTGAAGAAGACGAAAGGAACAGTTTTTAATACCAGGAAGAACTGAAGAACTAAATGATGGTCTTTAATAATGACTCCAACACTTTTTTAATGCTGTTTGTTGTTTACACTATATGTGCAATACATGCTGACATATGTTGAAGCCACATCCAGATTAGCATCACGCCATTGAGCATCAGTCAGTGGTTGTGTCAAATTCCATTGCATCAATCTCCTCTTGCCTCTTTATACCTGTCAGTTCCCATCATTCCAAGCTACCTGTACAGCCTGGATCAGTCAAAAGACGTGCTGTTGAAGAACAACACGCTATCCGACCAGGGTTCTCAAGGAGCCTTCCACAGCATCGTGTCCTTGTACGACAACAGTGTGAGGTCTCTGGGCTCCAACACCACAGCCAGGTCTACTGACCTGGTCCCTGCAGCCCCCACTGCTATGGAGCTTCCGCAAAACTCCTCCGACTGCCCCCAGTCTACCAGCACACTGGTCAATGAGAATGTCAAAGTGGGACTGCTGTTTGCCTCCAAAGCCACCGTACAGCTGATTACCAACCCCTTCATAGGGCCACTCACAAATAGGTAGGTGTCTGTGTCTGTGTGGAGGTGATGGTTATGTAGCATTTACAACTGGTGGAATTAGCTATTTAAGGGTTTTCACAAGCAATCTAAAATATGTCTATTGCCTTTGTGATATCATCCTGGAAATTTGTGTAACTAAAAATTTGTTAAAGCAATCAAAATCCACCTAGTTGTCACATAATGAATAGAAAACATGCCTTTTATCCAAACGCATAAATCAGTTTACATTCTCATTTATCAACTACACACAGGCGACAACATGAGGATAGATCACTGGGTGAAACCAAAAATTTTAGGGGGTATTTGGCAAAACATTGAGTGGTGAAGTAAAAGTCCGGCTAATTTTCCCTCCTGACATACCATTAGAGCTGCAATGAACAATATTTTCTATCACTGATGAGTCTTGTTAATTAGTCAATTGATCCACAAAACATATGAAAGTAGTGATGTCATCAAATTGTTTTGTATGTTTGTTTTGGACCAAATGTCTGATGCTTGAAATTTTTGCCTGAGAAATGATTTAGACAGTTAATCAATTTTTAAATAATTGCGATTATATTTCTCCCAATCTATTAATCTGTCAGCTCGGCATTCTGTAAAATGACAAGAAATTTAAAGATAGCAGGTCAAATGTGAGCTGGCAACAGAAGTATCAGTAAAAATCTAATAAAAAGTAAAATGCATAGCTTCACTTTCTCTAATTGTAATTAATGATATTAAAAACAAATGATGAAAACATTCAAGCTAAAAATGAAGTGTCTGATCTCTAGTTTTTTGCTCATAAATCAGGAATGAACCTTCTTCTGAAATTGTGCCACAAGACAAAAAAGATATAGTCTGGATTGGGATGTGCATAAGTTGACTCAATAGTTAGTTGGTTTCTGGAGTTTGCCTTTTTTTCAAATTTATGTTCTAGCAAAAGAAATTCAGTTGTAAAGTTAACATTATAGCTGCTGTACAGCAGGAAGGCAGGCTTAGGCATTTTGAGGATGAAGAAGAAGGAAAAGGAGGGAGATGAAAAAGGGAAGAGAAAGAAGACCAATGAGACATCATTATTTTCATGAACACTGGAGATTTATTTAGTGAGCATTTAGAGTGTGCATTTACAGTATACTGTATAGAGTAAAATATTTTGATACGCGTGGGGGTCAATTTTGGATAATTTACAAATCTGGCTGGATCATTTGTGAAAGACTAATTAGTTTTACGGTTTTGAGAAAAACAGAGTGATGAACTTCATAATTGCTGCCAGCTCAAAGCATCAACTGAATTTTCAGATATTTTCAATTTTAGAAGGTTTCTTTAGCGCCACCATCAGGAATATTAACCCACAATGCCAGTAGAAGAACTTGGCATAGGACTGGACATATGTGAAAACTCTTTTTTTATTTTCGTGCATGGGAAGGAAGAGGAAAAAAAAACAAGAACAAGAAGACTGCCAAATACAAGAGGGACCGGCAGCAGAACTGCCTGGCAGCATATTATCTGATTTAAATTCGACACTTGGAAAGCATTTTAACATCCTGGCCTGAAAGCAGGATGTGTGTAGGGGCTTGTTTTACTAGCACTGTTCTGTTTCTTTGACCCTTTTTCAATTGTTTGGCTAAATTTTTCTTCACTTGAACATTATTGAACCAATATTGATGGAATTGAACAATTAATAGATGAATGAATGATGAATGTGCAACAGATTCACACTCCAATCAATTCTGCAGTCTCCCTCAGCTCTAAAAACCCTTCAGCCTCATTTATGTCATTGCTTTGGTTATCGGACTAGCAAACCCTTCTTAGCCCCTTGTTTTTGCCGTTTGAATGAAAGAACTATAATAAACTGTACAATAAACTGTACAGTACCTGCACAGCACCAAGCATCAGTCAGTGAGTCAGTGAACATAATGGAGCATTTAGCAGCTAAACAAAGTCATACATCTTATCATTTTCTATGCAGGTGATGAAGAAGAAGTTCAAACATTTCTGTATTTTGAAAATTTTAGATGACATAACTATGGTTGATTAATTCAAAATACCAAAAAGCTATTTCTTATTTTTCGGCAATAGAGAAAATAACATAAAATATTAAACTGACACATTTTTTGGAGTGGTCCGTGACCAGTCAGCAAAATGTATGTAGAGGCAGAGTGTTGCGCTTTCTAAGACTAATGGACAATTTTTTTTTATTCATTTATTTTTCTATTTAAGAAAAAGGCAAGTTAGTTAGTGGGGATGCACACAGTGATGAAAAAGGCTAATCTCAAGAATCATTACAGCTTGAAACATGCTAAAGTGAATGAGCTGCAAGAAGAACTGTGCTTGGATAAAGTTTACACTCTTCTGTGGAGTTTGCATGCCCAACAAGCAGCTTTCACAAGACCCCATTCTAACAGAGATAGTGTTTTTGGTGAGCAAGCTAATAGCTAAAAAGCTGAAAAGGATAACTGGATAACTTTTTGGAAATGAAATGATGGTCTTATCAGGCATTTAATACAACTCCAGAAACATTTGAGAGGAAATAATTACATTTTAAGCAGAATAACAGGACAGAGCATGAGTATCACAGTATGACCGGTTTCCTTTTAGGCAACAGAGGCTTCCTCTTAGCCCAGGGCCCAAACTGTGGTTCAGATTTCCTCTTGTGTTTGAAAGCCAGCCAGTGGTCAATACAGAATAGCATTTATGGTCTTATCTAAGGCAACATCCAACATGAATTGAAGAGAAAAATCAGCAACAGGCTCCATTTTCATGCTCTGGGGAGGAAAATCAAATGCTGCACATGGTAAACATGTCATTTTAATGCAGTTTGTGTAATGCCATGTCAGCTACAACAGATCTAATCCAACTGAATCAAACAGAGCGGAATTCCTGATTATGTGTGTTTGTATGTGTATGTGCATGCATGTGCATTTGTCTTTTTCATGCATGGATAGCTGCTCTATGAACGGGTTACTGAGCTTAACATATCTGAGTGTTACAGGCGGTGACACTTGTCACTCAAGAAAATGCCTTCCAAAATAAACTTGTCCTTAAGCCTTAAAGACCTCCATTACAGAAAATACAAAACAATTCTCATGGTCACCACTCAGACAGGCATAAATAATGGAATTAGTTACTGAGACAGTCCGTTGAGGAAAAACACACTGGCTCTTCCCTCCTCTGAACTGGCCAGTTCAGTTTGAAATCATGTTTCCATGAGGTACAACAAAGCAAATGGCACTTAGGCTAAGGCTAAAAACAAGGCCTACCCAGTCTGTTACAGTCTTTGTCATGGCTCAAAAACTGGTATCTATATCCTGGACTGGAGTATCTGCAGACTAATCACATATTATGTTATGAGCCATGAAAGTCAGATGATACAAATACAAAATGATTAAATCTCCCTTTTTGTTACCTTTCTGCCACCTTGACTGTAAGCCTTTTGGAGATTTGCACTTTACTGATTACACTCTTACTGTAATTCCAGTGAGTCAGTGGAGACCAAAGAACAGTCAATATAGAACTAGAAACATGATTTCAAAAGAATGTTAATTTGGCTGCTGGATGAATAAATTGGTAAATTGGAGTAAAGTGATTGTTAATAATATGTAAGATGTTGTGTTTACAGCTTGATCTGTTGGTAAAAAAAAAAAACAAAAAAAAAAACTGTTGCTTTAATTAGCTGCCTGTCTGCAGCTTTTTCAAAAATTTGAAAACCAGTAACAAGATTATTCTAAGAATAACTCGACAAGAGTTGCTAATAGCTGACAATTTTTACTATAAACTATACTACTAGACTCATCAATGATATATACTATATACTATACTATATTAAGACAGGTTTTTAGTATAATAGACTTGGTATAATTCTCCACATTGCACTTGAATGATTGCTTTGGCTTGTCATTTGATATACCAATTACCTAAATAAACACAATAACCTCTTCTGGCTGAGGAAGACATTTTACCATGTACATGAAGTGGAACACATTGGCTGAATGATCAATTTTCAAAATATATATAAACATGTATTTACTAGCACTTTTTCTTTAGATTTTCTTGAAAAAGATGGCCTTTATTTTAATTTCTTTCATTCTGGACCAAGTTGAGTGGCACCAACATCACTGGCTCTCAACACAAAGCCAGTATTTAGTGTCTCAGATGGGCACTCAGATATGCTGTAATTGAGGCAAAAAACACAGTCCCATTACTGGTTCTGAGTCACCTTCGCTCCTGACAGAGGACAATACAAGGCAAGTCAAGCATTTCAGGTATCTGTGGGGGAATACAACAGCTCTGATGTGCTTGGCAGCTTTTAGGCTTTTAATGAAAAAAGATGTTGTCATCCTCCTCCAGTGTTCTGGTTAAAATGTCAGGCAAACAATTGTAACTGGCAAAAATTTTTCACGCAAATGCAGAATTTCTAGAAATTCTTTGAATTGATGCTGTTACAAGACAGTTTTTTAATGTGGAGTTTATTGTTAGTGCTTTGGCTTTCAGATGATGATTTTGTAGTACTACATAACTGTGCTATACCTCATACACAACTGGAGACAATCTACATCCTCCATCCATGTTCTGATGACCATAGCAAAGATGCATCCAAACTAACAGCTTTCACTCGTGTTATTCTTTAGCATATGTTCAGCAATGTCACCCCTCTCTGGCTGTAGCAATTACCATTTAAATAATAAGCAGTTCTCCACAACTTCTAACATTTTTTTTAGATCTCTCTTCTTCACAATATTGAAAATAATGAATGTTACCTGGAATGAAGCCATTTATTTCATGCATATTTGCGTAATCTCAAACTGATGAAATGTTTATATAAATAATGATTGCATTTTGTCTGCCTTTTTTTCCACTTTGTCCCTTTAGAATAGGATTCCAACTTCCCATATTTGCTGGCTTCTGTATCATGTTCATCTCTACTATCAGTAAGTTCAGCCAACATGTCTTCATTATCAGAAATTGAGAATGCTTGCATCATGCCTGATGTTTCTTATATTTCTGCTGTTCTCACTGTTGTGAAGTGTTCGCCTTCTCATCGAGCTACGCTCTGCTGTTTCTGGCCAGATCACTTCAAGGTGTGGGCTCCTCCTGTTCATCTGTGGCTGGTAAGACCTCACTCTTTCTATTGCGTTACAATGCTCATATCCAGTCAATCGATTAAAGTGTTAACTATTAAGCTGTTCTGAATACATTAACATGAATTCACAACAGACATACAATATGTACTGTCTCTGGTGTATTGTTCTTGTGTGACTGAGCCTGTTAATTTACATTCGTGCTGCATTATAGGTTGTTTGTAGCAGAAATGTTGTCAAGCCAGACAAAGGGTGAAGACCCCAGTCCTGCCAGCTATTGGAAAGTGTGTAAGAGGGAGGCAAGTCACTTTCTGAAATGTTTAAAGATGGGCCCGCTTTAGTAATGATTTAGATTCTTTGTCACACTGGACTTTAATGTTAGCATAGTGTTGTTTATAAGATGACAGGCACGCACCAATTAGAGTGGTAGAGTTGTAGGTCTGAGTAAACAACAAAAGGCAAGCTGTAGTAACTTGATACTACACACAAAAAAAAAATTTATTGGTTTAGTTTGGGGGATTAATCAATTTTGTTGAATTTGAACAGTAGGTTGTTCTCTGTGCACCACCTTGCAGGATTGCTGATTTCCTCTTGATATGAATTCTGATAGTTGTTTGAAATCTGGCTGATAATGGAGGTGTCCCCCGCAGATTTCACAACAGAGTTCTGGCAGTGTAGGGAGGTGCTAATGTGGGACAGGAGGGAGCTGAGCACACAGCCCTGGGGCGCTCCAGTGTTGAGCAGAAGGGTGAGGAGGTGTGACCACCAGTCTGAACTGGTCTGTTTGTGAGAAAGTCCAATCTTCATTTCCAGAGTGTGGTTCTTGAACCCACAGTGCTAAGTTTGCCAGTCAGTTTCATGGAGGGCATTTGGATTCTGTGCTGAAATCAACAAATAATATTCTGTTGTGAATTTCAAGGTGGAATTCTCTGTTGAGCTGTTGGTTCTGAATACAAAATGCTGTCTTTGATTTGTGGGACAACCAGTTTCTCAAAGCACTTCGTCAGAATGGGGGTGAGTGCCACAGGATGGTACTTGTTTAGACACTGAAGACTTTTTAGGTACAGGGACGGTGGTGGAAGCAGGAAGGAGAACTCTCAGTGATATGCTAAAAATGTCACAAATTACATCAACTGGCTAATTGGCACATGTTCTAAGCTCACAGCCAGGGATGTTATCAGGCCCAGCAGCTTCATTCATCTTCACTCTCAGCAGGGTTTCTCTCACATCTACTGTGGATACTGACAGTGTCAGGTCTTCTAGAGGCAGGGTTGACTTGACAGCTGACTCTCTGTTGAGGTGATCAAGTGAACATGTGGCAACATGGCCACATGATTGGGCACCCCTGCTTTTGTGGCCTGTGATGGTCTGGATCACTTGCCACATATCTTTTGTGTTGCTGGTGTTGATGTCTCTCTCCAGTTTCTCCTGGGGCCCATTGCACAAAACTAGGATAAGGGATTACGCCGGGATATGTTGGTTATCCTGACTCAACTTATCCATGATCCAGTTGCACAAAAGCAGGATAGCGGAAAGTGGAATATGTTATGGGATAAGTTACCATGGAGATTTATTCTGTGGAGCTAGCCTGCTCCAGACCAGGCTAAGTTCCAGGATCTATTTAATCTCATCCCTTATCTCAGTCAGCAGTCATCACAAATGGAAACCAATAGTTATTCCACTGCCCACTACACATTGTTATCACATTCAACTAGATCCACTGTCATTATTTAAACATTAACACAAAACATAAGCATCATTAATTTCAATTTAAATTAATTTCATTCATTTCAATCATTGTAGATAAATGATGATTTTAGATGATGTTGCAATCATCAGATAGACAGTTTCCCATAGACTATATATAAAATACACATCCAATATAAATATAAATATAAATACACATCAAAGAGTAACATGATGTTCCTTTATTGAATAAGGATAAATCAAAGCATCAGTTCCTTTCCAAACTGAAGTCACACAGTGACTCTACAAGATAGAAAGCACAGAATCAAAGCATATTATACAACACAAGAATAAATACACATTCAAAGGTCTGTATATAATACACCCCACATGTCTGCACACTGAAATAAGTGCAGGACAAATCCATACACAACAAATGAACAGACAAATGAATGGATGTAAGCTTGTGTACAGCACAAACATAAGAGGCCAAATCAATCTAAGTTGATAAGATAAGATCAACTTTATTTATCCCAAAGGGAAATTATATAAGGGATAATGCCCGACGAGGTGTCCATTATCAGAAATGAATGGACGACGCGGAGGCGTGAACCGTCCAACGTTAAGCTCCGCTTATAACATGGTCACTTACGAAAGAAATAAATATTAAATTGGTCATTAATACGTTAATGTTGTTTTTTACCGGCTCTGGCCACAGAACCTGCAGCTCGGTCGGCCGCAGCTGTTATATTAGACCTAATCAGTGGAGGGAAGTGAGATGATTGCTTAACGTTATGTTACGTGATACAAAGTATCATTTCAGAGGGCAAGTGCACCTCTTACCGCTTGTGTGTGTCCAGAGGATGATGCGACATTTTGTTTCAAAGAATCAAAGTCCACAGATAGTTTCCTAAATCGTTTTTATTGCAAGAAATATTATCCACCATTGACTCTGATCATTAAATGTGTATCAAGCAAGTAAGTCTATCCTAAATCGTTTTTATAAATATTATCCACCATTCACTCTGTATCAAGCAAGTAAGTAAGTAAGACAGTTTCTGTTACCAACTAGCGTTTGAGCCAGCGCAATAATTTAGAACAATCAGGCTGTTTGACCGGAACTTTTTTATAGGTGTCCACAACGGACACCCTGCAGCCAATCAGAATCAGCTTGTTATACCATGGTCACCCAGACCATGGTATAACAAGGAGTTATACAGTCTGATGAAGTTACATTTACACAATTTCACTTACACTTTCAACTGATTCATCTACGTTTTCAGAGATCAACTATTTGGATTGTAATTGTGATGTTTCAGCGGAGCAGTGACTAGCTACGTACGCATTTAGGCAGTCTGCAATACTTAACCACGCTTTCTCTTGTTGTTTTATAACTGTGGCGGTGTTGTCTTTCTTTTTAATTTGGTCCTTGAGCCTCCATGAGGACTTTTGCCTCCGACGGGGAAAAGTATGCCGCTCTCGTTGCCATGGTGAATCGGTGAATCTGTGATAGATGGCGGGATCTATTTGAGGAAGCCGCGTGCACATACTTATCCTGGATAGGTTTCACCTGGCTTGTTGAATCCATGTCTGCTCATCCTTTCTTGGTCTTTGTGCAACCGATTAAGCCTGGACGCTCATGTTTTGGATTGGTTGAACTCAGCTCAGTCACTTATCCTGGATGTCTTAATCCTAGTTTTGTGCAACGGGCCCCTGATGTCTCACTGATCTTTAATGTTTCTTTCTCACCGACCCAATTTTTTGTCTGTGTATAATGGCCTCACCTCTCAATTTATCCAGGTGTTATGACTGAAGAAATATTTTATTGCCCTTTTGATGACCACATCATCAACACATTTTCTGATGTATGATTTCACTTATGATGTGTTTTCTTGAGTAGATGTGGTACTCTTGGATGGAGGCATCTGTGAACATGTACCACTGTGTGCACTCAAAACAGTCCTGTAGATCTGCTGTCCACACTTATTAAACTGTTTTTTCTGATGGTTTGACCATTTTAATGAGCTGGGAGTAAGTAGGAAGGAGAAGCAGGGAAATATGACCTTAATGGGAGTGGGGAATGGCTTTGTACCTTGAATGTCTGAGTAAACATATTCCATGGTATTTCTTCCCCTGCCGAGGATGTGGACATGCTGGTGGAGTTTTGATGTCTGTCTGATTAAAATTACCAGCTACAGTAAAAATACCATCTGGTTATTTTGTCATAAAACTATTGATGACTTCGTTCAGTTCCTGCAGTACATTTTCACCAGCCTTGACTGTGGACAGATTTTTTCAATGCATCAGTGTCACAACCATGCAAAGTCACAAAACTGTACAGATGTGTAGTTGAGATCAAGATGAAGGTTGAAATGGGTGTGGTCCATGCAAGTGCCAGAGGTAGGGAGGTAAAAAATAGGGAAGCAGCCATTGCGCACCCCACACCCCCACACCCATTTTATTACCCCTGGACTACATTAATTTGAAGTAACTGCATCCCATATCAAATCATTCCTGTTCCTGTTCCAATACATTAGGTAAAACTTGCGATGGCATCACTGCAGAATGTGTCATTATTGGCAATAGATAAATGGCGAAGAGAGGATATGTACTTTTATTATCACTACACAAACATGCACACACTACATGCACACGCCGTGCTTTGTGAAATAATTTCTCTGCATTTGACTTATCCTGGAATGTCCCTCCTCCGCGGCAGACCAGGAGCGGTGGGCTGCCAGCCGACAGCGCCGCCAAGGGACCCAGTTCCTTTCCATCACCATTGGTCAGGTGGTGATCTTCTTGCATGTTTTTAGTGGGGGTATTTTTATGGAGGATACCCAAGGTGAACACGGGGAGAACATGCAAACACTGTTTTTTCCTCGAGCAGCAGACACCGAAGGCATGGTGGAGGACACGCCCACAGCGGGAATTGAACCCGGGACCTTCTAGCTGTGAGGCGACAGTGTTTCCACCCTTCCACCATGCCCAAAACAAGTGAAAATTGTTGCTGTATCCTAAGGAACCATTACTACTGTGAGATCATGGTCAGACAACATTATGGTTGACAACATGATTTCAGGACACACTTATATTGTAACAGATGTGATTAAACTACTTTCACTGCTCAAAAACCAATATGGCAACAAAACGAAGAAAACAAAAAAAAACATGCTCCACATAATAGCAAAAAGCAAGTATAGAGAGCGTGTGTATCTTCATCTGTTTGTGAGTGTTTGCATGTGTGCATTACTTATGTTGTAGGGACAGCAATCTGTTTAAACAGTCACTTTGTGGGGACTCGCCTTCCTTATGGGGACAATATGCAAGACTTAAGGTTAGAGTAAGAATTAGGGCTAGGCAAGTCGTGGTTATGGTTAGGGTAAGTCTTCAGGAAATGAATGTAAGTCTATGTAATGTCCCCCAAAATGATGGAAACATGACTGTGTATACACGTACACACTCGCACCTGTGTTTGCATGGGTTGAATTATACTCAGGCACATTTGCGTGGCACATTTTTCTTGCAAGATGGCGTTGTATTAGGTGGCAGCCTGTTGTAGTAGCTCTTTTGTTTTCATTCATTTTTATTCATTTAGTGTGTTTTCTCCATTTCTTTTCATTTCTATTCCTTAACTGCATTTTTGGTAAATGTGTCATGATGTTCTCATGCAGTTTTATAACTTTATTGGTGGCCTTTCTGTTACTTTTTACACTCTTTGTAACGGAGGGCTATACTGAGGGGAGTGGGGGCAGTGTCTACACACGTGAGCAGCTGATCGCATTGTGTAAACCCACGCTGGTGCCCAGAGAGAGGATTGTAGTCCCGAATGAGCTGAAGAGATGATGTTGGGGCTGCAGATCCGGAGCCAAATGGAGGGTGAAGGCATGGAGATATAGACCGTCCGTTCTGGTGATTATCACGGGAAACGCAAGGTCCTTAGCAAATAAGATGGACAAGCTTGTCACACTGGTCAGGATTCAGTGGGAATGTCGACAGTGCAGCCTAATAGCCTTCACAGAGTTGTGGTTGCATTCAGACATCCTGGACTGGAGCGTGGAGGTGCCTGGCTTCAGCTGTGTGCAGGTGGACAGAGACATGGCTCAGAGCAGTAAGAAGAAGGGAGGAGGGACTGAGCTGTTTGTGAATGAGAAATGGTGTAATCCCAGACATGTCACTGTTAAGGAACGTTTCTGTAGTCCGGACATTGAGCTGCTAGCTGTGGGGATGCAGCCTTATTATTTGCTTCGGGTTTAACCACAATACTTTGAACAAAACTCTGCCAACTTTCAACCAGTTTATCAACTGTCCCACCAGAGACAACGCCACACTAGACTTACTGTATGCTAATGCCAAGGATACATACAGTGCCACAACAAGCCCTGGATCACCAGTGAACTGAAAAGCCTGCTGAAGAAGGAGAAACAAGCTTTCAGGTCAGGGGACAAAAAAGAATTGAGGAGTGTTTAACATGAGCTGAGGGAGAAGCTGAGGCAGAGCAGAAATGCCTACAGGAGGAAGCTGGAGACCAAACTCCAGCAGAACAGAGTGAAGGATGTGTGGACAGGAATGAAGGAGATCACAGGCTCAAGGCAAAAGACAGACCAGCAGCCGGCCAATGAGCTAAACCACTTTTTTTAACAGGTTTAGTTCACAGCCAGGACTGGCCCTACATTCCCCCGCCCCTTCACACCTCCCCACTATCCACAACAGCCTCCACAACCCCCCTCTTCCCAAGCTTCCCCCCTCCAACCCTCAATTCTCCCTTGTGATTCATCCCCTCACTCCCTTGGACTCAACTCTCACATCTCCCACCATCCCCCACAGCACTCCCTCCACTAGCACCATAGCCTGACTGTGGGCCAGGTAAGCTCCTGGGTGAGAAGCTGCAAGTGATGGGAGTCGATGCGCCCACAATCTCCTGTATTACTGACTACAGACAGACTGACCGCAGTTTGTCCGACTGAGCAACGGCCTCTCTGAGACCATGGAAAGTAGTACAGGAGCACTACAAGGGGACTATTCTGTCTCCTTTTCTCTTCACCTTGTACACTTCAGACTTTCAGTACAACTCTTCATTGTTCCACCTACAGAGGTTTTCAGGTGATTTAACAGTGGTGGGGTGTATAAAGGATGGACGAGAGGAGGAATACAGGGCAGTGGTAGACGATTTTGTGGAGTAGTCTGGTAGAAATCACCTGCTGCTTAACGTGGCCAAGGAGTACCAAGGAGATGGTTATTGATTTCAGAAGGAACAGGACGACCACACAACCACTGTGCATTCTGGAGGAGGATGTTGCAGTGCTGGAGGATTACAAGCGTGCACCTCAACAATGGACTGAACTGAAAAACTAACATCAACGCTGTGTATAACACAGTGTTACTACCTAACACTACCATCTTATCAGCATGGAGCTGTAAAAAATCTTTTCGTATCCAGCCTGTTGCGTTAGACAGTCTAGGACACTAGATAACTTAAAAGCCTCACAAGGCCTGAATGAAAAGCTGGTTGGGATATTCTCTGCAACTAAATGATAAGCAATATTAAATCTATGTATGATCCCAAGGGCAGCAAAAGAAGAGAATAAGAGGGGCCCCAGAACTGTGCCCTGTAGGACACCATAATGCAGTGGAGAGGAGTCAGACATAAAGTCTCCAACAAAGGAGAAACTTATGTCAGAGAGATAGGAGGAAGACTAGTCTGATGTTATGTCTGATATGTCCACCCAATCACATAACGTCTCAATACAGTTATAATTACAATTAGTCATTTTGGCAGACACTTTTATCGAAAGCAATGTACATATTGATGGCACAGCATCAGGGGCAGTTTTTGGGCTTCAGTATCTTGCCCAAGGATACTTTGGCATATGGACTGCCGATGCCAGGGATCAAACTACGACCTCCTGATCGGTGGATGACCGCTCTACTTCCTGAGCCATAGCCGCTCAATAAGGATATGATTGATCTACTGTGTTAAATGCAGAACAGAGGTCAGGAAGTACTTACACTGAACATTCATCAGAGGACAATAGAATATAACTAGAAACCCTCAGAAGGGCATTGTCAGTAGTGCTGTTTCCAAAACCCTGACTGAAACCTATCATAAATATTGTATCTATACAGTGCAGCAGTGAGCTGCAGTGTTGATACTGGTGTGATCCCATCATAAGAGGGTGTCTACTAGGAATTGCGTCTGGAGTGACGTAAAGCAGCAGCAGCAGTAGCACAAACACTGGTGAATTCTGTGGGCAGGTAGCATGGTCAGTATCTTAACATTAAAAACTTGACATCTGAGAAAAATTGTCTGTCCACTACATTTGAGTCAGTTTCCCATCTTCTCACTGGAGTCTTGTGTTCTGTTGGAACATGGTCCACCCATTGAGTGCAGTTGCTTAATCTGGGATGTTGTGACCAAGCCTGGTCTCTGTGAAGAAGTGGCACAGCAGTCTGTAATTATCTGAACATTCATATGAACAAGCACTGTTTGTACTGCATCTGTGTTTTCAGGAATGGGAATGCTTGCTAGTGTGTACACAGATGATGAGGAGAGAGGTCATGCCATCGGAATCGCCCTGGGAGGTCTGGCATTGGGAGTATTAGGTATGTATATCTGCCTACCTAGTACATTTTTCTTTACATTTTTATTAAGATATTTTTTCAAATAAATTATACCACAGAAGCCACGGATTGATATTTACAGTGCTTTATCTGAAAGGAAAACATTCCAGCCATAACATATTGTCAAACAAAAAAACCGTCCAGGCCTCTGTGATTTACACACATTGGCTTCTGCCTCTTTGTATAAATACCTCATCAAAAAAGAAAGCATAAAGCTATAACCAAAGACTCAAACTCATCATTCTAAAACCAGTAAGTGTAAGCTAGTGAAAAATGATTAGAGCTGAATAGAGCCAATTCATGATTTTTTTTGTTTCAGCAATTTTTTTTTTTTTTAAACTAACCTGAAACCCCTGTTGCAATGTGAGCTGTCTTGTACAGGATAAAACAGCAGTAACTAATCATCAGTAACCAATGATTATGAAGTTCCACAACTGACTATCCAGTGTGTCCTCCACAGTTGGACCCCCATTTGGCAGTGTGATGTATGAGTTTGTTGGGAAGACAGCTCCTTTCCTTTTTCTGGCTTTCCTGGCTGTGTTTGATGGAGGTATATTTAAATTGCTTACACCCAAAAGAAGAGTAATTACTGTAGAAGGACTGTGATAATAATGTGCAAGCTCAACATTGTCAAACATAATTTTAGCAATTTTTGAAATAAGATCTATTCTTTTAGCTTACATTAAGTAGACTGACTGTGTATCTTTACAGCTCTGCAGCTTTTTATCCTTCAGCCCACCAAGGTGGAACCAGAGGTGAGTTGGTTTGCCTTCATAATTAATTTCCTGAAGGTTATCATGAAGGTTATCACTTCATTAAGATGACCTTTACAGCTGCAGAACATTTTAAAGATGATATTTTTATGGCAGTTTTTTCATAATTGGATAGTAAATACAGGAAATGTGCAGATAAATAGAGAAGGTGGATGGCATGCATCAAAACATCGATGGCTTTTGGTAAATGGTAAATGCGCTTACTGTAGATGGCACCTTTAACTTGAAACTAGTGGAAAGTACTTTGTCTAACATTCACCCAAGCAAACAAAATCATTCAGGGCAAGTAAATGTTCAGGATCCAGCCTTGAATTCCATAATTAATTAATTTAAGTAAAAGTTTCAATTACTGAAGCTGTGTGAACACACAAAACCTGAATTACAAAGTAAGTAATGATGAAAGTAATCATTTGTCTGTGGAGTTGATGGGTGTCATTAACTGTGGCTAGGCCTGAAGCAACGGGCAATTAGAAGGCTATTTAAAAGTAGTGTAATGAGTATTAATAGTAGTGGAAAATAGTAGACACAGAGTTCATGTACAGTAAGGCAGGCTGATCTAAAAGTGGAAGAGCCGATCAGTCACATTTGTCTGCTTCGCTTTACTTGTTTCTCAGCATGGTGCTTAAATGCATGAAAATAAAGCAACTCCTTACATCACTTGTGCATTTTTAAAACAGACACTGAATAGTGCAGACAAATGAACAAATATTTTTTAATGTATTTTATGAAGGTGATAGTAGCAACACATGTTTAACACATGTTTATCAGT
The DNA here is from genome assembly GCF_039877785.1 of Chaetodon trifascialis. Taxonomy (NCBI): domain Eukaryota; kingdom Metazoa; phylum Chordata; class Actinopteri; order Chaetodontiformes; family Chaetodontidae; genus Chaetodon; species Chaetodon trifascialis. The sequence continues at coordinate 3,783,520 of NC_092068.1, forward strand.
GTCCAATGGACATTGGACACTGATATCACCATTTAAACGGTGAATTTTTTATTTGTTTGACATAGCATTTCCTGATCTTTGTACATCCCTTTAGTGTTACCCATTTTAGTTATTGTGACTTCATATGTGAGAATAAAAAATTACATTTTCTGTGTTGTCAAACATTCTGGATTACTGAAAGGTGTGATGTACATGTCTGTAATTGTGATAGTAAGTTAGCCGGGGCAGGTAATCATATGGGACCATTAGGCCTAAAGAGAATGAAAAGCCCTTGACAGAGGCTTCAGTGAACTCATTAGATAGTTTTTTAACACTGATTGATGACTCCTTCAGAACAGAGAAAGAATGCTCTCTTACACGTGACGTCATATATTGGCGGAGATAACAACCAAACACAACTGCTAATGGATGTAAAGCCAACATGAGAATCTGTTTATTGTTGTGGTTCTTCCATCTTTTCAATATCCTTCATCTCAGGCATTCTTATGCCATCCAGGAGCCTGCCTAGACATTTTAATGAGGTTCCTCAGAGACTTGCAGTAAGACACAATAGTCCTTCAATTAGGAACAACCTTTGTGACATCTAAATCCTGCATTCTATGAGGTTATATTTCACTGGGAAGGGGGTCATAATGGTAATGTTGGAGTGTGTGCAAACTACAAAAAAAAAAAAAAAAAAAAAAACTTTTCCAAAAGCAGATTCCGCTGAGGTCTGTACTCTGTCACAGTTGTGTTTGCGCTTGACATAGAATTTTGTTATTATGCCTTTGTCCTTCACAGAGTCAGAAGGGGACACCGCTGTTGACACTAATGAAGGATCCGTACATTCTAATCGCAGCTGGTAAGAAAATGATATCAGCAGAGTAGATCTAACAAAGCCTAATGTCACCTCACTCTGGAGAAGCATCACCGGGATATTGCCTTTTATGTTGGTAGTGGTAAAGGGCAGTGAGAAAATGACTCACATCTTGTTTTTTGTCTATTGGACATATCGGCGAAACACAAGCAGGAATATGGCTTGAAAGTGTGTTGTGAAATGAGTGCTGCACATTAAAGGTGGTCATCTATCCATCACAGTTCAAATACTTTAAACAATGCTGTGGTTTTCTTTTTTGTTTTCTTTGTGTGTTTACGTTGTTGAGATCTGGTAGGAGCAGGTTTGGTTATTAGCAGATATTAAGCATAGTTATTGCTACCTGTAATAGCATTAATAGCAATAAAATTATTAGTAAGAATTAATAATAAGAGGTACCATAACCAGACCCATAACCAACCATGGATACAGTTTCACAAAAGGGCTGTTTAGTGTTTACTATTTAAAAGATAAACAGTGAAAGGCTGAATCTAAGTACTGATCCTGACAGCTGCTCTTAGATTTATCCTAAAAGATTCTCTGGTCAAACAGAATAATTCAACCTGGTATCATGGCAAACATGTAATACACCCTCTGGACCATGCTGGTCACCTAGGCTTGAAAAAAATGCCCTCTTATTCCATCCATCCATCCATCCATCCATTTTTTACGCCGCTTATCCCTTTCGGGGTCGCGGGGGGGCCGGAGCCTATCTCGGCTGTCAACGGGCGGGAGGCGGGGTACACCCTGGACCGGTCGCCAACCGATCGCAGGGCACAAGCACACAACCATTCACACTCACACTTACACCTAGGGGCCCTCTTATTCCACCAAATTTATATACAACGTCCACTTACACTTTCAAAATAAAGGCTGCCGAAGAACATTTCAGTTAGGTTTATGCATCAAGCAAGAGAAGATCATGGTTAAATGACTTTAGGTTTGAAATAATATAACAGAACTCTTATATCCAGGTTGCAACCATTGGGGGGCACAGTTGATTTGAGCCTGGTTTCATATGTTGTTTCAGCGTCATTGGCAACTACCACCACTTCTGCTTTGGTGCTATTGCTTGGTGGGATGTAAACACAACCTCAGTGGGGAATTCTCTCTGGAGATAGAGAGGGCATAACAATAGGGTCAGCATCTCCAGACTTTGCTGTGGGTTTCGATGTTATTATACCATCTGATTGTTAATAGTCCTGTCAGTCCATATGATGGAAAAACTGACTTTGGAGTTTGAGACTAGTCAAGTTTCATTCAGGGCGATAATACAGGTATCCTTTCTCCACCAGCCACCTGGCATGCAATCAATCCATTCCAAATGGAATGTATATTTGCCACTATAATGGAAGAGAAGAGGTGAGGAGAGGCTGAAGGAATAACTGAAGTCCCTCCATGCCTACCTCTTTTTTTTTATCTGTGATGGAAGGATAATGACTGGCTTCATGTTGCAGATGATAGAAGAATGTTGTTGTAGCAGGTCTTCCTGGCAATAGCTGAGTGATCTGTCCTCTGGTTGTAATGCTAAGGTGTTTTTGGTAATCAGCAGGATAATGAAAGTGATCTAGGAGACATCTAGCATCCTAGATGTTTAGCTAGCCAAACCTTACAAACTCTCGAAACTATAAAAACAAGTTATCCAAGGATAGTTAAAATAAGGTTAACGGGAATCAGTTGTAGAAACATTTCTCCTCCAATTCAAGGGATTTCAATGCAAAGTGCTTTACAAGAGTTAAAAACATTATAAAGGAAAACTTAAAGACAGAGAAAACCCATCCCTCCCACCCTCCGTATGTACATATGCACACCCACGACTACACCCACACATGCACACACACGCACACACACACACATACACAGTAGTGAGACATGGCAAGGCACTGAGGATCGGGGAAAACGCCACCTTTGGGGCCGTCTACACTGAGAGGAGTCGTCGCAGCAGACTAGACACAACTCTCAGTATGGAGGACCCCCATAAGGAAACAGGAAACATTGCAGTTAAAAGTAAAAGGCAGGATATAAGATAACTAAAATAAATCAGACAGTTAAAGGAAGAAAAATACATAAGATAATAAATAAAGTAGATTAAATAGGATAAAATATCAACAGTCTCTGAAAACCTGAGGCTCTCCGGCAGGCTGTTCCACAGGTGAGGGGCATAGTGACTAAATGCCTCCTCACTGTGGGTTTTAGATCTGGCTTTTGGTATGGTTGAAAGGCCGGTGCCGGAGGACCTCAGGGTCTGAGAGGGTTGATACTGTAAAAGCAGGTCAGACAAGTAAGAGGGCGCAAGGCCGTTAAGACATTTAAAGATTAGTAAAAGAACCTTAAAATCGATCCTGAAGCGGGCAGGGAGCCAATGCAGCGACTGTAAAATGGGTGTAATGGGGGCCCGCCCTCTGGTCTTCGTCAGCATGCGTGTGGCTGAGTTTTGAAGTAATTGGAGATTTGAAATACTCTTTTTAGGAAGACCAGAGAGCAGGGCATTACAGTAATCTAAACGACAGGAAATAAAAGCATGCATTAGCACCTCTGTGCTGGCCTGAGAGAGAAACAGGCGGACTCTGGCTATGTTCTTAAGATGATAAAAGCCTATTTTTGTTATATTTTTGATATGTGGGATAAAAGTCAGCTCAGAGTCAAAGATCACGCCTGGGTGTTTTTACAGATTGTGTTGGTTTAAAATCCTGTAATTTTGGTAAAGGTTTCTCAGTCTGGCCTTCAGGATCTATAACTAAAACCTCTGTTTTGTCCTGGTTGAGCTGTAGGAAATTCCCTGCCATCTATGATTTGATATCTAAAATGCAGTTAAAAAGGGTACCTATTGGCCCCGTGTCATCAGGAGACACGGCAATGTACAGCTGTGTATCATCAGTGTAGCTATGGAAACTGATGCCGTGTCTACTGGTGACGTCTCCAAGAGGAAGCATGTAAAGATTAAAAAGAATTGGACCTAAAATTGAGCCTTTGGGAACCCCACACCTAATTTCATGGGTTCCTGAGGAACTAGTATCCATACTTACATAAAAACATCGCTCTGTGAGATAAGAGTGGAACCAATTAAAAACAGTACCAGAGAGGCCAACCAGGTGTCTGAGTGTAGTTATGATGGTCTACTCTATCAAAGGCAGCGCTTAGATCCAGTAGAACCAAGACTGTAAGTTTCTTGTTATCAAAGTTCCACCTGATGTCGTTTAAAATCTTTAAAAGTGCTGTCTCTGTACTGTGGTTCATCCTAAAGCCAGACTAATGTTTCTCTAAAATGTTGTTTCTGTTTAAAAAGTCATTGATTTGGTTCTAGAATTTTTACTTAAAAAGGGTAAGTTGGATACAGGTCAGTAGTTAGTAAAAATGTTGGGGTCTAAAATGCTCTTCTTCAGAAGGGGCTTCACCACAGCTGTTTTATAGGTGGTGGGGAAGACACCCATCTGAAGAGAGCAATTCATAATGTTTAAAAATTGTTCCTTGAAGAATCCATAAAATGATTTTAAAAGTGATGTGGGAATTGGATCTAAAAGGCAGGTTGTTGTGTTGTGTGTTGTTTTTTGTGGTCTATGTTGAGTTGTGAGAAATGAGAAATTCTTGCCTGTTTAACTGCGTTATTGTAGGTTTTGAGTTGTTGCTGTAAAATCTCGAGATGGACTGCTAATTTTGATTTCCTCCATCTCCTCTTTCAGTTCATGTATTTTATCGTTGTTTCTCCATGGAGGTATAGGTTTTGTTTTTATTGTTTTGGTTAAAAGTGGAGCTACTGAGTCCAGTATGCAGCCACTTCAGAAGTTAGGTAGCGCCTCCTCACTGTTCTCACCGGGGCCTGGTGATGTCAAAAAACACACAGTAGTGGTCAGACACAGCTAGCCAGGTCGACAACAGAGGACACACCAATGGACAGGTCATGGGCTATGACCAGGTCCAGGGTGTCACCTGTTGTGAGTCGGCTGTGTGACATGCTGCTCAAAATCTAGACAATTTAAAAGGTTTAAAAATTCTCTGGATATTGGATCCAAGGTGTCATCAACATGTAGATTAAAATCACCAGGTATTAAGTTATTATCCTGTTATAAGAGATGTGAAGAATTGCTAAAAGTTAAGAGAATTCACTGATAGAAGAGCTAGAGTGATGGGGTGGTCTATATACAGTAATGCAGAGAATCGGAGGGCTGCTAAAAACAAACGCACTGATCACTCCATTAGAGATCAGTGCGTTATTTGCGATTTACACAGTTCCTCCTCCTTTTCTATCCTCTCTAGTAGAAAATAAAAAGTTAAAAATTGGTGGGGAAGCTTTGGTGAGAACAGGCGCGTCAGTGCCAAGCCATATCTCGGTTAAAAGAAGACAGTCTAATCTAAAAAAATCTAAAATCACATCATTCATTAAAAAGTCTTGTTTAAAAGAGAGCGCACGTTCAGCACCACCACGTTAATGTTCATGCTGAACGTGCGCTCATCGTAGTGAATCGGTGTAATGACAGTGTGTTTGCGTGGTCTAAAAACAGTCCTGGGTTTGTGTGATCTGTAGATGATGGTTGGGATGATGTGGGTGGTGCTGTGCGGTACTTCTTTGGGTGGGGTGTGGGGTGTGTGTGTGACGTACAGGTAGTCAATCACGTGGGTGTGATTGAACCGCGTGGTGAATGTTACCTGCTAAAACCGAGCTGCCCAGTGTACTAGGATGAAGGCGATAAAACGAAGGGCGAGTCCAGAAAAGGTTGAAATTGTCAATAAAAGCCAGGTTGTGTGATGTGCAGGTGTGCCAGAGCCAGGTGTTCATGCTGAGGGGTCTGACGAACCGTTCAGCACCGCGGGAGTGGGTCAGTATGGGCCCGCTAATGAAGACCCTCTTCCCGCATGACTCCAGGAGGCTGAAGAGGTCTTTAAAATTCTTTTTTGTTAATTCGGACTGTCGCCAAGCCAGTATGTGCCGATGTGAGCGATAATCCAGGTTATGGAGGATGGCATGGACTGGAGCAGTTTATTGAGTTTGTCCATGATGACGGCGACGGTGGCTCCGGGAAAACACTGTGTGGTGGCATTTGAAGAAGCGGACATTGCAGATGATGCTGTCCCCCACGATGAGTGTCGTGGTGGTGAACAGTGGATGGGGGGGCAGGTGGGCCGAGCCAGTGGCGTCGGACTCCAGAGCAGGGGTGCGCTCAACCAACATAGAGAGCTGTTGCTGCATGCTCTTTGCATGTGTGTTTATGTTCAGGCAGTTGGGGGTGGAAGAATAACGAATAAGGATGGAAGAACAAAAATAGACTATAATTGACACTGCATCCACTTATCTTCAATCTTCCTTCCTAGGTGCCATTTGTTTTGGAAATATGGCCATTGCCATGATGGAGCCAACGCTGCCAATCTGGATGATGGAAACCATGTGTGCTGAGAAATGGCAATTAGGTATTTATAAAGCTCTGTTCAGTAGTTACACATAAGATAGACAGTATATGTCCTTACAGCACAAATGCCTAATAGTTCTTAAAAATGCATGCACAGGACACACACAAACATGCATACACACATTGTATGGTGAAGTGCCAATTAAAATGCTTTCCATAAAAACAATTGAGTGTGTTATGGCACAGATATATGTCCAGTCACATTAATTCGTACACCTGTATAATGTAATGCAATTCAATACAACAGCACTGCCATAAATTGTACCTTGAAGAAGTTTATATCCAAAACATGATTTTTGTTGAGTCGAAAATGTGTAAATTCAATTCTATGTTTATCATTGAGGTCAAAGTTAAAGGTGGTGTTGTACTGGACTAAATTATACTGAGAGGTGTTTCTAATTTTTTAACCTTCCCATTTACATATGTTGGGGAGGCAGAATATTAGAAACACCTCTTTATATAATGCAGTTCAGGGCAATATCTCACTATAACCCGAACTGAACCATACCAGTGTTTTGCATTATGTATCGTGTTACAAAATTATGTGTATTTTACATTGCTGCCAACCTTTTCCAGTATACATGAAAAGGATAGACTGTCCTGTCAGAAACTTTGAGTTTAGAGAAGAATTTTTAGAATTGAGTTTCTCTTGTGTTTCCCTTCCCCTTCAGTGATATTTTCAAATAAATCTGTAAAACCTAGAAACATTGCTTTTTAAGTACTCATTGCATTGTGAAATATTTGAATGTGTAGCTGATTTATAGTAAATTGGCTAAACCTTTTCACCGTAAGACCAACCCATAGGTTTTGTCTTACTGATTGTGTTTTGGTAAGGCTAGACTTTTGCTTGGATCAGTCATAATTTCAAGAGCTAGTACATAGATGGTTGATAGCTCTCTCCTTCACTCAGGCATGCATATAAACCCTTTTCTTATCTGACTAGACAAATGCACCAGTTCCTTCATTGTCAATAAGCCAGCAGCAGCACTATTGCCTCAGACTCCTTATCACAACTGTTAATGTTCACACTGTGGTTTTCCACAACTAGGACCACATTCTTCAAATTTGGCTTAAACCAGACCAGCTTGATCAACATGATCCAATCTATGCAAGCTGACATTTGCCTCTCTCTTGCTGAGGGTCAATGAACAGTTTTTCTGTTTACTAATTCATCACTGTTCCAAAATATCATCACTCACACACATTTTCTCTATTTACATTATTTATTTTATTTTATTTTATTTTATTCTTAGTGACTTGCTGTGCAAAAGTATCACTGCAGCAACCCGCTCAATATTTTCTATCCAGAGGCTTCCTGCAGTCGCTGGTATTATTAGTTTGTTCCTCAAGTCCATTGTATATGAAGTCTAGGTCAGATAAAAAAAGAACGAGTGGGGAACAGGATATTAGGGTGTCATATGCTGGCAGGTGGAAAGAACAAGTCTTTATTACTGACAATGGAAGATGTACAGCAGCTCAGCGATGAGGCACCGATAGAGCTCTGCTTATCTTGGAAAGCCTGGCGACTCCTTCAGTCTCTCATCTCTGTGTGTGTGTCTGTCTGTGGCCCAGGTGTCGCTTTCTTACCAGCTTCCATCTCCTACCTTATTGGAACCAACATCTTTGGCTCGTTGGCGCACAAGATGGGGAGGTATGGAGGGAAATTATCCTTATCTTCTCTGTCTCTGTCTCTCTCTCTTCTGCTGTGGATGCGATATCTGTTTCCGCTCCTCTAAATGAGTTTTCATTGGGTTTTTTGTGTGTGTGTTTGTGTTTGTGAGGCTGATTTTATTGGAGCCTTGATAATGCAGGGCATCCGTAATATCTGTGTGCATATGCCTTCCCTTGAAACGGTATCTGGATTTGTATATTCAGAATGTTCTTTTAATGTTAGCATTGCCATTAAGCTTCTCAATACTATCATAAAGCAATCCTCTTTAATGTTAAAACAGGACTTTCAATTTCCCAACTTAACCTTATCAAACTACTAGTATACTACTGCTAATGCTACCAGCACTACTGCTTGTACAGGTTTAATGCTGCTTCTGCTACTCGTACTAGTATTTCTTTTACTGTCTCTGTTCTAGCTGCCAGTGTTACCACTTACACACTACTTTTTAACACTACTGTTACTGCTTTTACTTATCTTTTATTTGAACTCCACTATCACATAGAATGTACTACATATTACCCCCACCACCACATTACCCCTGTGAAAACATAAAAAAAAAGGTTTATGTCATGGACTACCAATAAAAAGTACCAGCATAACAAATATACATTGCTCATAGAGATGTAGTACAAAACTGTTCATTAGCAATTATTAAGTAGCTTTGATATATCATTGATACTGGGTGGGGAGAGCTTACATAACTCTGTTCACCTATAACATATATGATTTACAGTACATCATAATTAGTTATGTTCAGCACTAAGTAATGTAGATAAACACGCATGTAAATAACTCACATCTTCCTTTACTGTAACTTTATGCAGGCATTGTATCTGATTGGAGCAAAAGTGTTTTCGATTAGATAACACTGACCACGTCTGCTCTGCCTTACAGATGGCTTTGTGCTCTCATTGGAATAATGGTGGTTGGAATCAGTGTAATATGTGTAAGTATGAGGGAGGCAGCTACATGTCAGTGTGAATTCAAATATCATTTATGGGATATTTGATCAGCAGTGGTTGGTAACTATGAGTTTAAAATGTTGCAGAATGTTACCGTTTAAAATAAGCTGAATTTTACAGATGATGTGTAAGATATATAATTACATATAAATTTAAAGAATCATCAGTCTAAAAATATTTCACATTCCTCAGCCAGTAGAAATCTCACAAAGATTTTAAAGTGCTGTCATATGCGTATGTTTTAACTGTATATTGACGGTGGGGGGCTTAAGCAGCTCCTTCAGTAACAGACTGCTGCATCCAGACTATAAGAAAGAACACTACCTCAGGTCCTTCATTCCAACAGCTGTCAGACTGTTAAACTCCAGCGTCATGTAATGTAGCACTGTGTTGATGCTGTCTTTCCCAATTCTACATCATAAACCTACTTTTGTTTTGCACTGCTGTTATCAATGCTAATATATGCTCTAATGCTAATATCTGCTCACATTTCACCTGGTACAGTTTCTAAGTTGTATATTTCTCTCAACTGTGCAATAACAATATTTATTATTCATTTTGGCAATAGTACATTTCTAAACTGTATATATTGTGCATATACACAGACCTAGTATTGCTCAGGTGCAATAGTATTTCTCAAGTGCAATACAATACATATCATGTCATGACATGACATGACATGAGTTTTCTCATAAGACTACTAGCAACAGTATTTTTTATGGCAGTAGAATTCTTTGGCATTTATAATCTGTACAAATGTACATAGACATAGTTTTTTCTATTCTGTATCTTGTGGACTTTTCCATTTTTATTTTGACCTCTGTATGCCACTGTGCCTGTTTTTTGTAACTTGCAGGACTTTTTTAGTCAGAAATTTAGTCATTACAGACTAATTTTAGGACTTAAAAAGTCCTATCTTATTGATAGACTTAAACTTACTCATTCCTCTCCAAATCTTTTTCTGCCTATGGAGGTCTAAGTTCACAATGATTTTACCTCTAAAATCATGTAAAACATTGAAATAGATTTAAATTGCATAAACAAATAAATGCTATTTCTGACACCTGTCTGTCTGTTCTAGGTTCCATTTGCCACAAGCATTTATGGTCTGATTCTTCCAAACTTTGGTGTTGGTTTTGCCATTGGTAAGTCTGCTAAATTTAATACTGTGCTAAAGTGTGTTTTTCACTGGTGAACGTGTAAGATCTTTATTTTTGTCGTGTGTTACAGGCATGGTGGACTGCTCTATGATGCCTATAATGGGTTACCTTGTGGACCTTCGGCATGTGTCTGTTTATGGAAGTGTGTATGCCATTGCTGATGTGGCTTTCTGCATGGGATTTGCTTTAGGTAAGCAGGAACCAGAAACACCATTAGCATCACTGCAGATGAAATTACAGTACAGGTTATGAAAGTGTACAGTGAATTTGAACAGCAACAGAGAGTGATCAAGCCATAGAAATCTCTGGCTCATCTTGGTTGTCTAAATGAAATTCTGTAGTCATTGCAGAGCCCTAATTCTTGGTTATTACACAGAAACTACCATATGTGTTTCCAGGCAGTCCCTCTGGCCTTCAGTGTTTCGCTTAAATGCCTACTTACAATTGAGAAGAAAAAAAATTCCAGCCCCGATTGATTGTTATTACATTTAAACTACCATCTCTGTTTTCAGATATTGTCTCTCGTCTTTCATAGCCTATTTAGCTTGACGTAATGTAGCCATAAAAGTAATAGGAGGTTTTGCATTTTACCTTCCTGATTCATTATTATGCATGAAATATATCTGGCCTTCGGTTTTGACAGTATTATTACCAAAAGAGGAAACATGTTTTTGCATTTTCCAGCTCTCACTTTATAGTATTTCAGTTTAACCTACCATACCATATGTTTTTCCTATTATTTTTTCTTTGCTTTGAATGATTAGTTTAATATAACACATTAGAAGTATGGTTGTTTTTTACAATCCTGATTCGTAGTTACTATTCAGAAATATATGTTTTCAGATAATGGTTCTGGTACTTGGTGGGTTGGGTAAAGTGATGTAACCATGACATAAAGGAGCAGTGTGTAGGATTTAGGATGGTCTATTGAATCATATATTTTAATTAGAAATGCTCAACTTTAATAATGCGATTAAAAACTGAATCAGCATAATTTTAAACAGAATTTATTAGTTTTGATAATAATAATAATCTTGAAATTGAATGTAATATTATTACAGTGAATTCATTGCTCTGAAACTGATCCTTACTGAGAATTCAACTCCTCCACATTTAGTTCTTGCAATTTAATTTAATTTTACTGAGACGCACATCCGGTCAATGGGGAACAGCAATCGAGTGCAGATTCATACAACTCCTTTTTAACCAATCAACATTTTTTAACCTATCTATAGGTAACATAAGGGAGTCATGTCACTGCCTTAGCACAATGTGCGGTAGTAGGTGGTAGTGAGACTGATGAGTGAGTTTCTGTGGTAGTTTTACATTGCATTTCAAGTGACTGTGCTTAACACCAGCCTGTCAGGATGCCCATCGTTTTTCTGACAGGAGAAGGACCAGCGCTAGCTTTTATGCCTGGTACGTTTTGTACAGGTGAAGAGTTGGGACTTCTTTGCTGCATCTGTAATGAAAAATGCGGCTGTGTGCAGAGCTCACTTTAGACAGAAGACTATGTTCCCAGCGATGATGGATTTCATGACCGGATGCCAAAATCAGGACCACATGAGACTGATAACCAGTGCTATTCCTTCATCAGTTTCACTGTCAGCACCAGCTTCTGGTTCTACTGACGGCAGCAGAATCATTTCAACAACGAAAACATGATCTGTGCAGGGTAAGTCTGGCTTCCTAATGCTTGTTTCTTCCTGATTATTCAGCTTAATGATTTCAATAATGAGAAGCAACATGTGGTTAGTATTTATTTTTGCAAGGCTGTGTAACTCACTGGCTGAAAGGTGTAATAGCTAATACTAACTAGCATCAGCATCACAGCTGGACATTTTGTAAAACCCACCATTTGATAAGGTATAATTCATAACTTCAGGTTTCTAACACAACAAACCTGAAGTCTCCCTATATAGCTAGGTGGCTTTTTTTATTGCACAGATAATACACCTGTGATATATTTTCATGTGGTGTAATGTTGGTTTGTTATCAGGTTTAGCAAGCTACTGCAGTAATGTAGGGAGAGATTCATCTGCAGTGCTGCAGAGCCTGTTGACCCAGAGCAAGAAGCCTTTCCACCACTGGCTCCTCAGCCACATGTTGCTTGTCATTATTGAAATCATTACCTTTTCACTTTGCGTGTCACTGTGGCTCAAGTGTAACCTCAAACCTCTCCATTGTTCATTAGGTAGTGTAACTTAACTCTTATCTGAAATGTCAGCTATGCATGTTCCATAGCAAACAAATAAGTCCACTGCATATACATAATGTACAAAGATAAAATATTAGAAACACCTCTCAGTATGATGTACAGTAGTCTAGTATAACTCCAAAACATTGTGAGCTTTGCACAGGTAGACTTTGTGGATGTTGTCAATTTCATTTAGGTTGGTTAGGTTGTTATACTTACATTTTCCTGAAGCTGTGGCCAGCCATTATTAACCACCTGTACAGGACTGCAGCTTCCACTCCCTAATGGAGATCCAGATGTGACAAATGGCAATGCATAGTGAACCATGTTGAGAATATGCATGAAGATGAGATGCTGGAACCAGGTACAGCATACTGTGTACAGTATTTAGCTGGAAATAATCAGTGGTCCAATCTTCAGTGGCACTTGTTGGTGCTGCTGGGTTTATTTTGGTTGCAGTGCACTCCAGCCATGAAATATTGTGGTGGTAAATGTTCGTGTTTCATGTTCCACATATACCAGTGTGCCAAGAAATGCTTGTATTGATATTTTATGAAGGGGAAATAATGCATCAGAATTGTACTGAAGTAAATCAAGGGCTGTTCTGCAGGGGGAAAGTGGAAAAAAAGTTGAATTCTCCAGCTCCATCATGTGTGATAATTTTTTTATATGTGCTCAAGAGCTTTCTCAAGATAAAGAGTAAAAACACATGAAAACACCGTTATACAAATCACACCTCATAGTAATCACACAATCATGTAAAAGAAAAATCTGTGTTTATGAGAATCAATGGAAGCCATTAAACTGTAAATTGTAGTTACTAGAACAGCGCTGGTGAAGGATGTTGGGCAGTTGTCCCCACAGCTTCAGACCTCATCCCTAGAAGGCATTTCACTCCCTCAACCTCTACTCCCTACTAATCTTATAGCCTCCATGAAGTGTGGCTACATGTATCATGTTATATTTGGGAGCTGACTTTATGTAATAGATAATATGACTTTTGGGCCTTTTTCCCTCAGTCTGGAATGTTCAAATGCCAAAATGAAGCTCTGCAAGTTTTCCGTGGTAATGTTGTTCCTCCTTACTGTAGAAACCAACACTGCTTGGATGGGGATCCAACTAGCCACCTAACCCTCTCGGAAACATTTTGCCATTGCCTAGAGAGTTCCTGCTTAATCTGCATCCCTCAGCAGGTGCTGTTGGTCTGGTGTGGATCCATCCAAGAGAAAAAGTAGACATAAGCAGGGCAAACAAGGAAGACTGACACAAAAGGCTCATCTGCTGTGATAACTCAACAACAGTGGGTGTAATTCAGTCAAAATCTACAAACATGATATTGAATTCCCTGCTCTCTCCCACCACCCATTTTACTTGCCCTGTGAATTCCCCCCACTTGTCATAATGATGGCTGAATCAGACCCAGACACCAAAGGTGGAACAGTTGAGCAGTGACCAACAGTTTACTGAACTGAATCCGAAAGTTGATGTTTGGATACAAGGATGCTAAGCCGGCCAGGTGGGGAAAGTGACAGGCAGAAGACAAACAGGAGTGGCAAGGCAGAGAGAGTTGGCTGCCTTACAGCAGGAGATCCAAGTGGTGAATGGCTTGAAATTGTTTGCGACAGAGAGACAGAGCATCTTCCCCCACTTGCATCAGCTGATCATAGCATCACCCTACATGCCCCTGTCTATGTCCCTGTGGTAAAGCAAATAGAGAAAGAAGTGTGGACAGTCAAAACATGAACTACATCAAGCCCTACAGGGTTGATTTGGCTAGACCACATGGGAGCAGTTTCTGGATTCAAGAACGAGGTGAGCTAGTATTCACAATATCAAAATACATTATGTTCTGTGTTGAGTCTGCAAAGTAGATCACTATATTCCCAAATAATAACCCTGGATGTGCTCAAAGCCATCCTTGAGATGATGCCACACTAGTGCCAGCCTGTTGCAATAGCTCCAGTTCTGCAATTTTCCTCAGGGGATCAATAAAGTACTCTCAATCTATCTTAATGAAAAATCATGTTTTTTACACGATCTGCTGAGGAGGAAACAGGTTAACCGAAGGTTGAAATGGGCTATTAACCAGGTTAACACCCAACACAAAAAAATAAGTAGAAGTTTCTCCAAGGCAACTACAGGGTAGTGTGGCAGAGAATTAAAAATAAATGGGCGCTGTAAACACGAAGGCCAAGGGAAGATGGGTGACTGTGGAGGGATTCTCTGCTTAATCAACTTAACAGGTTTTTCACCCCCTGACCTGGCATTCAACATGGCGGAGCTCAAACAGACCTTCATGCCATCCTCCACTCATATATATATATTCATTCTACACAAGGGAGTACAGTGTTATTCAGTATTGCACATTGGAGAAAAAGTAAGTAGCAGTATATTATACAGGGAATGGAGAATTGCACATGGATAAAGTACAGTGTTTTTCACTATTACACATTGGTTAAAAACTATGTAGCAGTATATATAAGAAAAATATGCTGTATTTTCCAGACTCTAAGTTGCACTTTTTTTCATACTTTGGCTGGTCCTGCGACTTATAGTCAGGTGGACCTGCGTGAGTTCGTTGAAAAGTTGGTAACTGAACACAACGTGTCACCCAATCATATTATCAACATGGACGAGGTCCCCCTCACCTTTGACATTCCCATGGGCCAAAGTGTCGCAGAGAAAGGGCAGAAAAGTGTGAATATGGTGACAAATGGGCATGAGAAATCACACTTCACAGTGGTGCTGGCATGTTGTGGAGATGGATTGAAATTGCCACCGATGGTCATTTTCGGAAAACCATGCCAAAACACAAATCCCTCCCCTCCAAAGTTGTCGTGGCCGTGAATGAGAAAGGGTGAATGATGGAAGAAATGATGAACCTTTGGCTTACAAAGTGCTACACTAAGCATCCTGATGGCTTCTTTAAAACATGCAAAGCCCTGCTTGTGATGGACAGTAAAATAAAATAAAAGCTTGCAACTCCATACATGCCATTATCCCTTGAGGCTTAACCAAAGTACTCCAGCCACTCGACATCTCTGTGAACCGGAGCTTTCAGGCAGCCTTGCGTCGCCTGTGGGAGGAGTGGATGGTGGAAGTAGAGCACAGCTTCACGCCAACGGGGAGGATGCGCCATGCAACTTTCCAGCAAGTCCTTGGATGGATAGACAAAGCACGGACTTCACTGACAACCAAAACCATCCTGTCAGGATTCAGAAAGGCCGGAATAACATCCTCGCAGAAGAGGAGACGGTGCTTCGTCTTCCTCCGGAGTTGGTGGAGTTGTTCAGGAGCGACATCGAGGATGAAGATTTCAATGGATTCAGTGACGTGGAATGAGATTGGGAGCTTGGTGAACTTGCTTGTTGGACTCACTGGCTTTTTATGTTAATTTTGCGTATTCAGCCTCCCAGGTATGTTATGTTTATGCTATTGTGTAGCTAATTATCTGTTAATGTTTTACATTATCAGTAGGGATGGGAATTGATAAGAATTTAACGATTCCATTATCGATTTCGCTTATCGATCCGATTCCTTATGGATTCTCTTATCGGTTCTCATTGGGTGAGGAAATAAAAGAGTACAAATGGGTTTGTTTGCGTTAACTGTGTTTTATATTTTCATCTCTGCACAGAAAATATAACATATACAGTATGCACAAATGATGTGTGACGTAACCTCAGAACAAACCTAAAAAGTAGGTGAGCTACTTCTCAGAGTAGGAATGAATGAACAGATATGCCAGATAAAATGCAACGAATGAACCTACCGAAGTTCAGGGGCATCTACAGTGTCAAAAAGGTGCAAACCTTTCACCACAAATCTAGTGAGCGCTCTGTGACATTCCTTTATCCTCATCTCGGTCATTTTACTCTTCCCTGCCTCAGTGAAAGGAGTGGATAGAGGTGCGCGAGACCTGCTGGTGCCCACTGCAGCCTCTGAGCCAGCCTGACTCTGGCAGTCATCTTCATCTAAATTTGATGGAAGGACATGGAGATGATTCATGGCAAAAGCAGTTCACACAGTGAAATGGCGCTAACCTTAACACAGCAGACACGGTTTGTATGAGTTCAACATTACCTTTGGCACTAATAACAGATGACGCCCTGGTGTTTGTGTCTGTTGCTAGATTCACAAGCGTTGCTAAGTAGCGTATCAAACACATGACATTCCTGCAAATGAATTGCATGCTGTGTGGACAAATGTTTTAGCATGTTGGAGGTATTCCCGCCTTTGAAGAAATGGAAACTTTGCACGTGTTGCAAGTGGCCCCGCTGTCATCTTTTCGCGTGAAATATAGCCATACTTTGGAGCGTTTCTGCCTCGACGCCATACCGGCCAAACCAAACAATGCAGCGTGCGTGACGTTATCTGATCTAATAAATGACACATAAATTCGCAACAGACACATCACTAATTCCTCTACCTGTTCCACTGTTAGAAAAAATAGCGGCACAACTTGGTGGGCGTTATCCCGGTAGTTAATTTAATTTATTATTTATCATTTATTATTGATTTTTATTATTAGTATTGACAAATACAAGGTGTGGCATGTGAGCGTGTTAACGGGTTGAAATGCATGTGTCTCACGCCCAGTGCCTGAGACTTGAGAGCCCTGGGCTTTCCTCTTCATGACGCATTTTTTGACTGATGCAACTTATACTCTGGAGCGACTTTTAGTCCAGAAAATACATAAACACAGTGCTGCATTAGACAAAACTACAGTTGAACAGTCTGACCGTTGTTGGAATGAAGGACCTGCGATAGCATTCCTTCTTACAGAGGGGATGTAGCAGTCTGCTGCTGAAGGTGCTGCCAAGTTCCCCCACCGTCTCATGCAGGGGTGGGATGGGTTGTCTATGATTGATATCAGCTTGGCCTTCCCTCACCCACCTTCTTGATTGTGTCCAAAGAGCAGTCCAGGACAGAGCCAGCTTTCCTTGTTCAGTCTTTTCCTGTCCCTCTGAAAGCTTCCACAGCAACAGCAGACCACTGCATAGAAAGCTGCAGATGCCACCACAGAGTCATAAAATGTTTTTAACAGTGTCCTACATACTCCAAAGGACCTCAGCCTTCATAGCAGGTGATAACAAAATGGACCAAACAAACAACACAAACGTCCTGTACATTATGTTGTTTGTTTAGTCCAGTTTGTTGTTGAGGTGAACACCCAGGTATTTGCAATCCCCCACGATCTCAATATCCAAGCCATTCATGTTCATCAGTGTGGTCTTTGGTACCTTCCTTCAGAAAATGATGACCCTTTCCTTCATCTTACTGCCGATTATGTGCAGGTGGTTCAGTCTACATCAGTCGAAAAAGTTGGTTATGACCCCCCTGCATTCCAGTTCATTCCCCTGTGGTACACGTCCAACAATGGCTGTATCATCGGAGAACTTCTGGATGTGGCAGCTGCTGGTGTTGTGTCTGAAGGTCGACGTGTAAAGGGTTCTGTTCCCTGTGGAGCCCCCATGCTGCAAACCACAACATTGAGAAACATGACCCTTTCTGTGCTTCCAGTATGCTCCTGATGAGAAAGACATCAATGGAGCAGGTAGATGATTGCATCCTCCACCCCAATGCCTGGACGATATGCAAACTGTAGGTGGCCATTCACAGTCATCTGGACAAGAGCAAAGCCTTTGTTTCTTCAGCTTTTAACACAATGTGGTCTGTCATCCTTGCCAAGAAACTGTTCACATTTAGATCAACATATAATATTGTGGATCAGTATAAATAATCAAGAAAGCACACCAATGTCAATAGGGGTAGTATTGACGTTGGTGTGCGAAAACAGTAACTATCTCCAAACCATAGTGAGCACATGCTCCAAAATCACTGGATTTCCGCTCCAAAGTCTAGTTTCATTTAGTGACCAGCAGGCTAAGGCAACAGCCCATGACATTATGGGGGATAGAACCTATTTCACCCCAGCTCCAGGTTTAGTTCACATTTACATGTGTATTTCATGAGTTTTTCTGCTTTGTTCTCAAAAAACTAATCTACACAAGCACTGTTTAAAAAAATTAATCTCCATCCACATGTTGTGAAGTACTGTAAAGAGCAGCAAACCAATAGGCAACAATATAACCCTGACCCTGAAGCCATGTTGGCTGAGAATATTTATGACAGGTTACACATGTCGGTCTACAGCAGGGCTCCCCAAAGTCTGGACCCTGGTCCAGACGTAGACTGAATGGCAAGTTGGCCGAAACCCAGCCCATGATATCAACTGCTGGGCAACCAGTGGTCACATCCAGCCTGCCACATTCCCATCTGGCCTGCAGAATATTAATGAATTCACAAAATGCACACATATAATGTTACTCATGGATTGGAAAAGGTCCAATCCATCTTAAGTGTGATGCTCGATCAGCTTGTAGATGTAAGATGTTATTTTCATTGGCCAACTGTTGTTTTGAGTCTCAAACTGAGTATTTTTGTTTGCTTCCTGGGCTTCCTTTTTGTTGAAATAAGGACTCATTCATTGGTGGTTGGATTGACGGTTTTGTATTGAAAAAAGTATGTAATTAGTATGTCAGCCGTACAGAAACAGAAATACACAGATAATTGCAAAGCTTATCTATTAGATGCAACAGGTGTCTCTTGGGTTTATTTTCATTACCCAACTGTTGTATTAGATCCTAAAAGAGGAGTTTTTTGTTGAGATAAGGACTCATAATAGTTGAACAGTGGGTTTTGTATTGAGCGCTGACTGTCTCCTAGGCAGAGGTCTGAGAGCATTTTGTGCAGTATCTAGGTTATCATTATGGATTATGGGTTATTTTTCATGTTTTTCAGTGTGTTCACACTGATATATGCTCCTGAAAATAACATAAATTTTGTAAGAAAGTATGATGATTAATAGTGATCAATACATTTTAAGTGATATTGAACATACAGTGGGCTGCACGGTGGAACAGCAGGTAGTGCATGTGCCTCACAGCAAAAAGGTTGCCGGTTCGATCCCCAGGCAGGGCCTTCCCGTGCATGCATGGGTTCTCGCTGGGTACTCCGGCTTCCTCCCACAGACCAAAAACATCCTCGTTAGGTTAATTGGTGACTCTAAATTGCCCCTAGGTGTGAGTGTGAGCGTGAATGGTTGTGTGTGTATATGTTGCCCTGCAATCGACTGGCAACTGGTCCAGGGTGTACCCTGCCTCTCGTCCGTTGACAGCTGGGATAGGCTCCAGCCCCCCCGCAACCCCGAAAGGGATAGGCGGTATAGAAAATGGATGGATGGATGAACATACAGTGTAGCTTGAGATCATTCACAGTGACCCTGTCCCTATATGAGCATCATTTTAATGTAACTTATTTCCCTATGGTTGACGTCATGGTCATGGTGACATCAGGTGCTAGAGAGAGCGTTGCGCATTGTTGCTGCCGTTACACATTAAGATTACACCAGAGAATTGGTCAGAATGTGTCTCCTTTTCTCTAGGACATAGTGATTAGTGTAAAATAGATTTTTATACAGTTTTTTTTTTTTCTGATGAGTTTGATTGAAGAGTGTGTAATGATTACAAAATTTTTTGCTTCTGTAAATGGAGTCCAGTAGCTTAAGCGAGAGCGATATAGTGTATAGTGGCTGTCCAGTTAAAGAAAAAGGATCTTACTCTATAAAAGTATCTCTGTAGGCACCCTTTCAGTAATGTTGTCAGACACTTATTAGAACAATCTGAGCCTGTCAGTGGCAAAATGAACACTTTAAGTGGATGTATATTGATGGTGTGCAAAATCATCATTACATTGCAGCCCGTTTTGTAGCTGTAACAGCTGCACCACTCTCTCTCAATACTGCATCAATTTAAAAAATATGGTGTCCTCATTAGTCACTTAGGGTTCATTACCCCAGATATTTAACTGGAATCCCTCCCATTTGTCCTGGACATCCTTCAGGACATGACTGACTGGGAGATGCAGTCCACCGTGCTCCTCAGTGCAAATTTAACTGGTTAGTTACTGGTTAATGGGTTTCAGCCTATTGACAGCTAATTAACAGAAACTGACATCCCTGGTGTGGACAAAAGACCAAAATGCATAACCGCCTTTACATAGCAAGCATTTTTTTTATTTATTTTCATTTTTTTTAATTACCTGTGTAGCCCTGATGCTCCCTTCTGGTAACAGTCTATGCCTCACAAAGCGCACTACCAACTGTCTCAGAGCATCGTTCATACCAGAAATGATCCACATGGTGAACAAGGAGAATTCTGATTTTTATCACTATTATTTTTCTCTGAATCAGTTCAGCATATCATTGTTTGTCTGTGCATATGTCTGTTTTCACTTTTGCTCCAAGTCAAATTGCCTGAATTGAACTGAAGAGATAGAGCTTATTGCAGGACTGTTGTATTATACTGCATTCGTTTTGTACCTGATCAGCTGGGACCGTATGTATTGATTGTATTTGAATATTTGCCCTGTCACTGGCTAATGGTACTTTTTAGTCCCAAGTTGGCAGCATTGCCTCAACACTCTCCACAATTCAAGAATACATAGCTTTTACAAATGTTGTCTCTACTTGTGAACTGCATAATCTACTTTTTCTACAGGCTTCTCCCAGCAGCCCTGCATTTCAACTGTAATGGCAACTCAGAGTTTGCTTGAACCAGTGATGGATAGCCATATCATGCAGTTCATCACCCAGTGTTCCCCAAAGGTGCCTGGGCCGTTGGCCCTATGATGGAAGCCATCTTATGGTTAGCAGTTTTAGTCACTCTCTAAATATTATGTATTGTGTGAGTCAACAATGATATTACTGACAGATCTAAACATTTGTTTCCTTCCCCCAGAATTTGCATCAGCCCTCATGGACTCTCTGAGAGAGGGCCATTCCAGCTCACCAGTCTATAAAAGAGCAGTTCTGTTTTGTCCTCCACTGCACCTGGCTCCCTTTCCAGATAATGCCAAGGATGAGGCAGTTGGCCAGTATCTTGCATGGCATTTATGGTTGCACAGATGGTTTATCCTCAGCCAAAGACACACTCAGTTGCATTTGTTTATTTGTGAGATATCTCAAAAATGTGAAAAGAGATTTTGATTAAATCTGGTAAACGACTAGGCCACAGGCCACGGATTGAGTGACTTTTTTTCTCAACATTTTGAAGAGTATTTTGGAACATTTTTATTATCTGCTAATGCATATTGTACACAGTTTAAAAAAAAAATAACACATATATCATCATTGTCTATGTGTGTATTCTAATGTAAAGCCTGATGCAAATGAAAACATTTTCCCTTAATGAAATAGATAGTTGAGGATCGCACAGCTTTAACTGGAAGTTATTTCTTTTTACCGTTTAGATTTACATTTCAACATACACATTTTAAAAAGTTACAGTCTTATGTTTTGTTGGTTGCGCTAACTCTTAATTTACATTTGTGTGCCTTGTTCTTAACTGCAATTCATGAATATAAGAAAAAAATAATAGTGTGCATTTAAATAGGAAGTTTGTTGTCTTGATGCTACTGCCTGCAGGCTTAACTATTAATGCAGTATCTGTTCAAGATATCCTGTATGTAGTAGGATTTTTGTCCAATAAGCCACTTTAGAATTATGCTTAATTTTATTGTCATCTGTATGGGGCCATCCAAAGCTTTGTAGTTACCCCTTCCTCTTCATCAACAAAGTATAAAGATTCATTTTTGGTGAGGATCAAATAAAGTTTCAGAGCAAATTAATTCAATTGAAAAATGAATTCAGTTCCAAGCTACTTCTTGAGATTCAGTTTTTTAATGCAATTATTCAAGTTGAGCAATCAAAAATAAAAAAATAAGTCAAATTCAAGTTTCCAATGACACATTTCTGCCCTTATATAATCCCTTGGAACCAAGACTTGCTGTGTTTATGTTGGCTTGTAAGCTAGCTAGAATGTCCCATTCATAGCAAGCAGGTCTGTCACTACCCAGTCTTAGTAGTGCAGGTACGAAGGTCAAGTTCTAACACCTAACCAATGGGTGATCCTAACGAGAACCAGTCCCCAAAAAGTTGGTCATCCACTACTCAGAGTGGGCATCTACTCAGATCGGCTGTGATAGGGTCCTCTTCCCCAGAGCCTGCCATGTTACTCTGCCATGTTTTCTACAGTAGTTTAGAATGTACAAAACCAAGAGGGGCCTTTCATGTTTTTGGGTTACCTGAAGGCCACCAAGGTTCTCCTACACACTTGAAGGGGAGAGTGCATGGATATTCAGTTGGCAGCAATCTGTAACCTTGTGTTAAGTTCAATTGAATACAGGACCCAAACGCCACACTTACAACAGGAAGGACAGAGACCGGGAAAGGTTAAATGTCTTTTAATCTTCCTTATCGTCAGAAACAAACTAAGGCAGTCAAGAAGGGTTGATCTTGAGGAGGCTAGATGGATGTTGATCCAGTTTTCTTCCAGAAAGCAGACTGACAGGGCAGGGACGAGGACAGGTGAGGGTAAGGCGCCTGAATGCATGCAAAAAGCAGAGTCAGAAAGGCAGGCAAGTAAACAAGGAAAACTGATCAAAAGGTACTAAGCAGATTCAGCTGGGTCTCTGTCATTACCGCAGAAATGAACAGACGATTCAACGAATACTGAGTGGAGAGCGGGGAGATACATGAACACTAGGCAGACACAGGAGAGACCCCATGGTACTCCAACATGGTTCCATGTTATTACTGAGATCACATCACAGCCTTGAGATACCCTGCTGCAGATACTACATTTTAGCATTATCAATATTCTCATGGTTACCAAAAAAATACTAGATTACTACCTCTATATAAGAGTAATATTACCCTTTTGTTTGTACCCAATGTATCTTCTTGAGCTGCAGTCATGCCCTCATCCAAACAAAACAAACTAAACCAGTATGTGATCTGTCCTTTACTCATGTAGGCCCATCTATTGGAGGATCCATCGCTGAGAGTATTGGCTTCCCCTGGGTGATGACTATAATTGGAGTAGTGGACATTTTCTTTGCTCCTCTTTGCTTCTTCCTCAGGAATCCACCAGGACAAGAAGAGAAAATTGTAAGATTCAAAACACACTTACCGTTACTTACATTCAATCAAATCCTACATAAACACACAGAAATATGGAAGACCTGGAAGGCAAAATCCTTTAAGTGTGTTCTTACATGCAATGAAACTTGGACATTCCCCTCACGGGACGAATAAAGGCATATTTAATTGAATTGAATTGAACATGTAGTTAAAAACAGACACTTGAAAAATGCCAAAGTCATACACTACAGACGTAGAGATATCGTGTTATTTTTTCCTATCTGTATACATGGCTAGGAGTGAGTTTCAGTATGGTGAAACATTTTAAAAATGGATTTTATTTTCAAAGTTTCAGATTTTTAACAGAATTCATCAACAAATGAA
The DNA here is from genome assembly GCF_039877785.1 of Chaetodon trifascialis. Taxonomy (NCBI): domain Eukaryota; kingdom Metazoa; phylum Chordata; class Actinopteri; order Chaetodontiformes; family Chaetodontidae; genus Chaetodon; species Chaetodon trifascialis. Next base: position 3,807,134 of record NC_092068.1, read on the forward strand.
CAGACACCACCCAGGCCCTTCCCACCCCAACCTGCATCCAAAAAAATGGAAAAAGCAAATGCAGTCCTTAAAGAGAAACCATACCAATTTTGTTGATGATGGAAAGAACAAATTGAATACATATTAATTAACATTAAAAGGTAGAATAAAATTAAATTTACCAACCTCATCACCAGACAATAATGTTGATATTGGATTATTCTGCAAAACCCCTGATAATGTCCAGTGCCTGTGATCAGGAAAGGAATTCATTCTGTGCTCATTATTGAGCTTTCCTCATTTATTTCATGTCTCTTTTTCTTAAAATAGACATGAAAAAATCAAGATAAGATAATCAAGATAAATTATACCTCTGATTTAAAAATTTAAATGAACACAATAACTGAGAACTGTTAATAAGTTGAGATTAAGCTACATAGAACCATTTTATAACGAATACTGAGCTAAAAATAATAAAGAATAATTATGGGCTGTTGCATGCACTGTTTGAACTCCTGATGGGACTGCCCACGGTCAGTCCATTAATCAGGCCATTTAAAAAAAAAAAAAAAAAAGTTTACATACTTTTGCTCTCTCAGAAACAAGGAGATGCTGCTGTCCGCTCATAAATGCTGCTGTTCAGTGGGTTAAATTTCATTTATTTTTCACGCTTTTTATAAAGTTAAGTTTTTTTTTATTTCCTGTGGAGTTTATTTAGTTGATACATTTTCTTTATTCAGATTGGCTCACTGCAAAGTGGAGATCTGTCTCTTAAGCAGAGACAATGCAGACAGTAACATAGTGCAAACTAAATGTTCCTGTAAGATCAGCAATTGTTTCTCATTTGTTATTATTAAATTGCATTTGATCAGATGAAAAAAAAAAAAAAAAACAGCAATATATCAGCATTTTATAGCAGCCATCAGCCGCCATGCTTCCTAATATCAGCATCAACCACTGAAAAACCCATATCAGTCCACCACTACCCTCCTCCATTACATCTTCATGTATTTCCCTCCATCAGCCATCTCCATCATCATTGGCCTATTTTTGCCATTTTGAGGGATGCTCCATCTGTTGGATCAAGATTGGTCTGATTCTGATCAGTGGATAAGGCATCATTCAGACATAACTAATGTACATTAAATACTGAACATCCACTCATTTGCTGCACTGAACTACTGTAATATTATAGAATTACCCGGAAAACCCAGAACCTCCTCAAATCTAGAACACAAAGTTCAGCAACAAGAAGGTCTTTTGCTCAGGGAACTTTAATACATGTTGTGGCAGAAATAACACTTGTCAACATTTGTCTTTTCAGGCCATTTTGATGGATACCAACTGTTCAATGAAGACAAGGTCCTACTCCACACAGGGGGTTTCCTACCAGGGTGAAAACACAGATCCAGAATATGACGATTATGATTAACAGGACAGCAGTCATGCAGGTTAACCCCTCAGAGGATCTATTTTGTTGTACAAAACAAGGAACACAGAAGAAAAAAAAGCAATGAAAAAAACAGCCAAGATATTTCCATGTGGATGTCTGCGTTCAGTCTTCACTGTTCAGTGTCCTTTTAGCAGTTTTACTGGAGCAAACCAAAGTTGTTCTTGATCTGTGGTTGCAAGCGCATTGTGTGAGAAATATTTTTTTAGCCAACAGCCTTATTCAGTAGAGAGATGTGTCAAAAAACACTTTTTAGGCAGTAGGAGGATGCTGGGAAACAAGTACGCTTTGCTGGTTAACTTATACAAATCTGTCTTAATTCACGTGTCAGTCATTAAACATCTCATTTCTATCTACTGTATGTCCATGATACTGTCTGTAGTATTACCACCAGACCTTGGTGTGCAAGTTGGTATTGTATTTGTGAGGTATATTAAGAAAATGTTGTTGAAGATTTGTTGGCCAGGTCTATTCTCCTTGTTTGCATTGATACAGTTACAAAAGTACGAACTAAAGACTAAAACAGGTCCAGCCCAACTGTTCTGGCTGAACTGCACTGCAGGGAAGTCAAGACATTTGAGCTGCTTAAGAAAAGTATGAGGAATGTATTCTAAATCCTCCTGTTAAGAACAGAACCTACATGTTTTTTTGTTTTTGTTTTTTTCATTTTGGCTACTTGGCAACTGCTGTTCATACTATCTTTTATTTAATAAATCACTGATACTGTAAATTCTCAACTAGTGGCCTTTTTTACCTCAGTGGCAGGGAGAACCAGGCCTGACAGGGTTATAGAGACATGCTGTATTCCTAATGTCTGCTGTTCCCCAGTTAATGCTAATTCAAAACATCCTTTAACATATGTTGTCTTCATGTATTCATTATATCAAGACAACAAGCACATTTCCCCAACACGAATTCCGTCAGTACAACACTCAACAGAAATACTGGCTATATTCACTTCTACATTTTCTCAATCGATGTTAAAGGTACTGTAGATGGCAGCTGGCATGCCCCCAGTTTGGTGACGTATACAGGAGTACTGATATGGAGGCAGAGCAACACTGTGCACAGGGTCAACAGCAAAACTTATTTAAGCCTCCTAAAAGAAGGCCCACCGAAAATCGTAGAGCACTGCTGTACCCAGCCATCAGGTTATATAGCGATAAACACCAACAAATAAATGAAACAACCACATTTCCTGCAGAGTTTTCACATGAAATGTCTTCCAGCCATCCCTTTATTGTTAGGCTTTTCATGTTAACAGTGTACCATGTCGATGTTAAACTGCTGTTACTGAGAGTAATTTAATATCCTCGTGGAAAAAGTGACATGGCTCTGTTGTATGATTAGAACATTTTGCTAGATGTGAATATGTGGTGGGTGACCCACCTGAATATTATTCTTCCCCTTTACCTTCATTATTGACCAGCTTTTGTTTGTTCGTACAGGCCATATTCACAGGTATTACTGGGGACTAGGCCAATATTTGAATAGTGACTGAGAATAATAGCTGTGAGGTCAAAAAGAAACACGTCACCTTCCCTTTGATACTCCTGCTGAGAAATCGATATAGAAACCTTATGCCCTGTTTCCATGGAGAATGAAAACATATCCAACCCTCTGGAAGAAAAAGGGTTCACACCATATTTATACTTTCACAATTTACTATTACAGGACAAACCCAGTATTAATAAAGTTTGAAAATTGCCCATTTAAATAAACTAAATGTTTCCACACAGTCTTTCATAATAACTTCATATTTGCTGTGGGCCTTTCATTGCTAGTAATGGTTGCATTTCACATTTGATATGATAATACCATTTCCTCAACAGGCATGCATCCAATGCAGCATTATGCTTAGATGCTGTCTAAGTCTACAAACCATGTCTTCTTTGTTTTATATTCCAGCACAGCAGGGCTACATAAAGGAAGATGATGCATCACACATGATAATATGATAGCTTCTTCTGTGTTGGACTCTCCATTCTCCAACCTCAAAAGTCACCACTGTCGAGATGGTCTGCTATTCGTCAGTGAAGCAAATTTGTGTGTTGATGTTCACCAAAGAGGAACTTTGGTGAACATCAAAGCAAAAGATTCAAACAGATTTCATTTCCCCTGAGACAAGATCCAATGATTACAATGACTCCATTAAATCAAATTCATTTCGATTGAGAATCATCTTGTGATTTTAAATGCTGGTCTGCTATTTCACTATTATCTGTGGATTCAAACGTTTGGCTACACCTTAATCAGTGATGTCACTGCAGGTGCATTAATCAGCTGTCCAAAACACCTACTGTGATATTACTAATGGGGGGTTTACACCAAGTGTAACGCACTCAAAGGCTGAGAATTCCTCTGTGTGATTCAGTACCACAGCACTCTGTTTCAAGAATCAGATATTGCCTGTATGAGCTTTAAAAACTGACCTTGAAAAGTTTATAGCTCGCTCATGGATGAAAGCAACCACAGTCAGATTAAATTCCAGCAGTTGGATGGATGCATGGGTTTCAATTGTGAATAAGAAAAAAATGCATTGAAACTTCTTTAACAAATTGCTGTATGTAGTAATACAATTGCAGTTTTACTAATATCCAAAATATAGCTAAATACAGAGACGGCTGTTTACGAAAGTCCATTTTCATTTTGTCAAAAAAGCACAGGTTGTATTTACAATGTTAATAATCACTGTATTCCATGTATATTATCCAGCTCAAGGGTCTTGATATTGTGCACACTGCTTCACTGCAGTGGCCTTCTTTGCGGAACTGAGGGTAGAAACACACAGGAAGCAGTGAGCCAGGTGGAGCAACAGGCTCCCATCCATTTTGTCTGTGAAACATTGAACCCCTTGTGAGAAGCAGGATCACTAGCAGTAAGAGACAGATAGTGTACAGGGCAAAGTTCAAATACATGAACTGTGACCTGGATCTGGTACAAAATCATAACAACACCTGTCCTATTCTTATTGTAACTAATTGTAATTTCCAGCTCATTATTTGCATGTATTTTACACTCACTTGAAGCTTCTGTGGCAGCAGAAGTAAACTGCATTTTGATTGACAGCTCAGTGCATCTATCCACCAGCAGCTGAGTGGGGGACGTGTCGCTGTTTCTTGGCTTTCTTTGCACTTTCTGTGTTTTTTCTCTGAGCCATCATTATGTCATTACTTACACCTGTGGTTCCCTCATTATGACAAGCTGAGATGTCAGCTGTGGAAAAGGTCGGTTACAGTTACATATTTGCCATAAATACTGCACGAAAGTAGTATCAATCTTCTCATCTAACTCCCAGTAAGGCAGTGAATAAGCATATTTCCAAAGATGTTGAACTATTCCTTTAAGTAAAGGTACTATTAAGAGTTCTGTGTCTGTGTTTAATGTTCAGACCTCATGATCGAATGCCTCTGCCAACCAGTCAAGTTGAGCCTCTTGTTCTCAGAGATTACACTTGGTCAAGGCTAAGGGTGTTGATCATGTTCTCCAGTCTAACATCTAACTTTTGTGCAATGGCTTTGGGAAAACAAATGACAAGACCAACTCTTTTCACCAATCATCATTGTTAAAACCACTGATAAGAAAATCAGTACTGATATGTAAATCAGCATCTTTTTCACAAGTATTTACATCATACTTTATGTGTTTACCATGACTTAAATTGTTGATGCAGTTGCTGTACAAAAAGTAATGAAACTTTTCAACAACTGGACGTCACATGCTTTCTTGACTTAAACAGACAGTAATAGGGCACTCAATGCAATGGATTTTCTGTTTGACGATTGCTACCATTTGAAAGATGTGTCTGTCTTTAAATAATCTCAGTGGTTTAATCTCAGGGGGACTTTATGATGTTAGACTGCAAAGGTATTGAGCAGTAAAAAAAAAAGTAGCTATTACACACATCTGAGGATTATTGGTCTTAGCCCTGTTGCTACATGGAACATAGCACTATGCTAGGTCCTAAAGCAGAAACAATAAGATAGTGAGGGCCAACATAATGAATGTTGTTGTTCCATCATGAAATAAGGAGCTACTCATGGCTGGAAATGACAAATACTGAACAATGGTAAACAACACCAAAGGCAGTGGGAAAAATAAAATTATAATCTATACATAAAATAAAAATAATCTATTTTTGGGACATAGCCTTGCTCAACACTTGCTGATGGGCTGTGAAAAACTGTACTGGATATTTGTGGTAAAATCATATCATGTTTATACAAAACCAGAGCAGTTCAACTAGAAATGTGAAAATCATGAGATTTGCTAGTCTGAGTAGGAATAACACAATGTGAAATAGTCCTCTTCTTTGCATCAATTGTTTTAGTTGTTAGTGGACAGTAATATTTTTTGGAGTTTGTGTTAATCCAAAATTGACTGCAAACATTCAGTGCCCATATCAGTGAGCCTTCTCACATGTATGTCACAGGCTGGATGTCACTCACCTGTTTCGCTTTGTCTTGCGTTTAATACCCTCATTAAATGTGGTATACTTTGAAAAACCAGGTTCCTCTTCAAAAATGACAACATGGAAACAGACTATAGAGACAGATGGATTTTCGGAGCCATTACTTTTTGGTGCATTTAAACACAGAGAATTCAGACCACTGTTGGCGCTAATCCTGTTTCACATTACTGACATGACAGGTTGGAACGAAGAAAGGAATAGCATGTATATATACAATGAAATTATAAAACAGCTCAGAATGTGCATGCTTTTCAGCTTACTCACAGAAGAACTGACATGACTGCCTGCTTTGGATGGTGGAAGACAGCAGAATTAGTTGCTATGATGGGGAAATGTGGGAGAAGACACACTGTAATCAGCCTGTCTATCTCAACACTGGGCTTCAATTACTTTGCAGATGCTCACACAATACCTCCCCTCCTTTCCCTCTTCACTGAGAAACCAGACAACTGTGGTTCTTACAGCAATGCATATACGGGGAAGCTTCACCAATATTTTTTCTGTCAACAAGTCCCACTGAAAGTTGAGCTACTTTCAAAGATTCTCGTCTTAGATGAAAGGAATAGGTTTGAGGATGAGTGCAACAGACAGTTTTCAGGACATCAGACAGTCATGTAAGATCATTCGTGGCCTGCTGCATGGTTCACTTCAACAAACGTGTGCACACCTACAAACCTCTGCAATAATGCAATTGTTACCATAGCAGAGGCCCTGTGCATGCCTCTAAAAATTTTAAACATGACAGTACTACTTTTAGATTTGTCCACAGCCACTGATCACCGGCTTTGGAAAATGCCGGTAAAATGGTCACAGCCCTCCATATTCGTAACGTCAGAAGCTATTTGACCATCACAGTGGAGGATTGAGTAGAGTACACTGGTGCTGTAATTGATACTGATGGAGCAAAATAGCCACAGAGGAGGTGCATGGTGAGTCCTGAAAGTCATATCCAGGGTGACAATAGGACTGCCTTTAGAATGTGTCCTTCCTTCCTCCTTCCTCATAGTATTATAACCCACTGTGCAGTGTTTTGGCTTCAAACCCATATATTACTCGGTCTCCTGGGTCGTACCATTGTCTCGTCATTACCTGAAGCAACAAAGCCCCATGTGTTCTTATTACACAGTGCTGTTTTCAGTCTGAACTCTGGGAAATGCATTGTTCATTTGGTCAATGATGGGATTTGTTCACATTATGAAAAATATTGCTTTGTTCATTGAATGTTTATTATGGTGGTGCTAAAAAACTAAATACTGTAGTTTGACCCAAAAAACCCCCTCAAGTTTCACCCGAGTTTATTTTCCAGAGCTTTCAGTCTCGCTGCAGATGGTGTTGTCATCAGTGTGAACATTTCTGCTGATGAAGACATTGTGAAATTATTGGAAAAATAACCATCTGCTGACTGTCATTGAAAGTATAGGCTTGTTTTCTTTGTGTGTTGATAAACATTTTTGTTGTAAATCATTTAGTTTAGATTCAGTGGTTGTCTAGTTGTCTACTTTCAAAGTGTGTGAACCAAATAAACCACAAAGCAGAGTGATGGGAATTCATTGAGCTTGTTTATTCAGGTTATGTACAATAAAGCTTCATCACATGAGCCTTCTTGAAAACTGTGTACAACATCCCTCACATACACAAAAAGAGACAAACACCATCTTGACCCGATGAATATATTGTAAGTGCAGTTTCAAAGGTTAGGGCTGAGGGGGGGAGGGGGATTCTGTGGAAGTGGAAGAGCACACTGTAACAACAGCAGCATCAGCAGCAGCAGCAGCAAAAACAGTGCTTCTCAGGCCAAAAAACCCTCAGGTTACATTACCAGACAGATGGGGGGTGAGTTCTGTGGAAGAGCGTATTGTAACAGCAGCAGCAGAAAAAGCAGTGCTTGTCAGGCCTAAAGAGGGGTTAACAGAGATTGAACTTCTCTCAGGATCTCATTAGTCCCCCCAAAACCCTCAGGTTACATTACCAGACAGATGGACACACAAACTACACATTTTAAAGAGAAAAGAAGAGAAATCACAGATGTGGGGATTCATTCCTGATTATCAGCTTAATTTCCTACAAAAATATTGCACAAAAAATATGGACACACAGAGATTGAGAGAGATTGACAAGTATAGCAGCCAGTAAGCCAATATCTACATGAGCAACATATCTATTACACAGAAAAGAACAGGAAATGCACCTTTACCTCCTCTGAGTCTCACTTATTACTTCTCGTGGCCAAAGACCTTAGACCAATGCTAAAAATCTGCCCTTTGCTAACTCAACTACGTTCAACATTCAATACGTTTTGGGTGACGTATTGTTATTTTCGTATTTGTTGAATGTGCCATCAGCTTGGATTTTGTACTTCATGTAAGAAAATCTAAAGATGTCTCAAGAAAAGAGTAATCCTAGCAATAAAGCAGTGGCTCCAACCCAGGTACTGGTATAAGGTCACAGAATTAATATTATTTATATAACATCATAGGCTATTTGGCAGGTACCTTGACCATGGTGCAGCTTTCCTCATCGCTCCTTCCCACAATTAAAACAGGAGAGTAATGTTTAAAGCAGGTCATCAGAATACAAGTGCATAACCCACATACCCACGTATCTGCATGAGCTTAAACGTTTCTTTAGGGAGAGAAAAGTCCTAATGTGTTTGTTGACCTACTTAATGTCAGAACATATGCTTTATTTCAGTCGTGAAGGGTTAGGGTTGACTGGTCCACAAAAATGCTGATCTAAAAATGGTCTCCGGTGCTACCACGGTTGGAAACACTTGAGTTTAAGCCCACAGTGTGCTTCAACTAGTTTGCACAACGTGTCATCCAACACACCTAATGGCAAGAATGTTTATTTGTTACGAATAGCTAAACTCAAGGGTTGGACTATCACAGCCGCTCCTGTCCCATCGACTTCCTGATTTCTCTCAAAGACCTCTGTCTCACACTTACGAACAATGTCTCATTCAAAGCATTCATGGTTGTTCTATGCATAGTTGTTTACAGGAATAATGATGGAAAAAGTTGCGTGGAGAGAGAGAGAGAGAGAGAGAGAGAGAGAGAGAGAGAGAGAGAGAGAGAGAGAGAGAGAGAAAGAGAGAGAGAGAGAGAAGATCGTAGAGAGAAACTGAAGTTTTGCAACTCTGTACACCTGCTTACTACATGAAGTGGGCTGTGGGATTGTCTGGAAAACGTACAAAAGTTGACTGACATAGGCCCTTGTTTTCACTGTTAAACAGGAGATTTCGGTTTCTCTTAGCAGTCTGTTTGAAGCATACTGAGGCCTTCACCCTGACCCTGCTTTTCCCCAAATGTCACTTAACAACCCACAGACAAAGTAAAAAAGGTGTTAGGCTGCATTTAGACCACCATCATCACAGCCTGAAAATGGAGTTCTACCTGTAAGCTTGTTGATCATCACAGTTCTGATGGACTGAAACCAAAACTGAATTGTACTTGTGTTGGAAATATGTGATGTGGAATTGTTTGGCAAAGTAACCATTAGATTAAAGAGAAGGACATCATCACTGAAAAAAGAGTAATATTCTCTCTTCACAAAACTTCTTTTCCAGTGACTCTCTGAGGCTCTAAAAGATAGATGAACAGGATAGCACTTTGGAGCTGTAACTGGTTATGATTATGTTATGAGAATCACTGTAACAGGCTACATTAATGCTTGATGGTTTGCAATGAAAAGGTGTGTGGCAGTGTCAAAAAGCTACGTGTACACAAAACACAGAAGGGAAGATAAACATAAACTCATTTGGGCATGAAGAAAAAACTTGTGAAGGCAAATGATGGGCACTAAATCACATTATAAGTTTTGAAGCATGGAAATCATCTTCATACATGCGTACACTGACACTAAATCAAAGACATGTTGGAAAATTTTAACATCACGAGAGCTCATGGGTAACATTCATTCAGAGATCAATCAAAATGTCAATTATGTGCCTGTCTCACATTGCACCATGAGATTTTTGATCAGTAAACAATGTGCAATAGTTGACATTTAGAAGTTGATGGGATGAACGAAATATGATTGGGGAAGACAAATAAAAAAAATGGGTCAAAATCATAATCCAGGATAATTACCTTCTTACACCCTCCCAAGAAAAAGAAAATATGTGTTATAACATAGTCAAACATATGTCACCTAACCAAAATAAACAAATAAACCAAAAGAAAGAACAAAATTATATTTGAGTTCATTAATAATTATGCAGCTGCTGATACCTCAAAGAGCTTTATGATTAGGGTAAATAACTTATAAAATCCAAATATATTACATTAAAAAGTGCTCAAAACAAAAGATATGCATGACCGCTTGCAGGGTCATTAGACAAATTACATGTTGTCTAAACCTGCATTTCCCTAGTAGTGTCACACAGTTATAGATTCAAATATTTATCCTTCATATGGACTTGTTACTCAAAGCAAACAAATTTTGAACAATTATTTTCCTTCTCCAAAGTTAAGATGATTCAGAGTAGTACACCACAGAAATGTGCACATTTTCTAAAGTCCTTGGGTCAAAGCAGTTACAGACAAGAAAGCAAACTGAATTAAATGCTTACAATGACATTTTGAAGCCACAGAAAAGCAAAACTTGAGGATACACATGCAGCACTACTGAGGGCAGATAATAGTGTAGCTCTCAAGCTTCCCTTTAAAAACCAAAAGCATGGAGACGGCATCACATTGTGCAAATCAAAACATCAATAACAGATTTACCATTTACCATGGACCAGGAAATTCTTTTACCCATCCTTTCTTTTTTATGTTTAAAAAAAAAAGTGAGAATCAAACACTGGACCCCTACATCCCCATATTTAAAATGGACTTCTGAAATTTCCTCAAAATCTCAAAAAAACAAACTGGACATAAATTTGCTGGAAGGCCCGAGCCCAAAGCACTTGTTCTTCCTCTTTTTCTTTTGTAGTCTTATTTAGTGGAGTGCCTCCACACAGATTTGCTCCTCAGTAATGTCATCCAGTAGCTGCACCTCAACAGGGCTGCATATGTCACTGTCATAGACCTCTGTCCCCATCAGGGCATCTTCCTCCAGGGCCTCTCCTTTGCCTTTAAAGCCTTGCTGCTCTGAAGGAGAGGTGCTTTCCACTGACTCCAGATCTTCAATGCCTGCCCGGTAGTGGATCATTAGCAAGGTGAGGGCTTGGAGTCTTTCCCCAGACTTGGCCAGGGCAGTACTGATTAGTGCCTTGCGCCGGACATCTGTGGCCTCCCTCTCCTCAAGCAGAAGAGCGTTATTATGCTCCAGCTCCTGGTCAATTTCCTGCTGCAGCTTGTCTAGCATCAACTCCAGCTTCTGGGATCGCTCATCTGTGGGAAGCCCCCGGTACAGGTCGCGGCCTATCTCCTTCACAGCAATGAACACACTGTCATCCAACCCACCTTCCTTGCGTACAAGTTTACTGCTGCCACCACTGCTGGTGGGCTGCTTTGAGGGGCTGGCACCACTGGTGTAGGTCTCAGTATCACTGCTCTCATTGTCTGAAGTGTTAGGGGTATGCTTAGGTGAGGGCTCCACTACTCCAGGCACCACATCAGCGACCTGCTCAACCAACCGAGTCTTGGGCACCTGGCGGAGGTTAAGCAGACGGGAGCTGGTGTTGATGATATGGCGTGTGAGACCAGTGGTGGCCCGGTTTATGGTGGATTTGGCTTCAGGGTCAGCTCCACGACGTTCAGTCGTTGCCACACAGAAGGGATTTTCAGTGAGGCACTTGTCCTGGCATTTCTTGTGGCAAACGTAGGCGCAAATCATACACTGAGAGGCGGCCTTGGTCCAAACCTTCTTCTTGCAGTATTCACACCAGGTGGGGTTCTGGAACTGGGTGTCCTGGAAGTTGTGACGCACTTCCACTAACTGCATGGCACCATAGGCCAAGTCATCCCGCGGTGCTGAGGGAATATGCTCCCTCTCTCTCTCCCTTTGATCCTCATCATGGAGACTCCCCTCTCGCTCCCTTTCTGCCAGCCCACCTGGACACTCTAACTCACCCTCAGCTAAGTAACAGAAGTTCAGGGTAACATCTCCGTAACACAGCTTCTCATTGAAACCCTTGTGGGTGCTGAGGCTGCGTAGCGCAGTGCGGCTGACACTAGCTCTGGGCTCTGGAGGCCCCAACCTAAATGTACTCTGGTACTCTGCTGAAGATGTGGCCATACATTCCAGGGCTATATGCTCCAGCTGAAGGCTGACATGGCCCAGGCACAACAAACTGCCCAGCTTAAAGGGATCTTTGCACCACAGGGCCACATTAAGGTACTTATGGTTGCTCTCCACCTCAAACACTACAGATGCCTTGGGCCAGCGACCTGTCTGGTTACGAAACATGGTTTCTGGGGATTCCCAGAGGGAGTGGTCTTCTAGACTGTCTCGTGTGCTGCAGGAACTCTCTGAAGCTTTGTCCTTTGCTTGATCGGTCTTGTTGCTGCTGGTCACAGTGGAAGGGACTGGCAGCTCATCATTGCTTTCTGCTGGCCTGGTAGACTGCTTCACCTCAGCCTGTTTGACACAAAACTTCTCAGTGCTAGTCTTGTCCTCACTGGCTCCAGTGAGAAGAACTTTTTCTGGAGATTTTTCAGATGCGCTGATGGTGGTAGTCACAGCAGGTGGGACAGTAGCATTTGTAGTTGCAACAGAATCAACACCATCCAAAAGACTGGTTTCTGAGGAGGCTGATGTCAACCTTATTTGAGGTCTTGGTGGCACTGGGGGTCGGGAAGGAGGAGGTGGTGGAGGGATGGTGGGGCGTTGCAGACCCTCCCCTGGATCACTACTGGTCTTATGTGGTGAGGGCTTTGGTGATTCTTTGGGCTGGGGCTTTAGTGGTGACTGGAGACCCACCAGGTTTAACTTGCGATTGAGGATAGGTGATATGGTACCAAGGGGCTTAGAGGCCAAGTTGGCCACAGTCCTTTTGGGGCTTTGGTTTACAGTAAGTAAGGAATCCTCCTTAATGTCACTGGTATTTGTGGTACTGCTGTTAGGGCCACCAGTCTGGCTAGGTTTGGAGTCCACAATCAACTCTTCAAACTCAGAGTCCATGTCTTTGCTGTCAGATATGTCAGACAGGGTGGTAATAGGTGCTGGGTCTTCCTCATAACCTGCTGCCTGGGAACTAAAACCTGTTTCCTCTAGTTGCCCAAACCCTTCCTGAAGAGTTCCAAGGCTTCCAAAAGAGGGAGTCTGGTGACGGACCGGTCTCTCATAAAGTACCACCACCCTGTCTCCAGCCTGCTTTAACAGTTTGGGCACTTGAACCGAGGATGTTACTTTGACACCTATCAACAGAAACAAGAACAGGAATTAAGTTGTCTGTCAGTAGCACAAAGAACTGAATGAAAGTCTCAAAATTTTTGACAAAAAGCACATGTCAGACCTCCAATGGCGATGAGACGATCACCCCTCTGCAAGTCTGCCGAGGCTGCAGGGGAGTTGGGTGTGACCGTCTCGATGCTGACGTGCACTGCATCCCCTTCACTGGCAGGGACATGCCTGAATGTCATCCCGACACTGCCACATGGCCCCTTGATAACCTCCGTCTGATGTATGCATGTAACAATAGAAAACAGAACAATGAAGACCTGCACCAATTTGGTGGTTATAGACCACAAATACTAATAACTTACTGATTCAATATAGTGGTAGGACTGTACAAGACCATGATTAATTCATAGTCATTGGCAAGAGATCTAATGTCTTTTTCAGTATAAAGCAGCAAATTCTGTACTGTTAACCTTATGTCTTATTATTTATGGATATGGATTTATGGTTATATACATACATTCCATTCCATAAAGATGGAAGAAATTTGAGTATACTGTGTTTCGAAAAACTGTATTTGGTAAAGAGCATTTTGAAATGGTTGAAATATTGTCTGATCTGTATTTATGGTCATTTACGATATGGACATTTCTGTATCCTCAGAGTAAATATTGTATTTTGTATTAAGTATTCTCAAAAAACTATGGAAATGTTTTGTAAACTTAGTTTCCATAGTGCTGTATAAGATTGTTATCAACATTTGGTGAATACAGCACAGTGTACTGGAGAGGGGATGTGACATGTTTAAATTGTGGATTTTGAATTATTACTAGTAACTGTATATCATTAACTTTTTAAGATGTTTTTCTAAAGTGTTGCATGTAGGCTAATGCATTTGGCTGAGCAAGGCATCAACCAACCCAAATGGATGTTAAATGATCTCCATTAAACTAACACCATGGCTCAATAAAATCATTACACTACACTTTTGTAATATAAAGGAACTTAACGTAAAAAGACTTAAAAAGTGATAAACTAGGGGAAAAAAGAATTCTGACAGAAAGACAAGTAGGCACATACACTGTTTCTATACTGTACTCACACACAGCCTTCAGAGAACAAAAAAATAGATATTAAACATCTTCGTCAAGGTTAAAAGTACATTTGAAACAACAGCTTAACCCAAACTGATTTGCTAATTTTATGGACAGTATGTCTTTGAATTTCAATGGGCACTCATTTGTAAATCGATAAATAAGAAAATACCATTTTATTTACTACTGTGTATATTTCTTCATGGTAAGGTGCCAACGACTACAGGGACTGCAAATCTGTTTTGTCCAGATACAAAACAATGAGAATAAACTGTAAGCTGACTGCAAATGCAACACTGACATCTGCTTCCAGCACTTTGATGAGGGACTCAACCTGAAAGTGGCAATTCTCTGGCAGAAGAGAGAGCTACAATTAACTCCCCACCCCCAGCTCCCTTAATAACAGCCACTGCACAAAGTCCAAGTCACATATCCCACAACACATCTGTTCAGATGCGGAGGTGACCTGCTTTATGCTTGACAGGTCATCTATCAAAACACAGTACATGTACAGTGGCAAGACATTGGCGCCTCCTATGCTGATGATGGTGTACATAAACCCATGCAATTTTAACTGTGACTATATGGTGGATCTTTCCTGGTACAGAGAAGGAACTAAATAAGGTGCAGGTGAAAGAGGATGAAGACGATACAGGTGTCCTGGTTTAAAAGACAGAAAAGGAAGGCCGACAGGATGTGGGTAGACGGAGACGAATGACTGTAATTTCCCCTGCTGTCATTTGTTACCGTTCTGGTGGAAGGCAGTGATTGAGTTAGGGCTGGCCATGAATAAGCAGATGATCTGTGTAAGCTGGCAAGGAGAGTGGGGTGGGGCAGCTTCACTGAAGCTTGAGAGAAAGTCCTGATCCATGTTCATAGCATAGCTTGTAAACAACCAAGCCACTAGTCTTGGCTAAAACTAAATCTATATATACTGGATATAAATGATGATGTACTGTACAGCTAATTCTTTTAGTGTTAAGTACAGTGCAGGAAGCAAAAATTACACTTGACTAAACAATGCTGCAGTGTTAATGGGACCCTCTTTCTTAAAGCTACAAAGGTATATGAAGTATTTTTGAAGTATTTAATTGTATATTTACATTTAATTAATTCTAATTTTAATACCATTTGCACTGAACATAGCTTCATGAGACCCAGTGGTGAAGGACAGCATGGCTTTCTTGTCATGTGCAATAGCCAATCAACAGTGAGGGCTACTGTGCCACAGACGAGTGAGCTCCAACACAGCACACATGTATTTGACACCAAAACAGTAAAAACATTTACCTGTCACCTGGCGAACAGCATTCTGAGACTTGCTCACCAAGTTCGGTGTTAAGTTCGGACCCTGCCACAGGTGTCACACTGTTGTGCAACTGAGGATGATTCTGGTGAGCAACTTGATGAAGTCATTCTCATAAATCACTTGGATGTGTTATTCAACAACATATCTATTCCTTTGAGTGGTTTTTGCGTCCTGATGATTGCAGTACATCATGAATTTTTACAGGTTTGTATGTCATTTACTGTCTTACGGACATGTACATACCATTTCCTTGCTGTAAACATATGTTGCACCATTTGATATGTGTATGTATACAGTATGTGTATGTGTATGTGTATGTGTATGTGTGAGTGTGAGTGTGTGGCTGGCTCAACGTTTAATCTGATCTGGCCATGTTACAGCTCTTCTTGAAAGACTAACAAAACTGCAGAGGCAAGAGGTTGTTATGGGGGAGGATGTGGAGGCTAAAGGCCTATTCAGCCTCACATCACACAACGACCATTACTTAGTGCACAGGAAGGCTCTGCTGGCAAACACTCTGAATCTCAAGGTTGTATAAAACCAGACCCCATCTGGGACATTAACTAGGATACTGAAAGTGGAATAGCACATTTACCCACAATATGCAACTGATAAGCCCAACAATCTCACAGGGCCTTCCTGTTGCACCAGTCTGGCCATTCTTCTCTGATATCTCTCATTGCCAAGCTGTTTTTCCCACAGAGCTGCTGCTCACGGGACATTTTCTGTTTTCACACCATTCTCTGTATACTCTGTTGTTGTTTAGACAATTGTGTGTAAAGATAAGCTAAGATAAGCTTCTAAGACACTCAAACCCCTCCTCTGGCACCAACAATCAATCCACAGTCAAAGTCTTTTATGCTAGATTACACTGATGTTACATACTTGCATTAACAAGCAGGTGTACAGGTGGACCGAACAAAGTAAAGACTAAGTTTATATTCTAACCACCAAGTCATTGGGCTGCCTCCCCAGTACATGATCTTACATCTGATTGCATGGCATAGCATTTTGAGTATTTTTAACATACTATGTTAAATACCTTATTCTAATCATCCTCAGAAAGAGCATCAATAGACGCAGACAGTTCTTTCCATGGAATGAATATTTCCCTTAATGGAAGAACCACATATCTAAGTGTTGGAAATGGGAGTATATATTTTTAAATTAGGAGCCTTCACACTTAAACAAACATCAGATGATGTTAATCCAGTTTAACATCCGTCCCCCAAATGTGACATTAACACGCTTCTTAAGCAAGATAATCGGGGAAGTGTGTAAACCTCACACACAAAAGTAAGCATAAAGAGTCTCAGAAATGACACTGGAGATATTAAGATGTGATTCATGACACAGAGCAAAATACGAAATCCTCCCAGACTTTTTTACTATTACATTTTGGCTGATTATCACACTTAGTTATCCACCACATATTTCACTGGCATTTGGCACATGGCAGGTGGTAACTTCAGATCCTCATGCCAGTGCTGAGTGGATCAGCTCCTGCTTGACTACTTAAGATTCACAAACAGACTTTCAATACAGTGATATTTTGCCCTTTGAGTGAAAACTGCTGAAAGGTGAGTGTGGGTACTGACTATCACTAAAAGAGTTGCAGTGTGTATACAGCTGCACCACTGGCTGCACTGTGGCTATTGTGGCCACAATAGATCTACAAAAGAAAGCATACAAATCCATGCTGCTGAAGTGCAAATAGTGGCAATCTCCATTTCACACACACTTGACCCACCAATATATGCACAGTCACACACACTCATATGTACCTCATTATATGTCAGTGCACACAAAACTCCAGTGATAAGACTACTGCTCTCCAGCAGCAGAAGCACTAGCTTCATGATAGAAATCTGAGGGTTTATTCCACGTTGTCCAAGCCTGGGTTTTATATTTACTCTTTTAAACAACAAAGCTTGTTTCAGGAAATGCTTATTTTCAGAAAATTAAATGCATTTAGCACATTGCCAAACAAAGTATAATTTAAGAAGCACTTTTAATGGTGGAAATACTTTGGAATTTCCCCTTATGGGACAAATGAAGGTATATTGAATTGAAATCATGTCCTGGGAATCATCACACACAGGCCACAGGCTAATACTTTCTAAAGACCAGGGAAGAGATAAAATACAGTAGGGGTCGACAGATTATCAGTCTGGCTGATTATCACATCCGATATTAAGCATTTTTCCGACTATCTGAACCTTTTTTTTTATCCAGTTGCCAGTGAAATCCTTTAAAAATGGAGCCTCTCTCTGTCTGTAGCCACCATTCTGTGGTCTCATGCAGTGTGCCACCCACAACACTATGTGATTGGTTACACATCACAAGTAACAGCCTATGAACACTTAAGGCTTTTGTGCCACAGACAAGCACAGAAAAATGCATTTCCATAGCAGCTCCAGTGAGTGAGTGGACTGAATAATGAACACATTAATGCATTAATCATTATAATCTAGTAATATGACAGACATTATTCCAACATGGACCATTACGTACTTTTACTTATGGCATTTTAAGTCATTTTGAAGCTAATACTTCTGTACTTTTACTGAAGTAAGGTTTTGAATGACGACTTACATTTGTAAAATGAGCTAACACTAATTAGCTGAAATTATGTCAGAGAGACACTGGAGTTTAATGCAGCATTATGGAGGTTTTGGAATACTGGACAGTCTAAAGTGAAATGTTTATTTCTTCGCAACATAGGCCTCGCAACATCTGATCAAACTTTTATTGTTACATTGGTTTCAGTGCATGGCCAAAATGACTTGGTAGTTAACACATTAATCCCTTATCAAAATAGCTGTTAGTTGCAGACCAATATGAATCTCGTCTTGACTGATTTTCCTGAGAGAAAGTAGCTTCAAATTGCAAATTCAAATTGAGTTCAATTGCTGTGTAGTGGAGCTCTCTCTGGGGGCTGAGCAACAGTGACTGGACTAACCTTGTTTACATCGACTAAGACAACAAGCAGCTCTTGGTTCCTTGTTTCTGAGCGGAAAAGACAAAGAAAGAACGTAGCAACCACAAACTGGCCAGATGTAAATGGAGTAATTCACCATCTATTTCAGCAAATCCAGCCTCTCTTTTATCTGCACTACCACAGTGAACAAATGAAAGGTTAATATGTTCAAATAGCAGCTATCACTGCTTTAAAGTTCCCTCCTTTACCTCCAGGACTAAAACCCAGACAACTCTTCTTTTGATCCCCTGAATAAAACACTCACTGTGATAAAAAAAAATACATCTATTAAACATGGTTAAAAAGTAGGGAAGGGAAGTAGCCTGGCTAATATGAGCAGAGATCCAGCATGAAACATAAAGCTGCTACTTTTATATTTTTGAATATTTTTACCCTTTAACCCTAACCCTGTTTAAATTTCATAGCTGAATGGTGGCGCTAAAGACAAACTGCTAAATTAGCCTGAATGACTAGATTTTACTACCATCAAGGTCATAAAATATGGTTAAGCAACCTTCACCATTCTTGTCAAATCTTGTGTTTGAATTGGAGACCAGATGTAGCATTTGAGCTTTTCAGAAATGGTCAAACAACTGACATTGGGTGTGGAATAAAGAAGTAATGTGGGACTGAGAGATGAATGGCAATATATTATTTAATCTGACTCCCTACCCGTACAATTCTTTGTTAATATACAACAGGTTGAAAGAACTCACACACCTGTTCTCCAGTACACCATGCTTTATTCATCAAATGCTATCTTGTCTTCATTTTGATGGTCTGGTATTTAAACTAAATATTCAGTCAGCAGTGCTTGCACTCTCAGAGTAAGAAACTGTTGAAACATATAATGAAATGCCAGAGGGGACAATTAAGCGTTATCCGGCATTACCATGCTGTGAACTATCAGAGGTCTGAATGGCCTGGAAATGTTAACTTTACAGTTTATAGACTTTACAAGGTTCCTTGCTCTTCTCCAGAAATCTAAGATCACCTTGAGTGTAGATGCTTAAATTGGGTTGAATATTGTTCTCATGCATTTGTGCTGCAGTTTTGTTCTATGTACTGTAGCTCAAGTACAGATCTAGTACTGGAAAACCCTGCTTTGCTATTCAACTGAAGAGATTCTATTAATTGTATTCTACATATTTTAAAACCTGTGGAAAATTGTAATATAAACTGGTGAAACTTAACACAGAAATGTTTCATGTTTTTTCACGTTTCATTTCTAGGACTAACATAACAAACGACTCAGGGCACACTATCCTCTACACTTGTTCCGTTATGTCAACCCATGGTCTTCTCCTGTCTATCCATAGGTGTTCCAGAGTTTTCCCTCCTTGACCTTCTAGGATTAATAGTGTTTGTATGTCAGGAATCATTCTGTATTCACTAAATAGTGCACTATATTCAGTGTGAAACGAATGCTACATATAGCACACGTTACATTGTCAGTGACGATGCAAAAAAAAAATATGTCTCACTTAATTTCCTGCTCTCTGTATGGCCTCACATTGTCTGCTGTATCTCCTGATCAAATTGGCACATATTACAAACGATTAATGAATATGACAGAGCTTGCAGGGGGCCACCAACTGTAATTTGCATTTTGCTGTGGCTGAAGTTAGTAAGCTACTGTTGGTCTATCAATGTTCCTTTCATTTTCAGTGAAAACCATGTTATGTGTACCTGTGTGCACAGCAAACAGTGGCTAGCTGCAGGCTGGTCTGAAACCCTGGCTTGATGAAAAACTCGGAGAGAGCAGCTTCTCCTGTTGCTTGGCTGAACATCCTTCTGCAGGTCGGGGAGGGTGCGTGTGAGATGGGGCAGTGGGGGTTGAACAAATCCTTTTCCCTGTCACTGCACTGCTTGGTAATTTAATCTAATACCACATGTCAGATCGATTTGTGTATGGTTATAGGGTACAAGTCCCTGCGAGGCAAGTGCACAGCAATTCCCTGCCACATCCAATTAGCAGCCCTGGTGGTGATGGGGGTGGAGTGGGCTAAGGGGTGGGGTGCATGGCCAGTAGCTACTCAGGTGTTTACGTGGCCGCTTATTAGGCTGGTTAACAGTGACGCATATTCTTTAGTACGTGTTCTCAGACACAATATCACAGACAGTTGTTGGTCTGCATTCGAACATTTGTCTTTCCTTCTAAGACTATCCCGCATAGACCAGTGCTATACAGATGTCATGTGGATGTTCTCGTTCATTAGCTCTTTAAAGCAGCCCATTGGTGCTCCTCTAAGTGGTCACTGCTCCATCCATGGGAGCAAAAAACAATGCTATGAAAACTGTACATTCAGTTTAGAGTATTCAGAATAATACCAAAATAACACAGAAATGTATATTGGCAGTTTTATACTAGCAATAATGTTTTCAATCACATGAAATTGAAATTTCAGTATTACATTTGGTATTCAGCTTCAAAGAACTTCAAGATAATACATTGCTTAAAGATCCCCTCCAGACGTGTCTTAAGATGTTTATAAAATACTCTACTTTGAACAATAATTTGTGTCTGACACGGTTTTTCTACAGAAGAGCTCAATTATCTTATAAAAATCATTAAAATGACATCTATTCCTTCCTCCTCACTAAATTCAAGTGAGCATGTGATTATTTTTCATTTCCAAAGTTTGACTGTTGGACACAAGATGAATCTATGTGCATTGGTGGCTTCAAGTTTCCACCTCATACTTGTGTAAATGGAATATTGAACCAGGATTGGCTTCAAAACCATTTGTGATGTCACAAATCATGCCCAAAGTCCTGCCCTTTGAAATCACATTTTCAATGAGCACAGAGAAACTTTCCACTTTAATGTAACCACTAAACTGCATACACATCATTCTGCAAATTGCAAATTACAAGGAAACTACATTTTTGTCTGCGGGGAGGCTCTAATAGTTCATTTCAAAAATCCATCCATTATCTATACCGCCTATCCCTTTCGGGGTTGCGGGGGGCTGGAGCCTATCCCAGCTACAATGGGCGAGAGGCGGGGTACACCCTGAACCGGTCGCCAGCCAATTGCAGGGCCACATGCAAAGACAGACAAACATTCACACTCACACTCACACCTACGGACAATTTAGAGTCATCAATTAACCTAATGAGCATGTTTTTGGTCTGTGGGAGGAAGCCGGAGTACCCGGAGAGAACCCACGCATGCACGGGAAGAACATGCAAACTTCACACAGAAAGGCCCCACCTGACCCGGGGATCGAACCGGCAACCTTCTTGCTGTGAGGCACGCGCACTACCTGCTGCGCCACCGTGCAGCCCCATTTCAAAAATAATCATTGTATTCAAAAGCATCATGATAAACTGCTGATGGGTCACATCTGACAATTAAAGCTGAATATACCAGATATAAAAAACTTGATGTTGTCAGCTCTGTTTCTCTGGCTGCTAAGCTAGCATTATGTTGGCTTTCACAACAAGCTGCTGCTCAGCTCATGGCGTTCTGGAGGTCCCAAAAAGTATAACTGAGGCATTCTGACTATTTTGTACTATCCGCTAGTGCTAGGGGATAGATATGGGGATGAAAATTGATAGAGGCTGACCTGCGCAGTCAGCAAACACTAGTTATTTTAAAATGTACATGCTTGGTAAGTGATATTCTCAGATAGCCTCACAGCACTGCTCGTTTTTCTGAATGACTATCGTTTCAAACATCAGAACAACACAGAGTGTCTCTTCTTCTTTGACTGATCACACAAACAGCAGTTTGTTTTAAACATTTCAACAGTTTCTTTGTAGTTGAATCTTGGTTTGGTTTAGTTTTTAACTGACTGAATTTATGTGAACTGGCTACGCTGATAAAATTAGAAAAAACAAACCTTGTAACAGTGTTTATCATGCCCGTGATTTATGGGGGATAACCGTGTGCACAGTAGTTGCAGTGAGAAGACATTTAATGTTCTAAGGGGGTCATTGTGTTGCATTGCACACTGTAGATCAACCTTGAATGTCCACTGAACACCAAGCCACAATGGGTAACCTGCTAAGTCAATACAAAGATCTTAATGAATTCAGATACAAGCTCACGCTGGGTACAAACGCTACGTTTCCCATTTGAAACACCCTCATTACTCACAGATGCTCTTTTCTCACTCCCTTTATGTTTAACTCTTTATTATCATGACATTTTTCACATCCATAGAATACCCCAGCCCTCCCACGACCACGACCACACAGGTGTATTCATAGAATGAGAGACATTAAAGCATTTAAACTTATTCCAGTAGAGTACCCCAAATAAAAGCATGAACCTGAAATTGTGAATAACATGTCACTTTTGATGACTCAATACTTTCAGAGTATGACAATAATTATATGTTGTAAAAAACTGGATGGAAGTACAATACAGCAGTGGATGGCATGTCTTTCTTGGATAAAATCATTATGAAGTTTGTTGTGTGGCTCAATCTGAATTTTCAAGTTGCCTTTTTATCATAGGAAGCAGGTTTCAAAAGCACTAAGAACAAAGGAGTTGTTATGGAGACTCAGGCAAACAAAAAGGTGCTTTGCCTAATTTGCACTTGTATGGACAGCAACAGTGGTCTGGTCGCCCACGCAGTCGCTCTTTGTAGCGCTGTCGTTGTCCTGGCATTAAAAAATAATGATCTGTCATGACTGTTACATCATCCCAGTTTATTAAATGGCAACTAAATTCTAGACTACTACCACTGGCTCAGAAAGGAGTAAGACGCCATTTTCTTCATTATCAAGTTGGCATTTCAGTCTTTCCTCTCTTTTGAACTCCAATGCTTGTCTGTCATGCAAACACTGAGCCTATCTCCTCCCCAGTGAGCTGACCAGTTGCTTTAGATGCCGGGACTGGCCAAGTGTCATTCTGCTTCTTGGAACCTATAAGGAGCAACTCGACCGCCTGACCACATAACATTTACTTATCACTCATTTAACATTTGCACAGTTTCTCACCTAATTTCATCTATAGGCAAACAGGCTACAAGTCTTGGCGTCACTAAAGTCTCGTCTCTGCTGGCAATTTCAGCTCTTTTCAAAAAGAGCTATTCAAAACAGCCAGCTCACACACACATCCTCCTCGACTCAGTGAGTCGGAGAGGAAGAGCACGACAAAAATAAATGCTTTTATTTTATTTGGCTCTGCTGCTGCACAATAATTCCTATATAATATCATTTTTGTTGAGAAGTGGAAACTGCAAATATACTCAGTGGTTACCATCACTCTAAATAAGAGTGACATAGCAGAAGAAAAGCAGACAAGCCTACGTCATGTCAGCTGTCAGATCCGTCTACATAAATGGAAAAAAGGGCATTCAGAGTAATTTCATAAATCAGGAGCCTGTATTATCTCTGAGTTACTCAAAGATTACAGGGCATTTGGTAAACCAACATGAACTTACAGTGTGTGTGTGTGTGTGTGTGTGTGTGTGTGTGTGTGTGTGTGTGTGTGTGTGTGTGTGTGTGTGTGTGTGTGGCGTACACTGATGGATGTCATCCAAGGCACAGACTCAAAAAGCCAAACCTCAATTTATCAAAGTGCATGTGATACTGAAATGTTTGCTAATGCTTTATTTTTTGAGTTGATAATTTACTATGAATGTCCCACAAAGCCTCCAGAAAGATAGAGCTTCTTTGGTCCCAAGCATCAGGAAATAAAGGCAGTGCTCAACTGGTCCGCTTTCATTTTCATTTAAAAATAACAATAATAATAATAATAATAATTTAAAAATCAATTTAAAATGTTGATCTTTACAGGAAATTTCAAAGGAGAGGGACTAAATTCACAGAGAATATTTGTCTAAACATTTTTTTACATTTCATTTATCACTGATATAGAAACATTTCAAAGGGGAAACACTGATGTTTGACTTCTGCAGTGATCAGGTGTCCCTGGCTCTGAATCTGGCTAATTACAAATCAGTGTGGGTATTATTTCAGGTTATGAGCACCATTTCTGACACTCTGCAGCAGGTTACAGACAATTTCTTGTCTAATGAGAGACCATGTCTGTAGGAGCAGAAAAAAACAAACATTCTAAATGAAAATTGCAAGAAAACTGTAATATGGCTGCGGCTCTGTGTGTCATGCACAGAGCGGCTGGTCTATTGAGTTTCCTCTGAGGTGAATTGATCCATGGAAGAAGTGATTAGAAACAAACAGCTTGTGGGACAAACCTTTCATGTCTTTAATCTACTTTTCACCACACAGCCAGCCGTTGTCAAACAGAATTAGAACAGGCCATTTAATTGGCAGGACAAGGCGGAAATGGATGATGAACGTGTCAAATGCCACGAATCAATGTGCATCATGAGAAATGACAAAGGTGATTGGCTCTCTGAGGTGCTATTGGATTATGTGCTGGACGTGTATGTTGATGTGACAAACAACGCTGCTCAAGTGTTTTTTTTTTTCCAAAGAGAGACAATGGACAATGACAGGGTCGAGTTTCCAGATTGAAAGACCTTTACAGAGCTTCAGACTGTCAAAGAAGGTAATGTTTGAGGTTTTAAGTCCACACTGCAAGAAGGAAGATTCTGGTGGAGTCTGACAGAGACATCACAAATATCAATAAGTGTCAACGTAGTGGACGCTGGTATGGAATACTTGTTCAGATTCTTCAGTGTGTTTGACCAGTTATTCCTTTATTTAAATCGGAAACCTTTTCTAGCTTTACAGTATTTTGGATTTGGGCAGAGCTTTGTATTCTGCAGCACCGCTGCATTGAGCAGTTTGATGTATTTTGTGAAATGGGTCAGAAGATCTTTTTGTACTCCTTTTCGAACATGTTAAGTTAATATTGTTCAACTTGTTTTTGATTTTGCTTTTACGAAATAAAGCCTGCATTCATTCATTCGAAAAGGGAACAACAAAAGACTGCACATGCACCAATATAAATAACCAGCCCCAGTTACTAAGGAATTTATTTTTTGTTGGCCTGAAAGAAATTAAATTAAAGTAAGTATTTAATATGCTAAAACAAAAACAGACATTATACTGTGACAGATCATTTTATCCATATTGCCTCCTCCTACTTGTACTCCAAAAAATCCTGAATGGAATGTGAACCTGTGGCCTGTCTGATGCTTCATGCAGCATGACTCAATGCTGTAGGGTGTGTGTGCTCGTGTGTGTGTGAGCCTCCTCTTCAACTGTCTTTCATCGGTTGTGCAGAGCAGATTAAAGACACAAAGACACCCTGAGTGGAACATCAAACAACAACCATGAAGGGGAGGGATGTGTCTGTGTGTGTGCATGTGTGTGTGCGTGTTGGTGAGTGCACGTGTGAGTTTGTGGGGAGTGCGTCAGAGATGCTAAAATCACCTGCATAAAATTGCCTGTTCTCCCTCTCCGACCCTGACTGGTGCTGTGTGTGTGTGTGTGTGTGTGTGTGTGTGTGTGTGTGTGTGTGTGTGTGTGTGTGTGTGTGTGTGTGTGTGTGTCTGTGTCTGTGTGTGTGTCTGTTTGAAGTGAATATTGACTACTGTGTGAGAGCCTCTCGGTTTCTACAAGAAATAGAAACAGGGAGAGGAGGAGAAATAGTGCCGTGGCTGATCCTGAGACAGCTGTGGACAAGAATCTCGCATGTTTTCAAGATTATGACTGCGCAACAAAACCATGAACAAACAAAAGCGTCACATAATAACGGCTGCAATCAGGTCCTTGGACATGTGAATTCTTACTTTTAAACACAAAATGCTGGCCTTGCACAAAGATGTACAAAATAATGTGTCATGTTCTGAATAAAGCCATCTCATAAGTTTCGGTGCTTATTGCTAAGCATACAGATCATTAAACCAATGCAGCATGTGTCTACAGACAGACCTCACATTACCTGTGGAGCAGCATTGGAACAAAATTGCTATGACTTGATAATCATTGCGGTTGATTTGAAATACATAGTCGGGGGAAAAAAAATCTTTTTTTTTCTTGTGATTACTGCTTTTTTAAAGATTCAAATCACAAGTGTATGACAGTAAGGTTTGGTGGCTTGAGTAAAAACATACACATATAAACATCCACCTCCACAGAAAGAGGAAGGGTTTTGTTTGGTTGAGTACAGCGGGTATGAATAATTCCTGTCGTGTGCAGTCAGATTCTGGACTTCATTATCTAGTGTGTTTTTACAGTTTTTCTCATCGCTACTTCTAGACATTATCTTTAAGACGGCACCACTGCACATTCCCTTTCATTGACATTACATGTTTCTGACAATGATCATTTCATTTTAAAATGCAAAGGCATCAGATTCAGTAATAAACATGTGTTTGATGCTCTAATAACTGTGTGATGTATTACCTTTATCTGATAAAGATGTTCTCATTTTGTGAGATTTTGAGGCCAACATTAGAAATACTGGCCATATACTTCCCACACATCTGTCTTTCTCTACGCTGTCAACTCTCAAATAAAACAGTCCAAATGACAGAAAAAAGAGAGACAAACTGAAAAAATGTTCACACAAAATGAAAACGATTGTAGACTCAGTTGATAAGTTGTACTTGATAAAGACAGTATAATCCTGATCACTGCTCTTACGTGTTGCTGTGAATAAAGCACTGAGCACACACCTTATCCCGTGGACCGTTCAGCCTCATGCAGCCAGAAATCCGCACATTTTTTTCATACAAAACAAAGGCACCCTCCAAATACAACCAATGTTGCACAACAAGATGCCGAGCTGTAGTGTATGTGTGCACACACGTCGTACGTCCCTTCGGTCAAGCTGTCAACAAGTATCAGCACTCAGGGCCGACGATGGGATCGACAGAGCAGATGTGCAAACACGCCTGACAGAGTCCCCACCCCCAGAACTCAACACACCATAAAATGAGTAATAATAATAAAAAAAAACAAACAAACATCCACCCAATCTCACTCTGTAATGGAACATGGCTTCATTTACCCAGTTCACAGGTGGTCTGTGTTGTGCAGATGCAAGCACACACAGCACAATGAAGCGGCTGAGCTAAACATTGACCAATGGGAGATAGTGGAGATAAAGGGAGCTCGTTCTCTGTATTATAAATATGATGAGGGGGAATCCATTCAGAGCTACTCGCATGGTGTCACCTCACAGCTCAAAATGGTCAGTGCTGAGACGAGAAATGTAACAGCACAGTTGATACAACAGTTGTTCTTATAAATGATTATTATTATTATTGTTGCAATGTAGCACGGAGGGTTGCTGCGTGCATGCCGTAATGTGGCTGCGTGCATGCCCCCTCAGTGTCTGTGCTGCGACACCTACCCCCCCCCCCCCCACAGGAGTCTAGTTTGGGATTTGCTTTTTTTGCCTCGTCCTCCCTCTTGTTCTCCTTTTTCTCATCTAAGTAAACGGGGTGCTGATCACTTGATTGTGCAGACCCACAGTTCTCCCGCTCCTGTACTAATAGAGGCTTTCTGATTCTGATTCTAAAAATAGCATTACATTTTTAACTCATGTCCAAATATAAAAACAGAATGTGATGCCTTTAATAGTGCAAATCAAACATGAATTTAATGCTGATTTCAGATATTTTAGATACACTTGCCATTGTCTGTGTCTCCCACACATACCAATTCTTTACTGAGATTCAGGGCTGAAAACAACGTTACATATGTGTCTATGAAATGTACAAACTAATTACACAAAAACATCAATATTAGCAAAAACTCAGTTAGTGAGATCTTCCAACTGTTTGTTTTGTCTTGCTAATCTCAACAATCCAGGTGTTCAGCTCCAAGTGACATGGATGAGCAACAAGGAAGCAAATCCTACAATGCTAGAAGCTGTAAACAGCAAATGTTCAGTACTTTACTGAATAAATAACTTTAATTAGAGAGCACTCAGACACCATATACTTCCATTAAAATTACAAATCCTCAAACTCTGCATCTAGATTTGCTTGAAAACACATACTGTCAGTTACACACTACAGGTCTAGAGAATTAACCTTCTTGGATCATTTTTGCACAAAAATTGAGTTGCTAACTGTTCTGGCTAGGTGTATTAACGTCAGTCTAAGACATCAATCCTAAATCTATTAAGTCTATCAGCAGCAACAATACGAGGCTGGCTGATACTGGAAATTTGGGGCCAATCTAATTTTTTTTTTTTGCTCTCATACTCAACAACTGTTTTAAAGAACTGTGACAAAGACATGTCCTGCACAAGACATTCTGAAGCCTTCAAAAATAAACTTGCTCGATATTCTCCGATTAACAAACTTTGTAACTGCAAAACTGATTCTAAATTATGTCAAACAAATGTCAGCCTGCCCTGAAAACGTCATCTGTGCAAGTATGTTGTCAGGCTGTGACCTCTGAAGGCAGTAGTAATCATGACGAGAGGAAAGCAGGAAGTCAGCTGAGGTGGGATAAAGAGAGATAGTCCACATTTAGAGGTAGGTGAGGTGTATGGATGAGTCAAACAAACACAGGACTTTCACCCAGCAGACCATGGTTTGTGTCCCATGTGAAACGAGACGTCAGCGTTTTTAAGTTACATTCAGGTTACGTAACAGTAATGTTTTAAACATAATAAAAAGAAACAATAAAAACAATAATACACATTTTTAGGGACGGCAAATACTATAAATCCTGAGTACTGATTGGCCAGTTTGTTGACACTGACTGGTCAGTTTGGTGTCACAGTGTTGCAGCGTATTGAGCTGCTCTCACAACCTCTTGACTAAAAAAGCAAATCAAAGAAACCAAACCATGGCAGAATGAGAGAGGTGAGAACGCAAAACATCAAGGGCAAAACACCCAAAAAGAAAAAGCACGACCAGGAGTTATTAAAACAAACAAACAAAAAAAAAACTCTAAGCTAACAGGACTTCAAAAAAGGCTCAAAGCGTCGTAGGGGCATGTGCAAGTCATGTGACCCAGCCACCAGATAACACTGTGGTGGCCTCAAACAGGCACATTCACCTCGACCTCTGCTGAAGAGATCTGCACTGAGGCTTCACAAGAAATATTCCATAGACTTTGTTCAAGAAGCTGCTCAGTTTGAGGAGTTCATGCGCAACTAGGAACCAACCACAACCAAATGTATGTGCCCTTCGACTGCTCATGCTAATATGAAGATGGAATTTACAGCTTTTATTCCCTAATGTTGACATCGCCCTGTGTGTAACTTATTCTGAACGATGCCAGTGACATCACTATTCACTAAACTTGTCTTGGTAAAGAATAGATTGCACTCAATCATGCTTCGGGGAGGCTGACACCAACTTCCATTGACAGTGACACGTTCAGGAACAGGACTTCAAGAAATTAATCAGGACTTTTCCGGCCAGGTGCAGACACTCGTAATAATGGCATTAATATGCTCTTAGACTGTTTCCACAGTTTCCAGAACATCTGGTGTGGTCTGTAGTGGTTGTAGTATTTGTAGCGGTGCAGAAATACATTGCTGGCAGTGTTTGTGGTTGTGCTGAAATACTGTAGTGTGTGACACTGTGTTTCCCACACACAGACTTCACTTGGGTAGGCCACCCAGGGATATCAACGATATTGAACAGTATCGATTAAGGTCGTTTTTGAGTTAAGCAAAGTTAAAATAGGGAAAAACCCACAGAAAATAACCCACTACCAAAATGGTAACGTATTTTTAACATATTCTCGAAGACAAATACTAAAATGTATGTACCTAGCAAATGTCAAACACATCAGCACCAGTTAAAGTAAGCGAGGTGGATGAATAATATTTGGCAACTGAAAACAATGCTGAGCAAACAGAATGGCTGTTAACTTGAATAGGTCTTTCAGAACAAGTCTGTGTCTCTCAGGCTCATTTAAAACTGGTATGTGATATCTACCTGGAGAATAGAGATTTCAAACAGACCCTGAAAAGCATGTTGAAACCAGTCCAAGGGCCCTTCCTGATGAGAGCAGGTCTCCGCAAGGGAAGACAGACAAAAGTGCAGTGAAAAGCAGGAGAAAGTGGCTCGCTATGGTTAAAGTGAGAGAATATTCAAATGGCATGAAAACCATTAACATACATGAAACAAGCAGCTGCTGTCATAAGTGAGGGAAGCTCCTATCTGGAAACATCAAGGGAAAAATGGAGAGATAGAGAAAGATGGCGAATTGACCTTTTCCAGATGGTATAGCCTTTAATCCTTACTACAGAGTCCTGCTGGGGACATGCAGACTGGAGAAGTCTGATAAATCAGGCTCAAATGCCACTGTGAATCTGCATTTCTATGCGTGTGTTAACAAAAAAGGGATACAAGTGCTTTGAAGTGGGTCCACTTGGAGAGGGCTGTGCTGACGGCTGTATTGGTTGAGTGTTGGGGTGGTACAGTTTGCATATTCATTACTTATTGGACTGCTGGCTGCACCTTAAACTGACATGGGGTCAGTTCTGGAGAAAGGTTTGTGTATCATTTGCATACATGTAAGGTATACATGTGCAACAACTGCATTTTTATTCTCTAGCACGTGCTTCAGTAATATAGCTCAAGTAATTTGAAAAGGTAAGAAATGAAAGTCTGAGAGTGGAATGTAGCCTTTACTCATGATCTGTACTTAAAGCAGTTTTTCCTGCCACAGCAAAAAACTAAATACATTTAAAAAAAAAAAAGAATAAATAATCACAAAACATTCTTGAGATCCACGTCCCCCATACATATGCAGTGCCTAAATAAGGATACCTCCTCCAAGGGCAAAATAGAGGTTGATACGCAGTTGGATAAGCTACTCTAACAGATTCCCTGTTCCCAGTACATCTCACCATGTAATGGCACAATTAGGCTTACTCAGAAAATGTCCAGGGAAAAGAACAACAGACAAGGTAGGTAACCTGGGCTGGCTTGGTTGTTAGTGTCTATGACACTAGCTCTTGATGAGGCGAAATGGACATTAAAAGACAATACCCTCCCCAGCCACAGCCAGTTCACCCCGGTGTCTCGAGACGTCAACGGCTCAAACAAACTGAGTCATCTGTCAAACAGCCAAAAATTGCCTTCACAGATTGTCACAGATGATGAGGGTCTTAAAGCTGCAGTAGGCAACAATGGAACCATACGAGTGCCACGGCATCAAACATGATGAGCCCAAAGCTCTGTTTGGACACATTAACACACATTTTGTACTGAACACCGTTGGAGGCAAAGGACGTAATCAGAATTTATCACAAGTTGCCTACCTGACTGCCAACCACAACAGTAAAAAATGCGATCTGCTGGAGTAAAATCATCACCACTGCTTCAAAAAGCCTGAAATGAGAGCGTGAGCATGTGCCTGATAGACAAGCAACTCTATGTGAGATTAACATTATACTGTAAGGGAAGCATTTCAAGTCTATTATCGGGGTTGTCTAATAATTAGCCCAATGTGGTAGATTTCTGCTCTATGCGATTACTTGATCTGGAATATTGATCTACAAGACTGAACAAAATTGCTATGACTGATTTGATCTGTAAAAACATGACAATCACAAATAAACCAAGCTGAGAGCCAACGTGAAGCCTTACAGAAACTCCATCCACAGTCAGTCTAACTGACAATGTAGTGTCTTGAATAGTTTTAATAAATTTGACATTTTATAATAAATGAAATTTCCTAAAATAAAATTAAAATGAGTGTCTTATTTATATAAAAGTCCCCTCCAGATATTTTTTAAGAGGTTTTAGATGTACTGTACTTTGACTAATACTGTGTTTCTAATATGGTTTTCCCACAAAATGTTATCTTGTTAAAATCCTTAAAATTACATCTCTCATTCGCCCTCATTAAAAAATCCTGAATCTATGATTATGCAAATATGCATCATTTGAAAAGATGAACTACTTCAAAGAGATGTCCATTCTCAGAGCATTGCTGGCTTTAAGTTTCCACATCACACTGGTATAAGGTGAATATTGGGCCGGTACTATGAAATAGAAATGGGCCCCCTCTTTATAAATGTACAGTGGACTACTGTTTTAGAATAAGAGGAGAAAAAGATAATGTGGCTAGTTCTGAAAGAAAGGCCTGATATTTCACTGCCCCCTACTGGACGAGGATTCAACTACAGTCATTAAAATGTGGAAGCACACTGGAGGACAATTATTGTTCAATGGAATACAAATGTCATTCAGGGTGTGGCAGGGATAGCAGCATCAGGTTTTTCTGGAGCTAGAGCCAGTGATTAGGGCTGACATTTCACTCTGAGACGGTCATTAGTCAGCTCCAAGCAAGCCTGATGTGATAACTGTAATATCTCTAAATTGAAGCAATTAGAAAAGGTTTGCCGGAGGGGCCTGAAAATTTTCTTTGCCGCTCAAAATGTCAACAATGGGACAATCTCATCAGAGTTAAGATGAAAATAAGCTTGTATTAATGTGTCAATAAGACAAGGTGTCCAATATATAGCATTTTCAGATGAAGCGCTTGCCTTTCATTTCTGTGTTTGAAAATCTCTGCATTTTTGAAAATTCAGTGCTTCTATTGTTGGAAATTGGTCGCAGTCAGCAATGGGTGAATTTTTCTAAATTAACACATATTTGACTGTTATAGCTCTTTGAGTAGAAAAGTATCATTCCACAGCTTCTGGCATCTCTCGATTCCTCGAGACAGATCTGAAATGCACAAAGTGAGAGATGGCTCATAAGCCAGGCTCATTTGTCAGGTGCACTGATGCTCCATCGGTGTTAAAAGAAACTTTTCATCTGGTTTCTGGTGAAGGTTAAGTTATGTATGTGGAAATCCTCTGCTACTTTTACACCGTGCAGCACGATTCATTTTGCCACCTAAGCCTGAGGGTTTGGCTCAATATCATCTGTATTATGTACATGATTTTAATTGTATTTAAAGCAAATTTAAACACTCCTCCCATCCCAGAAGTCAAGTCAGATGGTAAAATGGAGGAGAACCCACCTGTTTGATGGAGCTGCGAGTCTTTTCCTTCCACTGGTGGCTGCTCAGCTCCAGAGTACAGTGCACATAGGTTTCTCTGTCATAGGAGCCCAGGATGAACAGTCTGCAGACATGCAACAGGACATGCAGTAAGAAAACTACAGCAACTTGGAGATTTTACCATTACAACATTTGGAAGCACCAATAAAGTCAAATCAATGTGCATTCATTGCCTGGTGTTTCTTTGAAATGTCCAGTGATGTCCTAAGTTAAAATCTGTTAAGGACACAGTGAACTCACTATTGATGTGTTCAGAGGACGCACTCATTTTTTCCCTGATGCCACACAGTGAATGAACAGTGTTATGATTTTGTGTTTCATTCGGTGTGTATCTGATCCACCAATCAGCATCGATTTTAGTTTATTTTAGTGAGAAATGTTCATTTTCATTTTTGAAACAGTTTTCCTCTCATTCCCTTAATCATCTCCAACTAAGCACAATTAACCAGTGAAGGCTGGAACAGAGTTGATCCAACAAAATCCCAAATCTGTAAAGTTTGAATGGAAGTACAATTTATTATTCTGGATTATATTAATGCCGAACTGACAAGGAGACTGTCGATATATGAAGCCTTTTATTTCGTGTTTCTAGAGTGACATGTTTCTGCAGGCGTGTATGGAATTGTTAATATGTCACGTTTCTTAAAGGGAGTTTGCTGGAATATTTTCCCCGGTCGGCACAGGGAGCTTCAGTTTAATTCAAATACTGTGTGAATATTGTGAATGTTTTGTCACCACCACAGAAACACATGGTAACTGCTAAAGTGTGATACGATTGTCTGATACTCATTGACTGGTTAGTTATTTGTTTGACAATCAGCTAACTGTTCTCAGTTTCTAGTGACAGTGTGCAGTAAATGGTTTCTTTTTGTGTGTGTTACTACTGTGTAAACTACTCTCCTAAACACGATGTGATTGGTGGAGTTATCAATGACTGATCAAAATTTCTCTGTAAACAGGACCTCCTGTTTCTGCCAGTTGGGTGTTTGTTGTGTGTCTGCAGTGTATCTAAACACTTGTGGTCTCGCCTCCACAAGTTTCTCATCAGTGTTTAATGTTTAACATGTAAAAACTATGACTGCTTGTTAGGGCTGGGCGATATGGCTGAAAACTCTATGATGATAAATGTTTTATATCTGGCAACATTGATAATTATTGATATTTTTTATTACCTATTTAAAATAAGGACCAGGAGAAAAATACATTCAATTTAAACATTTTTATTATAATTTAACCTTCCTCTGATTATAATCCCCTCAGCTATCAAGGCAGAAAGGAAAGGAAATGTCAACACAACCATGGAAAACACTAAAATAATAAATGTAAATAAAAGTGTAAAAATGTAAACAGACAGAAACCTGAGACCTGTTTTTCTGCAGGTTTAGTGCAGAAAGTTCACAAGCTGATTCACCTTCTGCTGAATAAAATGTTTTCAAATATGTGCAGTGTTTTGGAAACATAGCAGAAACTGAGGTAGACTTGACATCTGTAACATACAAACAAACAAACAAACATGATAGACAGTACAGTAAGATTGATTGAACTATAAAACCAGCCTAGACATATGAACAACTTTAGTCATTCATCTCACTCTAAACATACATGAACTATTCAATTATATTTTTATTGCAAGTATGTCATGTGTAAGAGATGTTTGTAACCTGGCTTCTCCTCAGTGCTCAGTGAAGCATGTCTTTAGCAATATGATATGCCGCTGCCTCCGTTATGTCTTCGTGCCTTTTAGATGATTTGTCATCAGGCACTGAAGCAGATACCTCTGCATGGTGGTCTGCTGCTTGTGTGGTGGTGCTGTGGTTGTAGATGTTGTTGGACGTTGGCGAATACGGCTGCGCTCCAAAGAGTGAGCGCGGTTAAGGTGGTTAAACAAGTTTGTGGTGTTACCGGTCTTGGTGGGGACGACAGTCTTGCATAAGTTACAGACCACATTGGTCTGGCTACCGTCTGACTTATAAAATCCAAAAAACTCCATACTGGCGAGTTGACTTTCCCTGTCTTATCAACAATTTCTTCGCTCGCTACAGCGCTCACTTTCTATTTTTCATCTCACTCCTCGCGAAGCATCAAACACGAGACAACGAGATGGCGCAACTGAACTTGATAATGTTACATGATTGGCGTGTCACTCCCAATGATCAGAGATTACTCCCTATGTTGCTCGGTTACCTGAGAGCGAGTGCCTTTGTTCATGCAACCAATCTCACTTCGCAACTTCAGGTTTCTTCCGACGAAGAAAAAAAAATTATCGAATGTTTTATCGAACGCATCTTTTATTGATCTTGATTACGTGTCTATCACGAGACATATCGCTATCGTTTTATCGCCCAGCCCTACTGCTTGGATGCCCTCAGACCCAAATGTTGATAGTTGTTGAAACTTGATCACCCTTTGCCCATTTAATAGATTTTAACAGTAACAACTAATATAATGAGTTCACATAAAATAAAAAAAAAATCAGCCAGACAGTAAACATTCACGTTAAACTCTTAATGAACTACTATTCATTTGGCTCCTGACTGTATGCAAACCGACTTATTCCACACCTATAATTGCATTTCTGTTCTCCATCCATCCCATCAGCATGAACATTTTACTTAATTGATAATCCAATCCACTTTGCGTCAATTCAGCAAGTATCTCCTCACCATTCTGTGTGTACACTGAAAAAAAAAAAAAAAAAACTGGTGTACACACACAGCCCTGGCTCTGTAAATGGGGAATAAAGTGGCTCAGACTGAACCACAGAACACTAATCCCACCAATCAGGAACAAGGGAACTAGTTGCACATCGACCTCTGCCTCTGTCAGCTTCTCTCCTCCTTCCACGTCCTTGCCAATGAGATGATGTGTGTATGCATGTAGTTGAGGGTGGGTGTTTGTACATACGGAGGGTGGGAGGGATGGGTTTTTATTGTTGCTTTATTTTGATTTATATTGTTTTTAAATCCTGTGAAGCACTTTGTGTTGCATTTTAATATATATGAAAAGTGCTATATAAATAAAGTTTGATTTGATTTTGATTTGTAATTGTTTTTGGATACCAGGGACTAAGTCAGGATATCTTGACCTGCTGTTTCAATGCTGCCCATTCTTTATTTATTCTGTCTCCTTTAAGTCATCAAACTTTACAGAAGTGCAACACTAAATCACAAAGACAGTTTACAGCCAAAATTGACTCTGTGCAAAATCAACAGGTCCAAGCTCGTCTTTGGCCTGCAGGACTTCAACTCACGACTACTTTTCTTATCTACTCTATCTTAAATACTATTCTTTCTCAACTGATCAATTACATGTCTGGTCTATAAAATGGCAGGAAATAGTGAAAAAAGACTATCTATCATAAGTTCCCAGAGCCAAGATAACATCTTATTTTGTCCACACAGCATTTCAAATATTTTCGATTTACTCTCATGTAAGGAAGAAAACACACACACACACACACACACACACACACACACACACACACACACACACACACACAGTATAATATGTATTATATATCATAATATATACAATACATTTTTAACAATTGCTGTTATTCTATGTTTATATACTTCGTAATATTTTTTAAGAACATTCTTTTCTCTTAGTTTTATTCTCATCCTCATTCTTATTTATTGTATATATTTTATGTTTATGTGTATGTTTAACCTGCCGCTGCAACAAAAGAATTTCCCAACTGGGATCAACAAAGTAAAGCCTAAGTTTAAGTCTAAGCATGGGCTCTTCTAATTTAGACGCTTGTAGAAGCCCATTGCTGGCATTTATACTTGAAGAATCACACACAATTAACAAGATCATGACAATTTTGCCAGAGTGATTTTTGGTTGATTGGCCAAGAGATTAATTGTCTCATCATTTCGGCTCTATTGGCCAGTTAAGAGTTCCTCTTCCTCTCTTGCATTGTCCACTCCCAGGAGCCCCTCATTAATCCACTGCTGTATAAGGTGAAGCTGGACTTGAAACAGTACACTATACCTGACTGTGTACTGTGATAAAGGAAAGAAATGATGAGCTCACAAATACATATTTTTAGGTCCACTGCTGCCCCCTGCTGTGTTGAGGAGATTAGTGCATCAGACACATTACACACTAAAGTTATTCCTCAACTTCCCCAGTCTGAATATACTGTTCTTCAACTGAAGGTTGAAGAACATATATTATAAGGTTCAGAGACATGATGGTGGCCTTCTTCAATAAGACTCAACCATTTCCTTGGGAAATTTTATTTATCATGCTAAATGGGTAGATGCTGTCCTCTGCTGGACAGTTACAGTATGCCACACCCAACATGTTCAACACAGTAAACCTCAAACAATAACTTACAGAGCAAGAGTGTGATATAACCTAATTAAATCTCTCAAAAAGTCCAGGAAGACAGCAGCCACCAAACTTACAACTTAATGCCTATAGAAGAAAGTGAAGTAAGATGGCCAGTGAAGAAGAGAGACTGTATGATTATAATGGCCTGGACATGAATTATTAATGACTGAGCCTGATCTGTTCATCCTGTGGGCAATCAAACACACCCAACCACATCCAAGCATAGTTCAACATACACACACACACACACACACACACACACACACACACACACACACACACACACACACACACATATATATATCAAAGTACAAATAACTTGTCTGTCTCTCCAAGGCAACGAAGGCTGGGCCGCTCTATCAAGGTGAACTTGGGATAATTGATTTGACTCTTTGGCCAATTAAAATTTAAACATGCCAGCTTTGGACAAAGAGGGAGTGTGCTTGTCTTTGAAAGGAGAGCCTGGTGCGAGAGAGTGTGGTCCGTTCAATATGATGGGCTGT
Source organism: Chaetodon trifascialis (assembly GCF_039877785.1). Classification (NCBI taxonomy): domain Eukaryota; kingdom Metazoa; phylum Chordata; class Actinopteri; order Chaetodontiformes; family Chaetodontidae; genus Chaetodon; species Chaetodon trifascialis. The sequence goes on from NC_092068.1 coordinate 3,845,431, forward strand.
TAGATGCTATGGGGTTTGGGGATGCCATGTAATGGCAGCTGCCACTGTCATCGAGATGATGAGGAAGGCCGTTAAAATTTAGATTACATTTAGATTCTTTCATCAGCATCTCCCTTATGAAGACTTTACATGGATGGCCAATTCTGTTAGATATTGTAATTTTCTCTTTGAAAAGTCTGCATTGAACTGCATTTTGAAATGCTGGTTGGTCAAATGTCATCCATTGGACGAATGACTTCCTCAATAAAAAAAGTGTGATGTTGTTTTGCAGCTAACGCTGAGGAAATACTACTGTGTGATGTAACATTAAGTTTTCCCAAAACAGAATAAAACAGCTAAGAGCAACAAAAAAAAACCACACAGCTACACGGACAGAGGCGTCCACATACATTAGGCATGTTGGGGTGTGTATAAGGAATAAAAATGTCTCACCTGCTACATTCAGTAAGGGTGACTTTGAGTCGGCCTTCCACCAGCCTGCTGTCCTGGACTGACAGGTCCAAATCATAAGCCGAACCCAGTGGAGCCTGCACTTGGAATGGAAAGAAGGGCTTGTATCTGGAAAGAGACACAGGAAACATCCAAAGTCCATTTTAATTCTGGATTTCTACTATGGCAATGGAGTAAACTCCCTGACTGTGCATCAGTAGATAATCTCTTCAAACAACCAACCAATGCAACTCTACCCACACTTTGTAATTATATATACACACACACACACACACACACACACACACACACACACACACACACACACACACACACACATATATAGAATATTTTATCTCCTTACTTAGCATGATGACAATTTATTTTGAAATGTTTGTTCTTTTTATATATGAGGTTTGATTCAAATAATCATAATAATAAATAATCAAATCAAATCTTAAATAAAAACTTGAAGTCCCCCTCCACTCAAAGTTTTTTCCTCCTTGTTCCTACAATTTAATATTTGAGCTTCACTGTGCAGAAAGATGTACATGGAGAGTTTGACACTTGAAGGAGGGTGGAAAGTGGAAAGTTTCTCTGTGCTCGGTGAAAATCTGATTTTAAGGAGCGGGTCGACGAACATTATGTGTGACATCAGAAATGGTTTAAAGCCAATCCTGGTCCAATATTCAATTTACACAACGTGGAAACTTGCCTTCCATGTCCAGACACTGAGAACGAGCTTTGCAAGACAGTAGGAGACATCTCCTGTGAAGTAGTTAAACTTTAGATGACACATATTTGCATAATCACAGATTCAGATTTTTAATGAGGGAGAAGGAGCAGATTTGATTTTTGAGAGTTTTACAAGATAATCTAACTTTTTTGTGGGAATACCATATTACAAACATGTTATTGGTCAAAGTACAGTATTTTATATACATCTTAAAACGTCATTATGACATTTATCAAGAATTTAAGTTTATTCTACTGAGCTCACGTCAACAGATCAAGCTCTATAACAACAGAGCCAACACATCCACTGATCAAGACCCTGTGATACTGTTGAAATCTCAGGAAGTCGCTTCTACTTACACCTTGATGGGACTGTCCTGTCACACTGTTATTTGTAAGGACAAAAAAGAACTCTGAAGCTAACCTTTTAAGCAAACGCACCCTAAAAGCACTTTGAGATGACAATAGCTATTCAGCTTGCATCTAAACAGATCCATCTCCATGGTGACTAGTGAAATGGCTGCTCATTGGGGATTTTTTGGTTGTCAAATATATTATAATATTCCTAAGACATCTTCCACTATGATTCAAACAAATGAACAAGGAAAGCTACCAACAACTATACAAATTTTTATTTGTATATTATTCTAAATCTAAAAAAAACATCCCCAATTGGTCAATACTGCTCGTACATGTACAAGCTGCTTCCCAGGCTCCTCTTCTCTCCTCCGGTCATCTGCAAATGCAGCTTCCAGATGTGTACAACCAAAAACAGGGAGCTGGAATGATTACAGGGCCAATGGAACACCATCATGAGGCTTTGAACGTGGTCTTCCTCCCATAGCTGGAGAGGTGACTCTACATGGGTGCTGTAATGCCTGGATTACCTCCAGTGGGCCGCGGTCCAAGCCCTCCCCTCCACAAAACTACCATCTGTGCCACTCAGCAAATCCCAAGGTCCAGCTTCGTTCTCTGAGGCTGCTCTTCATTACATCATCTCATCGCACTCACTCGGCATGATCGTGGGTGATACACACGTTTCCAGTTCTTCTATTTGCTGCAGTGCTCTCCCACACAACTCAAACAGCAGTGAGTCTGTGGCAGTAAATAAGTGTTTAACGCTTGTACTTAACAGTTGGACAGGCACCTCAGATCAGCCTCGCTGAAGGGCATTTAGTGGGCTTGTGCACTCCCAGCCCAACGTCCTGGATGCTGAGCTCTCCAAAAAAAGTGAACAGAAAATCTTTTCAGTCAGAATTTGACTCTGACAATAACTGCTTAGACACTGTGGTTATAAAGGGAGAGTCAAATAACAAGGTTGCAACTAATGACTATTTTCATTATGGATTGACACATTTTCTCAATGAATCTTATTTCTTTGGGCAACAAATTGTCAGAAACAGTAGCGACAGTAACAGTCCAAACCCAACTCCACAGCCTGAAACAATGAATCGATTGAGGGAAAACTATTAATATTTTTCAAGCAAACCGTGATGGTTCCATCTTCTCAAATGTGCCGTTTCTCTCTGTTTTTATCTCTGTAAATATAAACATCTTTTGGTTTTGAGCAGACAGAATGACATTTGAAGGGCTCCTGTGAGTTTGTACAGTTTTCACTGTTTTCTGCCAAATTCAGCTTCCAATCAAATGAGAAAAAGCAAAGCAGAAAATCAATTGAGACACTGGAACCAGAGACAGAAAAAGAACTTATATGATAAATCAACGATGAGTAGTTGTGACTTCATTGTTTGTCAACTGATGACTTATTTGACCTATCTTATCTAACTCAGCACATCGTAATGTCAAGAAAAAGGAAATCAGATGGGGGGGCTGTGAGTGGAAAAACTCACTGCTGTGCTGCCAGTCACTCGGCTGAAGGTGGACATGTCTCACACAATGGTCTGCATTTAGCTGAAATTAGTCCAAAGTCTCTATTGCACCTATCCAATAGAGTTGGGCGGTATCCAAATTTTGATACCGTCAAACTTTCCCCACATTTTCCCGGGTTATACGGCATTACCGTGACTAATTAAAAATCACTTTGCAGGGCAGCGGTTCAGATGGTCAATGCTCACGCTAGGAAGCACCAATCCTAACTTGTAGCATACCAGAATGACAGGGAGAAGCTCAGCTAAAAGCCTCTACCAAGCATTTGCACCTATGTGCATGTGACGAAAGCACGAAAATAGCTCACGTCAGAGGCACTGCATCTGCTGACTTCACCACTTCACGCAGACCACTAAAGCCCAGTATCATATGAAAGCAGACAGTCCGACGATCACGAAGATGTCTGCCTCCTCACTGTGCAACGAAAACTCAGTGAGCTAGCAGCCAAAGAGTAGCAGAAAAAACCTTTGCTAAATCAGAAAGTATGTCTTACCTTTGCTGTTTTGTGGTTAAAAGTTATATTCCAGCCCGAAAAAACGCTGCTAATGGCTCCTCCTATGACTCTGTGTTAGTTTGAGACCAATCACGAAGGTCCTGCTTGTTTACATTAAGAGGAGGGGGTTTCTAGAGTGGAGGGAGCGCTCTTCATGCAATAACCTATCTCTGGGGTTACTTCCTGCTGGATCGTCATTGGTGTTACTATGGTGAATGTGGGCGGGACGCTGAGCTATTGACCGGCGTAACCACGCAGTTAGTTTCACCGCTCCGTCTCATGAATGAGCAGAGCGCTCACAGAGGACTCTGCTGAGCAGCCCGAAGTGTTATTTTACTGTTTTATTTGCATTTCGTCCTTTTATGAGAGCTAAGAACAATAGCGAGCAGAAAAAAGGCTGAAAAAGTGTTTTCAACAGAGGAGTTTCTCCGTATGCTTGGATGAGATAACAGTACTCTGCTCAGACGCGCCCATATGAGCGCCTGGACATACCTGTGTTAAAACATCTGTAAAACTGCTCAAGTTCTTTTTGTAGCATGTATTTTTGCACAGTCACCTTTTTCTCAAGTAAAAATTTAACCAGATACATTGAACGGAGTGGACTTCATTTTTGTTATGACGATGCTACAATTATGTTAGACCCCTACAGACCTATATTCACAGCATTTTTTTAATGACGGTAATGAAACTGATACTGTTGCTATTTTTAGATACCGTGGGATACCTTATTACCTGATTACCGCCCAATCCTACTTTCCAATACTGATATCAGTCTGATACTGACTCAAACAGCTGGACTGGGAATCACAGACAAAGGGGCAGATGGATTCAATTCAATTTACATCTATGTGCATTTTACATGTCACAAAACACAGTTACAACACACAGCTGCACAGCCTCCAACAGTCACATGGGGACATACATGTCCATGATGGTTTCACATGGAGACTCCACACAGGAAGTCAAGGAAATGCATAATGTCTACCTGAGACAATCAAATGAAAGTTAACTTTATATCTGCCAGCTTTATGAATAAATGATGAGCCTGATAACGCTGTTGGTTAGAGTATGGCCTTATTAATGCCTTCCACTGAGGACAGCTGAGGCTCTGCTGCATGAATTGGAATTTGGCTCGCTGTAGGTTCTGATCATTTGAGGGATACTGTCGCTGAAAATATCTGTGTGCACGTGATAAACTCCTGTTAATAATCTAAAGTGCACTACAGCCATAAACGCGTTATATACTTTAAACTATGTTTTTGCCCGTGCCCGTTCATGCCAACCTTTTTTTTTTCCCTGTTTTAAATTTTAATAACACAGTAATATTAAAACAGGAACTGGAATGACTTCCAAAGCTCCCCGCCATGCACTAACTGGGACATCTTCAGAGACTTGAATAATAGGGTCACCGTCATTAAGGACTACATATATTTCTGCATAAATACCACTGTAGCAGTCAAAACAATAAATATTCCAACTCCAAACCTTGGGTCACTCCTCACAGAAAACTGAACCTGAAAGACATGTCATATTTAGTGTGTGTGTGTGTGTGTGTGTGTGTGTGTGTGTGTGTGTGTGTGTGTGTGTGTGTGTGTGTGTGTGTGTGTGTGTGTGTGTATGTGTGTGGGGGGGGGGGTATATTTTGTCTTACAAAGTTAGGAGAACAATGTTTATGTCAAGCCTGATGTTGCCTTCCACATAAAAGAATGGATTGTTTTACATTTAAATATGCCCAGTAACAATGGTGATTACTGGACATTCTGGTTGTGTGACTCCTGTCCATCATGCAGTCCACTCAGTGAAGCCAGCACAGCAATGCTTTTTTCACAATGGAATCAGTGGATTTTTTTAGAATTTGATCATGTATTTTAATAACTAAGGGTGGGCACCTTGACAGGACTCCACTCACGCTGACACTCAAAGTCAATAGTCAGAATACACATTTGTCGTGTTGCCATGCTGCTGTGAGAAGACCCCCTCTGTTACCCAGAGGACATCTGTGACTTCAGTGAGTTTTTTCCCACTAGGCCTTTCACACGTCTACAGACATTTTTAAGAATGGATGTTTTCTATTCCCGTCTTTAAAAAAAATGTATTCTGTACAAAACGGAATGCAAAAACGACTCCAAATGTTCAAACAATAGGTGCTGATAGAGTCGACATCAACAATCTGTCAATGCCAGAGAAGAGCATTCTGAGTGTTCACACTGAGCTTACTTTCCTTCGGCTGTAGTAACTTAAATCACAAACAACACAAGCTAATTATTTATTAGTAGTTATTTAACACCTCTCTGCCACACGCTGAGCAGCGCTAACCAAACATGAGCTAACCAGTAGTCTGCTGCCGTTGTTTCAGACACATGCACAATACACAAAGCAGCAATGGCCATGACATCATCATCATCAAGGTCTCAGACATGGTGAATTAGAATATTCCTCAAGTTTGTGTCTCTCTGTCACCTCTGCAGTGTCACCAGTGTTCCTGCTTTCAATTTAAGGAACCGCACTGAACTCGGGACCTAATAATGCAAGTCCCAGTTTAGTTTTGCTTTCTCTCATACACACTTTCTACTTGCCCTTTTCGCTCTGTTTCTCTCACTTCTTGAATATCATTTCCTGCTTTCAACTTGGTACAGCGCTTATTAGTATGTATTTGTTCCCTTTTCAGCACTTCATTGTGCTACATCTTTGAATCATAGCTGATGAAATTAGACTTTGGTCGACAAAAGTCAAAAAGACACAATTGTCAATAAATGTAGATATATTACATACAAATGTCAAACTCGAAACAGTTCATAGCATTTTGATTTCACCAGTTTTCTATGACACACCTAAACCATCCCTAAAGTCACACAGACAGTTAAATGGCAATTTTCAGTGTGTTAAATATGCCTGTAGGTGGAAGGTAAAACAGCTGACACACCATGAAGACAAACAACACAAACCTGTGACAAAGTTAGAGAAAGTTACAAATCAGGGGAAGGACATGAGATAATCCTCAAGGCACTGTGTGGTTCAGTGTGGTCAATCATAAAGGAAACACCTGTGAATCTGCTAGAGTAAGCCTTCCTCAAACACTGAATATCTGTGTGAGAGGAACACAAATGAGGCAAGTAACCAGGGGGCCGATCTGCTGAAGGAGCTACAGGGACCCACGGCTGAAATGGGACAAATGTGCTGTAGCAACTGTTGGCTGGGTGCTTCACCATTCCTGAGGTAACGGCAGGGAGGCAAAGATAAAGCCACTGTTGAAGAAATCTCACATGACATCTGAACTGGTGTTTGCTAGAAGGCATGTGAAACACTGAAGTGAAAGGAGGCTCTATGGTCTGTGGAGACCAAATGATGCTTTTTAGTCATAACGTTAAACACAGTTTGCTGAAAGTCAAACATCATAAACCAACAGAAAACTGGACAATTAATCCACTACAGTAAAGGGGAATTGCAAATTCACAGCTGGGAGAAATTTGCAGCATGTAAACACTCCATCAAGCTGCATTTGGTGCAGACACTGTTTTTTAAGTTGACTCTAGTTTATCTAAGTAAGTAGTAACTGTTCTCAGTGAACAGATGGAGGACTGGATGGTTGTTCAGCTGGTCAATTGGTCATTTGGTCAATTGCCATTTTTATGATCACATGGTCTTTTGAGGATCAGACCTGTTGTGGATGTTGTCACTGACGGCTCAAGGTTCATGAACCCATTATTATTAACTGTTTTCTGAATCCCCTGTTGATCTGTATGTCTCAGCAGAGACATGCAGCATGATTTCTGATTAATGACACACTGAAAACAGACATGATATCTAAAATATGGCTGGGAGCTGCAGGTGGGAGGGAAGCAATCTAAAACATTCTGACTCACGGAGTGGGAGATTTTATTTTTGATTATGGCAGAGAGTTTGATTTCCCAAAAACATTGCTTTGCCAGTGTGGCAGTGCAAACAAGTACCTCGTCTAAAATATGGTGGAAAATCTAGAGTCTATGTTGCACGCAGAAGCAGGGATTTACTCTATATTTGTTTTTAAACTACCAAAATATGGCTTGATATTTTTTGATTGGTTAAAATGGACATACACAACATAGACAGAATCTTAGAATGCCAAGGTTTCGATTAGTTCAATGTACAGGAAGTTAAAAAAAAAAAAAAGAGAGCAACATCGCAATCTGACAGTGTTTTAGAGGAACTTAAAGATGGTCTGAGGAGGTTTTCATGAAAACAAACACAGTGTATGACCAAAAAAAAAAACTCATGTGGAAATGAAGGAGCTATTCTCTGCTGGAAGAAGGGGAGAGGGTGTGGGAGGCAGAGCAGCAGCTCTGCTGACAGCTCAGGAAACAAAGAATAGTGTCATCAATGCTTGAAAACGATTTTTTCATTCAAATCAACAGCTACCACAGCTCTGACAACTTGAGCTGCTCACTTTGGATGAACTACCAGTGAAATAAAAGTGTGAAATGTTATTCTTAAATCTAAATCTAAAAAAGAACCGTTGCAGCCCACTGTACCAATGAACACACTTTCAGCGGCTTGTTTCAGACAGCAGAGCTTCCACAGATGCCAGCTGCTGGCCAAACTGCTCATTGAAGTCCAGCGGTTTCAATGAACAAGTTGTGATTCACTCTGCATGTAAATTTGACTAATGTTAGCCTCTGCTTTAACAAAACGTGCGCGCGATGACAGAGAGACGTGTCCATCTGTCTGTCAGTCCCACCCACACATGTTCTATTTGACTGTGTGTGTTTGTACATGATCAGCTGAGAGGTCGGATCCCATCTTCAGTGTTTGACAAATACTGCCAAAATAATTCATGACAAAACACATTAAGAACTGCACTGATTGCACAGACAGGGGACATCCTCATTAGACAGGCAGCTTTGAAAATCACTGGAAACAAGGAGTCTCTAAAAGAAGGGTCACTGTGGATAACATGAAGGCATCGGTGCCATTCTTTAAAGCTCTCGGCTCAGTTAGCGTAGCAGTGATGGGACAGACCCCTCCCTCGTCTCCCCCTCTCAGGTTCACAGGTTATCAGTCTGGTTGATGGAGGCACCGGAATCTGGTGTGTTGTGTTTTAGCTAATGTTTCATGTGATTTCAAGGTACATTTTGCTTGATGTGTATGTTAATTCAATGATTTATTTGCCTGCAAGTTACACTGATGTGATTTTATTTGTATAACAGACTGGAGCTCCTCATGTATGTGAGTGACATCAGACTAACATTAGTAAGTTAGCTTAAGTTTGATAATACCGAACTAATTTACCTCTGAGCCCGTTAGCTAGCGTTCTACAATACCATCTACAGTTTTTGATATGGTGACCAGGCGTTCGGTAGATTAGCCATTGGATGGGGTTACAGCCCACATGTTGCTTTTACCCTGGCAGAGATTACCTCATTCATTATTACACTGCATAATTTTCTGATGATCAAATTCATTGTTAAAAGTTTTTCTAAAAGTTTCTGACAGTCATAAAATGTACTGATTTAATTCATTCATCCAACAATTCACCTATAATAATTCACTACATGTTTAAATTGGGTGGGCAAAGTTACTAAAATATGAGATAATTAAGATCATTATACATGATGACAGTGATGGAAGTGTATATGGAGAAAGCCCTGGAGAGATGCACGAACCATTGTGACCTGTAATTAAAAGCTATTATTGCTCTGCTATTGTTACTTTCAGCAGTATGATTCAAAAGAAGTTAGCAATTAACAGTTCAGCAGTCCACTTTGACACCTTGAATCATTTGCATTGAATTAGCGAGCCACAGTTCACTGATTTCTGCTGTCGGCTAACACTGCACAGTCAACTCCAGTGCATGAAAAACTGCTACACACAATAGAATTGTGACACATTCAGGATTTATCCCTTATTATCCCTCTGTTTCTGCTGTTTGTTTATATTTGAGATAACGTGTATATACATCATTCTGGTGAAATGTTTGCTGTTTAAATAGTTTTGGAGGGCCTTGGTGGTTATCACATTGTTATGGTTAAGAGTTTCTTCAGCCCAGTTGTTTGGTGTTGTAGTTGGAGGGTAAACAATGTTGTTTATTGTTGCAGTTTTGATGGTAAACAGTGTTTCCTGCAGCCTACCTGATTTTGTAGTTTGGTAAGGTGTGTTTCCTTTTGATGACCCGTTTCAGCTGGTTAACTATGATGGAGGTGAGCTGAGGCAGCGGCCTTCCTTCAAACTGTGACTTCGCCTCGAAATCAACCAGCGGGTCCTCTAGGAAGGAGAAGGACCAATGGGAGAAGGGCATGCGCGTGAACTGCAGCCTCAGCCTGCCCACCACGCGCCTCATCTTCACGAACAGGTAGGCAGACTTCCCGAACACCAGGTCGACGTCGATGGCGAGGTGAAAGCCGCCATTGTATTCGATGTCTACCTCAAAGTTGAGCTCCTCCGGCATGCCGTCCTCGTTCAAATGCACCGGCTTCATGAGTGTGGCCGTCTTGAAGACCGGCAGAGAATTGCCCAGGGAAATGTCCCTGAGGCTGAGTCCCTCCAGGAGCCGTCCTGCTGTCTTGGTCTGTAGCAGCTCCTCAAACTCCACCTTGATCTTTTTGGTGAGCCAGTGTCTGACAACAGGGGTGTCTCTGAGCTCTCTGAATAGGAACAAAAATATAGCATTTAGGAAATTGCACGTTTCCGGTTTGGCCGCATCAACGGGCTCGCTTTGAGAAGGCGGTGGCGGCTGCTGTTTGGGGCTGCCGCTGGTGACAGCCGCCTCCTGCTGCCGTGTTGAGACGGCCTCTTGCTGTTTAGATGCACCAGATGCCGTGCTGTCCTGCTGCTGTTGGCCTGGTTCGGCATGTTGGGTATTAAAGTAATCCTTCAATGCGTTTTCAGGCACTACTTTGACATACTGCACTGTCCTGCCTATGGGCTCGATGTTTCTCCGATATATCAGCAAGAACTGTAATACCAGCGTAACGACTGCTCCGGAGAACGCGGAAATCAAAATTAAATAAATCATTTCGAGCAGCTGCCGTCTCTGACTCAACGTGTTTTCATAGTCAAACGTTTAGCCGTGTTAACAAAGCAAGTTCCACCTGGTCGCTCTCAAAGCTGCCATATCATCTGCTTCTTTCCTGAGCTTCAGGCTCCGCACCTGATTGGACAAACGGGTTACGTCGCAGAGCGTAATGACGAAGGCAGAATGTGTTTCTTTTGATGCGTTCAAGGTATGTTGGATTTACCCAAACGAGTAGACAAGCGCGTTTGATCATGGATATGCAGACAGTTATCTCCAACTTGTCGCGGCGACTCTTTTCAGTGCTGAGCATATACACTCAGGGGTTACTTTAATAGGCACACCTTTACTGTCTAATGCAATTCAATATATAAGCTCTGATATAGCGTCATCTAAAGATTAAATAACGTTCACTTTTAGTTTTGCTTTTTAGGTCATGGCTAAAGGCATTGTTATACAGGACTACATTGTATTGAGAGAGGTGTTTCCAATTTTTTGTCCTCCCTCTTTACATACATGAGGAAGGCAGAATATTAGAAACGCCTCTGACTATAATGTAGTCCAGTACAACAGCACCGCCACTATATAGGGCCTCAATACTACAACTTTTTTTTTTAATCCTCCATGACAGTCAGAATTTTATGGGCATCATAAAAGTAGATTTTATGGCAGAATAGTTCTATTGGATTGCATTAGATTGTACAGGTGTACCTTAAAAAGTGACCACTGAATGTAAGCATGGCAGCATATGGCTGCCACATCACAGAAAAATTAGCTCTTGTCAGAACAAAAACTCTTGCTATTTTACTTAGTTTTGAATTTCAACTGCATTTGCTCATTAATACCACATACAAAATTATTCATTTTTATCAACAAAACTTTTCCTTTTTTCATTATATCTTGTGTTATGACTGTGTAACACTAACTGACCCACCTATTTTCTTTTTACATCCGGTGGGCCATGAGATGACAGCTCTAAGTCAACTGAAACTGAACAACATATCATTTTATCTTACTAAAATAACAAACATACAGCAAGTTGGTATGTTGTTGTAACAAGAAACCTCCATATGTCATAATGGGAAAAAGAACCAGTCAATGCTTAAACTGAGGATATTTTGACAGCATAAAAACCTAATTTTGCTGAATTGGAAGCCTCAGTTTTGTCCAGTGTCAGGATCATGTAGCTGTAAATTGAGTAGCTCTGATTGAGGCATTGTGACATCTCTGGTGTCAGATGAGAGTGTCATCCTTGGTCTTTAATTCAGTTTTTTTGATTGAAATTATTTAAATTTGTTTTTGTTAAGCATGATTTTAAATGATTAGGTCAAATAACCAATAATAGATATCCATGTTTAAACAACTGAAATTTTGAATTAAATAAACAAATGTAAATCAGATGGAATAAAACAAACTTAACAAAGCAAGCCACATTTATTATATTGAAATGGGTGTTTAAGTTCAAAGAAGTGCTGGCAAATCCAATAAAGTACTGAATTAAATTCAGATGAACATCCATCCATTTTCTATGCTGCTTATCCCTTTCGGGGTCGCGGGGGGCCGGAGCCTATCTCGGCTGTCAACGGGCGGGAGGCGGGGTACACCCTGGACCGGTCGCCAGCCGATCGCAGGGCACATACACACAACCATTCACACTCACACTCACACCTAGGGGCAATTTAGAGTCACCAATCAACCTAATGAGCATGTTTTTGGTCTGTGGGAGGAAGCCGGAGTACCCAGAGAGAACCCACGCATGCACGGGAAGAACATGCAAACTTCACACAGAAAGGCCCGACCTGGGAATCGAACCTGCGACCTTCTTGCTGTGAGGCACGCGCACTACCTGCTCCACCGTGCCACCCTTGTATTTTTTTTTACTTAATTTCACTTGTCTAATTTTTCACTGAATACTAAAGCAGCCCTTTGACTCATTTTTAAATTGAAACAGCAAATTAGGTTTTTCAGTGCATAAGCATATGAAACAGACCAAATCAGTTTGGACCTGTTCAGACCTTGTATCTTGTCTCCAAATAGACCTTTTTCACTTCACACCCATCTGAGCAAAACAATACCTCTGATCCACCAGAGACACTGACCATTGCTGGGAGTTTTCTGAGGCCTGAACTGCAGCCATCTTGAAAGAAAATGATGCTTTTTCAAACATGAATTTTACACTTTACTGTCAGAAGAAAGCATTTTTTTGCCACTTTTGGGCACCAGAAATTATTCTGGTCATTATATAACTGCTTATTTGCACATCCAGCGAACACTTTGTTTTTGGTGTCTGATGAGAATTTTCTAAGATGGGAGGGAGTTGTTAGGAGGACATCATCTTAATGAGGGCATGATCCCTATCAACAGATCTCTGCATGTGAATGCAGAATTTCTAGACAAGGGACCATGAATCTGCTATCATAGGCGTTCTGGTTGTCGTTTGTAATACAAGTGGTACTGGCCAATCATATTTGTGCAGGTTTTGGTTGCATGCAGGTGAGCAGTCCATGTGGAGCGCAAAACAGGCAGAACACACTGGCCGAATTTCGCTTTACCTTTTCTTATGTCATCTACATTCATATGCAGATGCTTGTTTATAGAGACAAGCTGAAATGTTGAGTTGTTGTCAACTTTGAAAGTCAAGTTGCTAATTGGACCGTAAGCAGTGAGCGGTACACGGAAGAGGAAGTCTTGGCCCATATTTGTTATCTGTTGCAAAACATTGGCTGTTGCCTCCAGAGGCTAAATTGTCGCCAATAGGTTTTGGTTTTGGAAAACCAAAACAATATGAAAAAACACTCTGTAGAGCTGAGGGGAACACAGAGTTGGTGATAATTCTCTGGAGGTTTATTACTATTCGTGACACCTTTCACATTACACACATTTGGGCATTTCATCTGTTGTTTATATAAAAATATTGATTTAAATAATGATTTCCTTTGCAATTGTTCTGGCTTTGCCTTCCGGCTTTGCCTTGTGTTTTCTGAGGCCTTGTGTTTCCTTGACAGTCCAGCAGAGGTCCCCAGTGTAATCTTGTTTTCACCTGTTGTAGCTGCTGCTATTATCTCCACCTCCTTTGAGGACTCAGGTCCCTTGGCTGGTTGTACATGGCAGCAATGATTTCTCTTTTTTAAGGACACACAGTGGTGGAAAAAGTACTTAGATCCTTTACTTAAATGAAAGTACCAATACAACAATGTAAAAATAATCCATTACAAATGAAAGTCCTGTATTCACAAGCCAAACGGTTGAATTTAATATTAACAATGTGTTGTATTTTATAGGCTTTTCATGTGTTTGTATGCAAAATCTTAACATGTGAGTAACTAGTAACTATATCTGTCAAATAAGTGTAATAGTAGTATAAAGTCAGTTTAACTTCAAAATTTTTCTGAAGTACAGTTCTTCAGTGAATCTAATCATTTTCTACTTCCACCATGAAGACACATTATGTGATCAACAGGAAAACAGCTGCTGCTGATGATGATTCCTTCGCCTCCAAACGTTTCTTCCCAGCAGACATTTGAGTCGTCAGAGCAGGAAAAGCACAGGTGTCATTAACAGCATTAACAATGGCTCTGTTCTCAGTGTCCCAGTCAGCCGTGACAGCAAGCCAGCATGGACAGCACCAGGACCCTGAAACTGAAGCAGCCAAATGGAAGCCATCACTCATTTTCTTCCTTCCTTCTGTGCTTTTCCCAGTTAAATGTCTTCTGTGAGAAACATCCATGCTGTGGACATCTCCTCACTGTCTCTGTGTGTTATCGGTGCCTTGAAGAAAAATAAAACCTTTCTTTAATCAAATTTTTGTTTTGTGTTTATTTTATTTTTGAATTCCACTTTTTCCACAACTATATTACCACTGAATGGTAACTGGCAGTACAGCTGCAAATAAACGGTGTGACACTAAACAACACATTTGCACTGGTTCATTTCAAATGTCAGTGTAGATGAATGTGAATTATCTTCTTTAAATCAACAAAAATAATACTGTGAATCCTTCAGCGACTTACAATAGAATCTCTTTTTACCCTTCTGACTGACATATTCTACATTTTTATGCCTCTTCTGTCACTAAGCTGTAGATATGTCAGACATATGTCACACAACAGTTAATTTAAGTACAACACACACACAGATGTACACAACAGAACAACAGCCACTGAAAAATGAGCTGCAGACGCTAATATCGTCACTAATATATGCAATGACTGCAGTAGTATGGCAAAGAGTAATCGTGCATCTTTAAGAAGGGGGTCTGTGGTTGACTCTTGGTCATGATGACGGTAATGGTGATGATTTTTCTCCTTTAATCCAATAGTGGTAGGTGTCATGTTACCACCCACATCCCGACATAAGTTTCAATTTGTGTGTGAGTGTCATTTGTGACACTGATGTGAGTGGTTTCACCAGTCTCTGTGTGAGAAGGGAACTTCAGTGAACTTTCTATAAAGGTCCCTCTGAAAGCTTCAGGGAATGTTCCCTCAAGGTTTTCTCAAGGTTATATTTGCAAAGCTGAAATGTGCAACAATGTCAGGATAGAAAGGGGGAAATTTTCAAATTTGTGTGGTCAAATTGGCCATTTTTTTTTCTTTTTTTACACACACACACACACACACACACACACACACACACACACACACACACATATATATATATATATATATATGTGTGTGTGTGCATCTCATTTCTTTGTTGTAAAGAACTTTGAGCTGTATTTGTGAAAATGCTCATCTTGCCTAAAGAAAAGGAACATACTATTTATACATCAAATACACCAAAATACCGTGGTGTGTATGTGTGTGTATTGACTGCATATTTATACTGAATTATTCTTCTTCTATTATTATTATTATTACTAATACAACTATTTATTAGTATACTATTATTACAATATATTATTACTATTGTTATTATTGATATTATTATAGTATTAGTAATAGCAGTATCAATATTCTAGTATCCTTGTTACTGAAAATGTTGCACAATAGATATATTTCAGTGTAGACTGTTACTATTTATTGTACACACAGGACACACTGGACACACTTATACTATACTAATATATATATATATATATAATTGTTATAGTATTAGCAGTAGTGGTATCTAGTATTCAACTATTCTTGTTACTTAATGTAAAGTGTTGCATTACAACAGATATATGTATTTCTATGTACATGGTTGCTATTTATTGTAGACAGTTTATAAATGTACATGCACATATATCATATTGTTTATTATTTATGTTTGATTTATATTGTAGTACAGTGTACTGTAAATATTTTTACATCTTCTCTAAGATATTTCTTATTTCCTATTTCTATTTTATTTATCTGTTCTACAACTGACCCAATGTCCCTCTGGGATCAATTAAGTATTCTGATTCTGATTCTGAAAACTTGATGGTGATGGGGGGGAAATCCTACATATAAACTGTTTGTTTTCCTATCAGTCTGCCTGCACCAAATGTTCACTATCTGGCACCATTGCTTCCATTTGTGGTCACAATGTTGGAGTCTATTACTTTCATTATCATCTTCAAAGCTGTCTCTGGGTCAGTTTATCACACTGTCTGCCTCTGCACAGAATGTGTTGTAACTCCAGGCACTGGCAAAGAGGGTCAGCGAGATCCTAATGTCTTCATCAAGAGTCCCAGCAACAACAAGCACTGGCAGGACTAAGTGTCAGAGTGCACATTATGGGTTCTTTGCTTCTGAAATTCAAGGAAATGTTTGAGGAGTGTGCTGAAGAAATCGATGATTCTAAAGTGCATCGCTGTTTACAGCCACATGAGAGCAATGACGTAGGACACCATGGTTTTGAATATGACCTCACTACATTTGGAAGATATTGTGAAGAACAGCACATCTCTGCATGTAGACACACATGCACACTGTAACATGTACAGTTTCAGTATCATGTCTCAGTGTTATCAGCCATGGTGGCCTACCATGTCTATATTCCTTAGTTTAATGTTGCCTTTTGTATCATTATTTTTCAAAATCTGTGTTCCCTCTCTATGTAGAACTGATTGAAGTCATTTCACCATGTGCACGGTCACATATATCTACACATCACATCTTAAATGTACAGAAGTTCATACACCAACATGCATTGTGATCCTGTGTAAATTTTAGTTGTGTTGTTCTAAAGGGTTTCTGAAATCAGCTCTATTGTTACAGTGCATGGACCTGATAATGAAAGACGGATCATCATTTGTAAACCACACAGTCACTGGGGCAGTATGAGTGTTGTGTACAGATGCAGACCTGACAAACAGTGCATGTGTGTGTGTGTTCACAGAACAGCTGGAGGAAAGGAATTCACTCCAGCTCACAGCATGTCTCTGGGTCTCCACACAGAACCACTTCACCTAGTGTGGCTCTTTTTATCTTCCTTTCCCTCACAAACCAAACCCAACCTGTTCCACCGCCATGGTTGCACGTGTATGTATGGTGCATATGTTTTTGAGACAGATTCTGCTTTGCTCTGTTTAATTCAGTTGACGACTGGTGTCTGCAGACAGTAAGAGCTTTGTCTGTGGGGCTGGACAGGGCCAGGTCATCCTCTAAATATGCAGATGGAGCGCTGGAGTCTGTGGGAGGCTACATAAGAACATGAAGTGAATGAGGCTGGAAGATGAGACACACAACACACCTCTTATCCCGAAAGTGACTGGAAGTCAACGTTGGATGTATTCGGTGAAAGCTTTGGGTCTGCTGCAGTTGAATGTCTATGGGTAAACACAGAGAGGTTCTGTTGTCTGATGCATCAAACCACTGACTGTAGCAACAACAAGAGACTAGAGCAAAACAGAATAGTTGTCCAATCATAATGCTTTGTTTATGTGTGATGAGCAACCACCTCACATTCAAACAATCGTGTCTTTGTCTGTCTTGTGTTACAGATGGTGCTGATTGGTCTGGAAACTCCATTTGGAAATGTGTTACGTTGTGTTCAGAACTGCTGTTAAATGTTTGTTAGTCCTCTACAGGGTGGCTGTGGGTGACTGTGATGTCATTATTGTGCTGTGAGCGCCATCCTTTGGTCAACTTGGACTACTTCAGTTCTTCCTTCAGTCCATAAAAAGGAACCTCAGTGAGAGATGGAGAAATGATGCGTCTGACTGTTGTGATAAAAACACAGTATTTTGATAGAGCAGATTTTTCACTGTGTGTGAGATCATTACTTCCTTGTGAGGTGCTCCTCCACTAGTGAGTCTTTAACATATAATTATGCGCCTTCTGCTCACATCTACTATACATCTTTACAGCACAATCCCAGCATTTCCGGACAATCTGAAACACTGATGGCAGAAAAACAAATTGCTTGGTAACACTGAAGTTTACAGCCTTATTTCAAATACCTGTTGGTGGTCATCGGAGGTTTGAGATACACATAGTTAAATTGAATATAAATTTACTATAACCTTTATCAAAAGTTATGGTACCTGATGAAAATACAACAACCAAAATGATACATAATCCAGGAAGACAGCTGATTTTAGGATATAAAGATGCAAGTGAGTTGTGATAATACATATCTTTACAGCTCTAAAAAAAAAATCTTAAAAATCAAACCAACTTATGACGCATATTTCTTACTTCCTCCTTGAGAGAATAATAGAGAATAATAAGAAGAAATCCTTTATTAGCCACAATTACATACACAACATGCAGAGTTGGGGGGGAAACTGCACACATGCGCACATGCATTTGTGAAATTCTTTCTCTGCTTTTAACCCATCCTGGTCGTCCTCCCTCCGCGGCAGACTGGCTGGCGCCCGGGGACTCAGTTCTCCCTCGTCACCATTGGTCAGGTGGTGATCTTCCTGCATGTTTTTGTGGGGGTATTTTTGTGGAGGATACCCCAGGTGAGCACGGGAGAACATGCAAACTCCAAACAGAAAGGCCTCTTTCCTCGAGCAGCAGGCACTGAGGGCATGGTGGAGGACATGCCACCAGCGCCCACAGCGGGATTCGTACCAGGACCTTCTAGCTCTGAGGCGACAATGTTAACACCTGTTCCACCGTGCCACTGGCACCAAATCAATATTTGGTTAATCGTTACAAATGAATGAGAATACATAAGTATTTTTTGTATTTGAATTAGCAGATGCTGAAACTGGAAACTGTGTGTAAATGGTCATGTTTGTGTCGTGAATATGTGCTCAATTTAAGAGTTCTGAAATCTTGTGACCTTAATGAAGATGGTCACCAATTTAGTGGTGGCTACCCACTTTTGCTGTAAGCTCGAGTGGTAATAGCACAGGTGACACTAACTACTTCTATTGTTACTGCCACTATGCTGACATTAGCAATCATCGTCATCAGCTACCTCTGAAGCTGCTGCAGTTTGACTAATTTAGAGAAGAAGAGACATACTTTATTAATCACTCCACATTACATGTATTGTATTACATTACATGCACACACGCCATGCTTCTGTGAAATTAATTCCTCCGCATTTGACCCATCCTGGTCGCCCGTCCTCCGCGGCAGACCAGGAGCGGAGGGCTGCCAGCTGCCAGCGGCGCCCGGGGACCAGTTCCTTCCTGTCACCATTGGTCAGGTGGTGATCTTCTTGCATGTTTTTAGTGTTTTGTTTTTTTGTTTTTTTTTTTAAGGAGGATACCCCGGGTGAACACGGGGAGAACATGCAAACTCTACACAGGGAGGCCCCTTTTCCCCGAGAGGCAGGCACCGACAGGACACACTTGGAATTGGGAATTGATAAGAATTTAACGATTCCATTATCGATTTTGCTTATCGATCCGATTCCTTATCGATTCTCTTATCAATTCTCTTATTGATTCCCATTAAATAGGAAATAAAAGAGTACAAATGGGTTTGTTTGCGTTAACTGTGTTTTATATTTTCATCTCTGCACAGAAAATATAACATATACAGTATGCAAAATTGATGTGTGACGTAACCTCAGAACAAACCTAAAAAGTAGGTGAGCTACTTCTCAGAGCAGGAATGAATGAAGCAGAACTACACTGGTTAAAATAACAACATGCAACTCTGACAGAACTCAAATTTCTGATTTTTTGCCTCAGTGAAAGGAGTGGATAGAGGTGCGCGAGACCTGCCGGTACCCGCTGCAGCCTCTGAGCCAGCCTGACTCTGGCAGTCATCGTCATCTAAATTTGATGGAAGGACATGGAGATGATTCATGGTGAAAGCAGTTTACACAGTGAAATGACGCTAACCTTAACACAGCAGACACGACTTGTATGAGTTCAACATTACCTTCGGCACTAATAACAGATGACGCCCTGGTGTTTGCTCTGCCGCTAGATTCACAAGCGTCTCTAAGTAGCGCATCAAACACGTGACATTCCTGCAAATGAATTGCATGCTGTGCGGACAAATGTTTTAGCATGTTGGAGGTATTTCCCCTGTTTGAAGAAATGGAAACTTTGCACGTTGCAAGTGGCCCTGCTGTCATCTTTTCGTGTGAAATATAGCCATACTTTGGAGCGTTTCTGCCTTAACGTCATATCGGCTACATTCGAAACCAAAACAATGTGGCGTGACGTTATTGCGCATGTGTAAGACAGGCGGAATCGATAAGCAGAATCGTTAACCAGGCAGGCAAACGATTCCAAGGAACTGAGCTACTGGGAGCCAGTTCTCAAAAAGAACCAGTTCTCAATTCCCATCCCTACCCGGCGCCCACATCGGGAATTGAACCCGGGACCTTCAATCTGTGAGGCGACAGTGTTACCACCGGCCACCGTGCCACCATTTCATGGTCCTGTTAATGTTCCTTGTGGTCATGTGAACTCTTGAAAACTGGTAACAATCACTGAACACTATGATCAACCTCATGAAGTATTCATACTGCAAGGATCATTGCTTTTACTCACTGACTGCATAAAAAGTCTCTGTGACACCCACAGGTTTCTGAAGAGCCAGTGTGAAGCTCCGTGACAGTGGACATTGAACAGTGGGCATTGAACATCAACGTAAAATAAGATGGATATCAAAGCCCACTCAATAGTAATAGAGAATAAGGATGAAAATAAAGACAATGTTTTACATAAGATGAAAAATAAAACCACTGAATAATAGTAATGAAATAAAGTTAAAAACAGAGTGCATTGAATGCATAAAAATCAAGTACATTATCGTAGTAACATTTTAAAACAAGTGCAGCAGTATGTAAGCGTGAGGCAGAGCACAAAACTTTCAGGCCTCTATCAGGAAGTCATAGTTAAAGGTTAAAGTGAAGAGATATGTTTTTAGCTTTCTTTTAAAAATATTTAGTGATATCTGTAGGTACTGTGTTCCAGAGCTTTGGAGCGTAATACACAAAGGCTGAATCAATGATTTTATTTCGACTTGAACCCTCCAGTAGACCAGCGGCAGTGTTCTTTAGGACAAATAATAAACGAGGGGGTTAGCGAAGTAGCTTGGTCTTAGTCCATTAAAGTCTTTGCACACAAGGAGGAGGAACTTAAAATCGATTCTGAATGTTACAGGAAACCAGTGCAGAGCAGCTTCCCTTTCTTTTTCTTTTTCTTTCTTTTTTTTTTGAGAGGCATTACCAAAGAATAAATAGTAAATGGTGCATTGCTTCAGCTTGAAATAAAGGCAGGAATCAGTTTTTCAGCATCTTTTTGATTTATAAATGGTTGTATTTTAGCAGCCCTGCGATCGGCTGGCGACCGGTACAGGGTGTACCCCGCCTCCTGCCCGTTGACAGCCGAGATAGGCTCCGGCCCCCCCGCAACCCCGAAAGGGATAAGCGGCATAGAAAATGGATGGATGGATGTATTTTAGCAATGTTTGCAGAGCGGAAAATTACATTTTTGCCCTATTAATGTGTAGCAGCACCAGGCTAATAGTAAGCCTTCAAATTTTACTTACCTCTGTAACTCTGCTAATGTTACCTTGTGATACTTTAACCATTGTAACATCTATACCAAGTGATTGTGTTTAACTTTTGCTGCTGCTGGCTAATCTCCACATGAGTTGCTATTTCAAAACCCAAGACATGACATCAGTTTTATTGTTTGCAATATTAGACATGTTGGAAATTTTTTAAACACAATGAATATGCTAACAATAACAAACACGAGCTTGCTCTTATCTGATGAATTACAAAAGCACATGTTTTGTAAAGATGTAACTTAAACTATAAAGCTGATAATGTTAAAAAATAGAGAAATACAGAGATACATATGTAGACAAAGATATATGGCTATACATATACAGTATAGCATTACAAGGGGCCAGGTGTATCATCGTAAATTGATGATCGCAAAATAAAAAAACATTATCTGATCGAAATTACAAAAATTCATGAGGTCTCCTGTAAGTTTAATCTTGAAGTTAAGGCAAAGATTGGGTTAATAAACAACTTCTCAGCTTACGGTTTAGCGAGTTCATCCAAAAAGTGATGTGAGCCAATGAGAACTTTTGGAAGTAAGGCACTGCCCAAAAGGTGAAATGCCAAATTTTTAGGGAGTCTCTCACCTGACCCTCCCCTCAAAAACTGTGAAAGACCCACCTTAAAGCCAGTGTTTGGTTTTCCCATTCAGGGATACTGTAGGAACGTGGTGGTGCAATATGGTCTACTCAATGGAAGATGACCCACTCCAAAATTTACAAATCCTACTATGGCAAAGGGATACTAGGATGCCTCTGATTGGTTTACCCTGATATTCTTATCCCAACCCTAGCCAATCATCACTTCCCATGCCTAAACTTAAACTCCTCATGCTTAACTCTAACCAATCCAACCAATGAAAGCAATGTGTAATGGCCAGTCAGAGGCAAAGTAGGGCGGGTCATCCCTTTATAATTGTAGGGTCTAATAAAGAGATATGAAGAGCTCATTCTAAGGTAATGAAAACAATTCTTATTTTCATTTTCCGGTAATTATACACTAATATAAACATTATTATGATTATTATGTTTCATTTCTGCCAATGTGTTCCCCTAAATCCCACACACTGGACCTTCAATGACTCTAAAACGAAGATTTTTTTCCATTTACGAGGGGACAGTGAAGGCAGCACCGGCCCCAGCACCTTCTCATGACTGAGGTGCTTCATTTGGCTTTGAGCCGCCTCCGCTGGGCCGGCATTAACGCGTTTTCGTACCGCTGCGTGAAGGACTGCTGTCTGTTTTTCATCAGTTAACGTTAAATTGCGAGTTTATATCAATCTCGATACATTTCCCTGCATGGGAGACGTCCAAGTTTCAAAAATGAGCAGTTTGAGGGCGTGTAAGGAGCCATTCGGTAAGTGAATGTTCATAGACTCATATGAACTGACTGTGGATGTTGGGTTGGCTGAGTCTCCTCTCTGGCTGCACTTTGTTACAGTGTTCACTGTTATTTCATTTATTGCAAACTGTTCTTCATTTCTTTTGCATTATCTTAACGAGCTTTGCAAACTATAACTTTGGAACTCCCGAATTTATGTTGTTACTCTTCTTTTTTTGTTTAGACAAGTAAAATACACATTTTACTGTACGAGATATTTTTTATTTTATTGGAATTAGCCTCGAAGGTACTGTCAGAACATTGTATATGTGTAGAAAATATCAGTTTTGAACCGTTAGTTAGGGGAAAAACAAGTGTTTCCTGGTTTACGTCTGCGACCACAACCAAGAAAGTTTCCACAACTAAAAAAAACCCTCGCTCTAGTAATGGAAAACCCGTTCTCTCTTTCCCAGTGATACTTGTTTCTCACAAAGTTAATGTCTGACCATATGTCTCATGGACAAATCGGTGCTTAGTTTGGATTCGCATGAATGCACCACGGGATATATAACAGGCCTCCCTCCATACACTGGCGTTTTTCTGTCTAATAACATGATCAGAAATATAAGACCGACATCCTGTCTGGATTCATTAATGGTTCACAAACACTGATGCTTTATAGAGTCATGAATGCGGTTGCCTGGTTGTGAAAAATCCCTCGGGCTGGTGATAATCTGTGGCATTTAGTTGATGTCTTAGAAAGATAGAGTAGAGAGCTCCTTTAAAGGACAAAACAAGTGTCATGATGTGCAAATTAAAAGATTTTACACAACCTAACAACCGTTCTGTGGTCAGAATTTTAGAAATATTGAGGTCAAAATTCCAAATTTCCCCCTAATGCATCTCAATCCACTAAAGAAGTTTTGGATTAGTCACCAAATACTTCAGTGGTATAAAGGTTTTGATGCATATCTGGAGTGTTTTTGCAGTTTTCCTTTTGTTTTTTGTTTTTTGACTACAAAACAAGATCCTATCTCCCTTTAGTTCCATTTTTGCCTCAATCCAGTCAACCACATTCACACACATCCTGTGTTGAACACAGGATAATGAACATGTGTTTATTCACATTGCGGGTTAATGGCTGTTTGTCTGCAATCTTATATGATCCAAGTATACACTGTAGTTCCTTTCAGCATTCCTAAACTGTAATTTATTGCACATCTTGAGTACATCTATAAGCTAAGCCAGTTCGGTTCAGTTCGGTTAAAAGTGTTTGTTGCAATGTTTAAAATGGAGAATTTCTTTCTAAAATTGAGAAAAGTGGAGTTAGCCCCTTATCTGTTTACATATAGTAATCCTACAGTAACTCTGTGAAAAGGTTTTAGTCATTCTATCGTACTAGACATGTTTCTGACCTTTCATGAAGGTGAGCAGTGTCAGCGCGACATAAAGCACAGCTACCAAACCAAGTCGGATAACACACTGACACATTCACACTGAGACAAAATGTGAGTTTGCACCCTCACAGTGGTACGAGTGAACCAATCAGATGTAAGATTAATCATTAAGTTATTAAATGAACTGAATGTCAGATCTTTTGAACACATCCTGGTAGGTCTATCCATGCCTCTTTAACTCTCGCTTCAGCTCCTGTTTCAGCCCACTTGACCTTTCCAGCACAGTGCCTGGAAACTGTTGAACTTAACTCTGTGCCTGCCGGTCAAAGGTCAGACTGATGTGGGTTGTGATTGTCTGGTACAAACAGAGATATGTTTGGTTTAAAGCTGATCTCTTCATTGAAACTTGAAGCTTTAGATCTGTTTGTCCAAATGACACAAAAACATACTTTCTCATTGTTTCTAGCGATGCAGGTAGTTTTGGACTTATTTTTCTAGGTGTAGAGAAACCTGTTTGTGGCCTGTCCAGTAGTGTGCAGGTTTTACACAGCAACATCTTTCTCTGCCTACTCTGATTTCATAGGGAGTATTTTTTTTGGTCGGAAGTAGTTCTAGTTCACACCTTGATCTGAGGATTAGAGTAACAAGGACGGGAATGTTGCTAAAACAGAAAGAAAAATGTAAAAATGACTATAGTTTTAGGGGGAATTACATGCTGGAACTATTTCTCAACTAATAACCGTTTTATCCATCTGCCCAACACTTCTGAGCAACATCTGTGACTGTTTTGACTGACAACCTCACTGTTACAGCCAGCTGTGCACAGTCACTGCACCCAGCAACAGTTTATCAAACGATAGTTTCAGCGTCTAACTCCACCTAAAACCACAAATAGTCATTTTTAAGTTTCTCTTTGTGTGCAGTTTGGTTGGCAGTGTGGTTTTTGCAGACTGTTTTTGTGTGACTCGGGGATCGGGGAGAAACATTTACTTTTGATTGGGTGGCATGTTATTAAAGAGGTAGTGTAAGCATTAGTATACCAGTCTAATGCAGCTGAGGCACACACACACACACACACACACACACACACACACACACACACACACACACACACACACACACACACACACACACACACACACAAACAGTGAAAGAGACACACTTACCACCCACTTTAAGCTGTGTTACACATGCAGCAGGGAGTTTGTATAAGGCGTGTGTATATAGCTGCTGTCAGTCTAGACCGGCTCGCGTATTGACACACCATTCACCTCCATTCATGTGTGGAAACAAACTCACGATTAAGCAAACGGCCCACTACACAAGCTGCTTAGAAACTGTGCTTTATCCTTTCATAGGAGACATGGGTGGTCAAAATGGAGAAAAGCTGGGTTCACCTGTGTGGAATTATGGCCCTAAGCAATGTATTATGATGTGGTTTATATTTCATCTCTTGAACTTTATCCGGAGCGTGCAGTTACATGCCCCTGCATTCCCAAAGAGGGAGAAACAATGCTCAACTGATCTGGGGTTCGACTTAAACTTGATAATTGGGTGACTGGCTGTAAGTCCTAATGTTTAATGCACTACATTAAGAGGGGAATACCACCCATATACAGCATAGTTGCTGGTAGTTCTGCAAGTTCAAGCATATTAACTAGAAATGTGATGATGCTATTTATATGGTACTGCTATCGCCAGCTTGGACAGTTTTTGAAAACTTTTTTTTTGGTGTGTTCAAGGACTTTTCAGATTAGAGAGTCTGCTGCTCTTCTACTGCAAGTATTTTACACAGCCAGATTTCTTGCCTGGGGTGTGATCTGCTGAGATAGTATGGTGAATTGTTGGTCCAGTGTTGAGATCTCAAACAGCGAGTTCATTGATCAATTTCTCAATCGACAGGAAATTAAGTAGCAACTATTTTTAGTAAGTAGTAAGCAATTTTTCAAGGTACAATGCCAACTGTTTCAGCTTCCCAAAATTTACTGATATTCTTTGTCTTATATGTTTGTAAAGTGAATATCTTTGGGTTTTGGCATGTTGTTCAGACAATACACCTTGGGCTCACCTTGGGCTCCAATAGAGGCCATTTTTCACTTTTTTACAGCCATTTTTTACTTTTTTCTGATATTTTACAGACCAAACAATTAATCTATTAATATAGAAAATAACTGACAGATTATTGACTATTATAAATATTAGTTAGTTGCAGCCTTTAAGGTTTACCTTTGTTTCTCTACCATTAACTACAATCACTGTTTTGACCTGATTCATTGTGAGGGGAAATTTTAGGTAACTGAAGTCCGACATTCTGTTTTCGAAGTAGGAAAAGGGACTTATGTTATCCAGAGCAGTGTCCCTCGGCATTATGTCTACTTGGGACTATTTTGCACCTCATGATTTAACTCCAGAAGCAGCATGCCCTTTATGTCATGAGGTAGAAAGTAAGAGTGTGGAGGTTACGGTGGTGGATATGCATGTAGCACGCTCCACTGTCATACAGGAGACAGGATTCATGTCTTGTTGCAATTTTCAATTAACATTAGCCTTTTATTATACCCACAGTCTTTCTCTAA
The DNA here is from genome assembly GCF_039877785.1 of Chaetodon trifascialis. Classification (NCBI taxonomy): domain Eukaryota; kingdom Metazoa; phylum Chordata; class Actinopteri; order Chaetodontiformes; family Chaetodontidae; genus Chaetodon; species Chaetodon trifascialis. The sequence goes on from NC_092068.1 coordinate 3,872,152, forward strand.
TGCCATAAGGCTAATGTCTTCCTCTGTTGAGGAGTGCTTATCATGCACTCATGCACAGTAGAGTTGGGCGGTATCCAAATTTTGATACCGTCAAACCTTCCCCACATCTTCCCAGGGTATACGGTATTAGTGTGACTAATTAAAAATCACTTTGCAGGGCAGCGACATGCGCACAGTTCAGATGGTCCATGCTCACGCTAGGAAGCACCAATCCTAACTTGTAGCATACCAGAATGACGGGGAGAAACTCAACTAAAAGCCTCTACCAAGCATTGCCACCCAAACGAAACATAATTCATACCCCAAGAAATTATATGTGCATGTAACGAAAACACGAAAATAGCGCACGTCAACGGTACCACATCTGCTGATTTCACCACTTCATGCAAACCACAAAAGCCCAGTATCATATGAAAGCAGAGAGTCACGAAGATGTCTGCCTCCTCACTGTGCAACAAAAACTCGGTGAGCTAGCAGCCAAAGAGTAGCAGAAAAAAACCTTTGCTAAATCATACAGTATGTCTTACCTTTGCTGTTTTGTGGTTAAAAGTTATATTCCAGCTCGAAAAAACGTTGCTATTGTCTCCTCCTATGACTCTGTGTTAGTTTGAGACCAATCACGAAGGTCCTGCTTGTTTACATAAAGAGGAGGGGGTTTCTAGAGTGGAGGGAGCGCTCTTCATGCAATAACCTATCTCTGGGGTTACTTCCTTCTGGATCGTCATTGGTGTTTCTATGGTGAATGTGGGTGGGTCGCTGAGCTATTGACCGGCGTAACCACGCAGTTAGTTTCACCGCTCCGTCTCATGAAGGAGCAGAGCGCTCACAGAGGACTCTCGAGTGGACTTCATTTTTGTTATGACGATGCTACAATTATGTTAGGCCCCTATAGACCTTTTTTTTTTTAATGACAGTAATGAAACTGATAACGTTACTATTTTTAGATACCGCGGGATTCCTTATTACCGGATTACCGCCCAACCATAATGCACAGTGTTGCACATCAATCTGTCTAACTTTCATCTAACTATGAGTGGGGAGTTAAAACCACCTTGCAACTTGACAGAGGCTCCACTGTAAGTGAATGGATCATGTGCTTAATGCTGGCAGGAAAACATTTGGCAGTGTCCTCTGTGTATGACTTGGTCCAAGAAGTAAATACAAGCAATCCAGATTGTTCCTCCAACATCAACAAGATGATTAAATTGTCTCCTACGCTGCCTTTGAGCAGTGCAACACGTGAGAGGAGATTCTCACATGTCAGCACAATAAAAACCAAGTTCAGGTTGAACCAGAGGACAGTGAGGGAGACAGTAGTCAGGATGAAACAAAATGGAAATGAAATAAGTGTGTAGTTTTATTGATTCCACAATCTTTGCTTTCTAGAAATAAACTAAAAGCAACATGGAGGCGAAGTGCAACATGTCACCATTTCCTGGTAGTCTTGTGTGGGCTGGTCTACAGAAGCTGTGATGAAGGGTATTTACCTTTCTTTTCCCCTCTAATGGATTACACTGTCTGACACATCCTGTGGACCGTGGCTGTTTAAAAATGACAACATTTAATTCCATAACGAGAAATCCACTGTCACTACAAGACATGACATTTGAAGTGCACATAATAGCTAACACACTGAAAAAATACCACTTTGACGTGTTAGACCTTCAGTATATGGTGGATTGAGTTCACACTTCTCTAATTTTGTAAGGCTTATGATAATATGCTGTAATGTTTTTGCGGTCATAAACATGTGAAGAGGCATTGTAATATGTACATGTCCCTCCATATATTCAGTTCAGTGTGTTGTGACAAGTACTCATGTATGTGGGAAGGCTTGTCGGAGTTACTGATGACCGAAAACTTAAAATTTGTTCGATTGTTCATTTATCAATTTACCCTTTAATTACTGTATTTAGAACAGGTTGCAAATCAGCTTTTCAAAGATCAACATTTGCGCTAGGAATTGTCTATTCTTCAGCTACTGAGCTATGACTATTTCCTGTCTGTGCACGTGGATGCATTTGATTATCAAATGCAAGAAGTCACTGCTTTGGGAGATGCAGCAGATTGTACAAGAAAATGTATTTTGTTTTTGACTAAATCAGCTCAGGGGTCTCCAATGTGCAGTTAACATGTTTACTGTCACATACTGCAGCTTAACATGAGACAGTAAAATCTTTACCTATGTGCCCTTATAGCTGCAGTAGGTAAGATGGAGAGGAGAGCAGACAAGTTCCACGTCACTCCCCCTCCCTCTCCGCTGCACTCATCCCTGCCTCCAAGCCCCTCCTCCCTGCGGCGTCTGCGTGGCTGCCGTGACAACCAGTAATGTTAGCCTTAGCATCAGAAACAAGCTAACTCTGCCCAGTCGCTACATCACAGTCACTAACATACCGTACGCACAGTGGAGTGTTACTGTAACAATCACCATATTAGCTTTATGGTTATTTGTTGTCTTAGCCGTATGTGCTGTTATTGGCAGCGGCGGTATGGGCAGTTTCTCCTTGACGGTTGGCTGTTGCTCACTAGCCTCCAGACGCCGCTCACAGAGCTGATTGGATGTTTTGTGTCAGGCTTGGTGGATTCTTGCAAATGGCAGAAGGAGCAATAGGTGGGACCAACGGAGCCATTTTTTTTTCACAAATTACATGTTTCATGTACTGCTGTCTTTTAGCAAATATGACAAAAAATGACTTTACTACAAGTTAACTACTCCAGCTTTAAAATGTTGAGCAAGTAAATGTCCAGATGCATAGCTCAGATGCTGAAGAGTGTTTCATTTCTGCCAGGGAAAATCAAATGGAATCAAATGACTTAATGTCATCCATTTTTTTTATGCCACATTGGGGTGTGCCACATCATATGGTCCACAATAATACCAGTATAATTTAATATGATGACAAACGTATTTCAGCACCTCAAGCAGGAGGAGCTGAAATAAGTCAAATAACAAAGAAAGCTCAACAGCTATTGTGAGTTCTACATGAAGCAGATGAGCCGCATTGGCTCAGCTTGGCATCAGCACATCTTTGGCAAGTGGCACTCTGTATTTTGTCACATTGTCAAGAATATCATTATCACAGAAATACCCTGAAATATTGTAATGTTATTTTAGGGCCATATCACCCAGCCCTACTGGAGGGTATTTCTGCATGTATTTGTCTCAAAACATTTTCTTCATATTCATCCAACAAAACAAATTTCTTTTTCTTAGTCCACCTTTGCTCTTTTTTCCGTCATCAGACATTTGGCATATATTGCACAATACAGAAACATCAACAACTACAGTTTGAAGGATAAGACTTGTGTTATCCTATATTTTTCACAGTGTCAACAAATGAAGATGATGAAAGTAACTCAGATCTCCAAGCCTATCGGTTCCTCCCAAAGACGTCTTTTCTTTACTTGAACTTTTTATCGATTTTCCCAACAAATGAAATAGGCTTCCAGCATATTTACTTACGTAAAACCCCAGGTCCTCATGTAAGGAAAAAAGACAAAGAGTAAAATGTCAAATAAAATACACAATATATATCCAATATTTAAAATAACTACAAGAAACATGCACTGTTTATGTTGCTTCTGGCGTATGTCGTAACACTCTGGGGAACCTGACCAAAGTCATCTTGAGAAACATGTCTTGAATGTTGAACACTTTCCTACATACATTTATTCGTACATTTGTTGGGAACTTTTTTCATTAATCCATATTTGGTGCTCCAGAGAGTATTTGGGGGCAGCAGGACAATGTGTGGGATTGAGTCCAGATAAATGACATGGACTGATGTATGTTCATTATAATGAATGAACATGTCATCCAGTGCAACATTGTGCCTCATTAATGTGTTTTTAGTTTTTGGACAACAGTGGAGCTCTATGACTCAAACAAATAGTGTTATGTCTATATAATGTATCAAGCTTTAATACACACACCATACACAATACAGGATACGTTCATTGTTTGTCCTGTGTGTAGGATTTAGTGCCACCTAGCACTGAGGTTGAAGTCAGACCTCTGGAACAACTGACGATAACAAAACAACATTTAGTCAATGAATTAACATCCATCTCTTGTGGTTGAGCCAGCATGACACCAAGGCAGACTCAGATAGTTAGTCCTTATTTATGTCTCAGACATATTCTTACAACTACATTTACACCAGTTATTGTGTCCCAGAGAAAAGGAAACACGCAACAACACGCAACACACTGCAGCATTAATGTCGCCATGACAACAAAATCCATAATAATAGCTAGATACTGAAATAGAAAATGCTCTCAGACCTCCACTGAGGAGGCAGTCTGTGCTCAGTATCCACTTCTGTGGAATTGCTGAGCTATTAATTATGTTCTTCTTTCAAAACAAAACCCATAGTTCAACAACCAATGAACAAGTCCTTATCTCAACAAAAATACTCAGCTTGAAACTCAAAAAAACAGTTAAGGCCAACCAAATTAACCAAAACTGACACTTCTGGGGTTGACTAGACAAGTTGTGTGATTCTCCAACAACTCTGGAGTTGCGTTGTTTCGTCCAGCCGGTGTGCTGCTGTCAGCTCCAGTAAATGGCCAACCTGGGAGCGAAGTGGTTTGATGGTGAGTCCACTAGCAGAGAGGATGGATGTGGAGAATAATCTGATTCCATAGAACAGATGACCAATGAATTGCAGATTTTTTGGCTCAAATGGACTGGACATCTTCCACCTCTGAATAATGTTAAGTGTGTGCATTTTATGAATTTATTTTAACGATCACAAAGTTGTGGGCTGGGACCAGACATTCGGTCCAGATGTGGGCCAAGGTCTGGACTTTGAGAAGCCCTGCTGTATATAATAATTTGATCATTGCGCCAGAATCTAAATGTCATTTAAAGTCAGGCTGACATGAGTGTTTTACAAAGCCTTAGGCCGACATACAGGCTTGTTATACTGTCCGTGAACTACACACAACTGCTCTCTCTCAAGTGAACAGCACCTTGAAAGCTGTATGTAGGAACTGCCTGCTTACACCTGATCACTTAATCCTATTTCTAGTTTCCCATGCAAATTAAAGTTTGATCGTCACAGAGTGTAACCCAAGAAAGGGCAAAGCACTTCTTTATTTGGAGCCCTTTAGACACAATGGCTTCACAGTGATGTAGTCGGATGAAGGCCCACGTAGCCCTGTCCAGGTATTTTCTAGAGCTGAAAAGTTGCCTTTGTGCTGCTCTCCAACTCATCCGTGAATGTACCTGTTCAAAATATTCCTTATCAGTACAGGAGGCATTTGATTTAAGAGTTCATGTTGGTGCTGAACAGTATTTTCATTGTTTCTGCGAAGCTTTCATGCATCACAAGCTGGTTTCCTTTACGCAGGAATGATGTGAGGGTAAACACACCTAAGCTCACACTTTTTTATTTGATAATGTATCTTAAATGAAAGGGGCGTGACAGAAGTAATGCTACGAAAGTCTTCCTGTCCTTGAAAATCACAGTTTACCTCACTGAAATGATCATGATGTGTCATTACTACCCAGTTTTATTGTCTACATTAACATGTCCAAACTACCTCATACTCACCTACCAGAATATACTTGTTGGCAGGAGGATGTGGCTTTTCTGTGCATCTCAGCATTTGATGGTGGTAATTTCTAAAAGTGGGTGAAATGAGTAGGGATGGCAGCATATATTCACAGTATTGAAACCTCTTGTTTTTTGTTTTTTTTTGTAACAGACAGAAGCATCTCTGAACCTGTGGAGGACACAGACACCACCAGCTTTGTGGCAGAATTTGTGAGGACCTTTTCTTTATTCTTTCCTCCAGTCACGTGTTTATTTAACCTTCTCATTGTCTTGACTTGTCTTCTCTCCAGTTTGCTTTGTGCTGATGTCTCATTGTTCTTCCTTAGAAAGCACAGTCTTACAGTAATCTGCTAAGAAATGTACCATAGCTGAACACACTGTGCTGCGATTGCTAGCGCCTGAGGGCTCATGGAAGAACAGGTTGTAGCAGGCTGTTCTTTGCACACAAGAATTATTTTCCTCCACACATACAGACTACATCTTGAATGCTGCCTCAATCTGATGAACTGACTGAATATGAAGATGCCAAGAACAGGGTTTACAGTGCATACAAACTTGTGTTTTCCAAGTTTATTCGTTTTACTTTCTAATATGTTCTTGCCTGCCCTCTGTCTCTCTCACAGTCCTTGGAGGCCAATTATCCAGTGCAGGTGACAGATCCCCATGGTAAATATGGGAGAGAAATAACACAATGGTCCATTTCCAAAGCACATATGGATATACTCTTCCTATGAGCGCTCATACATTACAGAAATTCTCAAATAAAAGCTGGTATTTTAATGCAGATAAAGGGGTGGGTTTATGTGTACTTGGACTATAACTGCACAGTAAGAGCATGGTAAATTCTAAGTCCATCAGTACATTTGTCTATCTATCTTTCTATCTGGAAGGCTATTAATTTGAAACATTTGTGCAGGAAGTGTTGAGCTTCGTTGACAGCGATCAAAAAATGGCAAAAATTACTACCAGTGCTACCAGTGTTACAGCAGTCAGGTCACATAAATGGCAAAATCAAACAAGGTAGGTCAGAGATGAGAAACAGTAAAAATAAATAAATAAAAATAAGTATGACATGAACTGATGGAATCAAATGGAACATGGTAAATTCTGAATAAAGGTCTGTCTCTCAGCCTGCACCAAATAAAACCTGGCTCTGGCTATTGAAGTAAATTTAGACCAGGCCTCTATTTGAGAATTTATGTTACATACATTTTGAACTGCCCTTTGAACTGCCTTCAGTGATAAATGAATTCCTACTGTGGTTTTTAAGACAGTACACTAATTATAGTAATGTGTGTCCAGCAGATGCTGTAACGCTGCACCTGAGCTCCATGCCATCTGGATACCTGAGGCCGTCTTCAGACAGAATAAGACAGGTCAGTATTACCACCTTGGATGCATATGCATGTGATGCATGCCATCTAATCTTTCTTTGTCTCTGTATGTTTTAGACAAGCCAAGTAGTTCAATGCTTCTGAAGATTTAACACCAAACTGTTCCACGTGTTGCGAGCACTGCACAGTAACTCACACAAACATGTAATATATGCATCAGTAGAATTGTAGACTCCTATTTTAAAAAAGAATCCCGTATTGTGAAGTTCATCAGCATACATCTGAAATCTTACAGATGCAGTGTCTCCCAACCTTCAAAGTAGTCCACCAATGTAAAAGTTGGAAATTTAGCATACTGACTCAGAAATGTCACTTTTACAACAACATTTATCTAAAGTTCGCTAAAGTTAGCTAACATTACCATTAGCTTCGGTCATACCGGACCAAGTAAGACTATCAGATAAACCCCTCTGTGCGTTTAGTTCAGCAAGTGTGTGTTTTATTGCTGAGGTGACTGTAACAGGATATGAGTTGACAAGAGTCACCAAACGGACTGAATAATAACAGTTATCAGTGTCCATCTAAATAAAATGTTCCACATAATTTTAATGCTTAATTAATCATTTCTAGTATTTTAATACCAAATGTAGAAAACTGGTGGAAGCAAACACTGTTCATAATTAGGCTGTGAACATACAGGATGTGATTTAGTTCCTCTGAACCAGAGGGTGCAGCTGTGAATATTTCTAATAAGAGAGCAGGAACATAGGCAGAAAGTGTGGTAATGTTATTCTCTGCCATGCAGCTTTCTAAAAGATGGCTTTGTTGAAAAGAAACAAACAGCGAAAGGTAGCAGTGAGAACTGAAAGGGAATGTGTCCATTCCAGCCTGTCTAATCATCACTGGTAAAATGTGTACATCCCTCCAGGGGTAGTTTCTTGATTCTCTGTCTGGCCTTGATGTACTGTAGCGTGCAGCACAGCATTTGTTGAGACATGTTTAACTTGCAGAAGCCAGTGAAAATGCATCATGTCCACAGTTTTAGGCACGTAACTTGCATAAGAGGTGACATAGACCTAACACATCTGAACTATTGGACAAAAAAAAGGAGAAAGGCACAGCTGTATTTGAAAATATGTTCAGTATAATGTGACCGCCTTCCACTGTAGATGGTAAAATGAGCATGATGTCAACACAGAAAAGCAACTGATTTGTATCTGATCTTGAATGTTTGTGAACTTCTGAAAATGTAACCAACAAACCACTTAGTTTTGTGGAGCTATCTGGTGAATTCTGCAGTGTTTTTAACTTCACAGGAAGTTTACAGCAATGGTAAATGGCAAATGGAATGCATTTATATAGCGCTGTTTTAACAGCCAAAGCACTTTACAATATTGCCTCTCATTCACACACTCACACACAGATGGTGGCGGAGCAACTGTGGGTTCAGTGTCGTGGTCAAGAACACTTTAAACCCTGGCATTAATGCACCACCAGCCACCCATCTATCCATGTTATTTTGAGGGCTGACAGTTAACAGCCTTGCCTTGATGTGTTATGTACCACTGGGTTGGATTTGAGAAGGAAGGTTCTAACAATAGATGGTGAATGGAGTGAAAGACCTCAGTTTAAAGTGTGAAAGGAGAATGGTGACTGTTTCTAATGTCGCCATATTGCAGGCATGTTTGCAAATGAGTCTGGGCATTTGAATGAAAATTACCACACCAGATGTGATGTAACAAATTATAATCAGTCATGTTTTTCTGTGTTGTAGCCAGTTGAAGATGTTGAAGAATGCACCTGTCCAACATCTATTTCACCAGGTAGGAAAATCCCTAAATCTTTCTGCTTGAAAATTGAATTTATGTTTGGTGGATTGTTAACAAAAATGTTGTGTCATCAGCATTATTCAGGCAAAGAAATTGCATTTTGAGAACAACTTTTTCCTTTGATAGTTGACAGTAGAGACAGATGAGAGTAGGGAGAGGGGGGAGTTGGTATGCCCCTTAGACTACCAGACAATAAGCACACCCAATCTGGTCATACTGTTGGATTTCTCCCAGGCGGCACATAGTCCAAGAAACTGAAGAAATCATTGAAAATAATAATCAAACTTGTATTTATTAAATTTACATTTTATGTCAATATATTGTAATTTTGCAATGTACATATACAAACATACACTTTTTCAATGATCTCCACCTTTTTTGCCCATCTCTGAGCTCAGACTGCCCTAAAGAACTGCAGCTACTAAACAGCCCCTGTGAAAAGTGCTGCTGCCCTGCACCTCCTCCAAAGATCAGTGACCTCATGAATGACAAAGATCTCCTGGACTTACTGCGGCTCAAACTGGATCCAAACCACTGCACCATCAAAAACTGGAAGAACTTTGCAAGTCGCTGGGGGATGAGTTATGATGAACTGACTCTGCTGGAGCACCGGACGCAGGGCTCCTTGTCCCACAGCCCCACCCAGGAGTTCCTGCTTCGCTACAACCAGAAGACGGTCACTGAGCTCACCGAACTTTGCCGCATCTACCAGCGCATTGATGTGCTGCGACTGCTGCAGAGCTGGATAGAGAAAGACTGGCCATCACGCTGGCAACAGACTCTTTAACCAGTTTTTGTATATTTATCCCATCTCTCTTTTTTCTTCTGTCAGGGTTGTACTTGGTAAGGATTTCTTCTTCATGAGCTTGGATACAGTTTACCAAAGTTTTATCATTAGTATCTAGTCAAGCGATCTTCAGAAAAAGATAAAACAATGACCAACATGTGAAAACATCCTGCAGAAAACGTCAGCATCATTGGGTGCTTCAGCTACCATGGGATCTTACAGACAGTCCTGCACTTATGTGAATTACTACTGATTAATAGTTTAGCTCACAGGGCACCATGACTCTAGTGATAGCTATGTGACTATTTCTGAAGGCCACTCTGTCTGTTGGTCTGTCAGTTGGTCCATCACTTTGGTCCACTGAAACATCTCAACAGTTGTTGGATAGATTGCCCTGTAATGTTGTACAGACATTCATGATACATGGTCCTCAGAGGATAAATCATATGACTTTGGTGAGCCTATGAATTTGCCTCGACCAACACATCAAAGTTTCCACTCATCCAGTGAAATATCTCAACATCTATTTGGCAAATTGGAACAAATTCTTTGACAGACATTCCCAGATGAAGTGTTCTAATGAATGGTGACCCCCTGACTCTTCCACTAGCACATGAATGAGGTTCACGTTTGTGGGTTTTGAGTAAAATGTCTCAACAACTATTAGATGGATTGCCAAGAAATTTGGTATAGATGTGAATTTTATGCTCAGGATGAATTGCAATAAACTTGATGATCCCCTCACTTTTTCTTTGCACCATCATTAGGTCAAAATTAAAATTTGTTCAATACCTGAAAAAATGATATTTCCATCACCCAAGTCTGTACTCAGTGTTGGGGATAATCAAATATTAGCATACTAACACACTAGTTTAAGCTGGTGAACATCATAAACATATCTGCAAAACATCACAATGTTAGCATTGTCATTATGTGCATGTTAGCATGCTGACAGTAGCATTCAGTACAGCCTCACAGAGCCACTGACATAGCTGTAGACTCTTAGTCCGGTTGAAATGCATGTGGCTGCATATTTGTGGATTACAAGCACAGAGAGAATGGCAGAGTTTTTTTTTTTTTTTTTTAGATATTTTGTTTTATTTTTCAAGATAGCACTCATTCTCATACATGCCATGTTAGCAAGATGTATGTCACAGCCTGTGAGTGATTGCATTGGCTGTGTCTCATTTACTGTTCTATTGTGGAATGGAGCTATGTGGGAAATATCAAATATGATCAAACACATAATGAATGCAATAGATCAACAAGTAAAATAATTTGTTCATACTCAGATATCAAATTAATTTGTTCAAATAAAACCAAACCTATAAAAAGATCAAAAATTTGCAAACACAACATTTAAGCACTTAAAACAGCAGGTTTAGCAGGCAAAACTTGTAATGCTCGCATAAATGTTTTTGTCATCCAGTTTTTTTACATTTGAAGAAGCAACTGGATTTTTTTTTTTTTTTTAATTGTACTTGTTTTCTCAGTATGAAATAAACAAAAGCAAACCCTGTACAGGCTTTTGTCATTTTTAAAGGAAATTTAAGGGGCAACATCAACCTCAAAGGCACCTTTTGTTTTTAACAAGGACTCTAATGATATTTTGATTCTCATTAATCTTATTGGTAACACTTTATGTCACCACACAATTTCAGATTAATAATTTGCAAATAATTTCCAAGAAGGAAAGAACTGCAATTTGGTACTGATTATAGGGGAAATAGACAATGTTCAGTTAGTACACTTCCAAATGATTCATTTCAATTAACTGCTATTGTATCCTACATAACCTTTTATTCAATGTACAGCAGGTTAGCTGAAAAAATGAGAAATCTGAAATTTGTTTGGGCACAAGTACGGGTACAAGTCATCAGTTTTATTTCCCTTGTTTTATATTAGTAAAGAATTACAAGCATATTAATTATATTGAGTTAATTATTTAACAAGAAAATTAACATACATTCACTCACATGACTCACTTATTTAAAAAGTGTATGGTAAAGTAATGCACTTCTGAGAAACCAAAACAGCTTGATGTGATCGCTTACAATACTGAGACAGTTATGTAATAAGTAACATGCTTCCAAATTAACAATGTTTAGAAAATGCTTTATATAAATAACAGGAATATACACATTATAAAAACAGCTTTCTTCATTAGACTACCCAAAGTTTTTAAACAAGAAAGACACTGTAGCTGGCATTATCTGCAGAAAACCGTGGCAAGTGTAAATTAAAAAATTCACTTCTCTATTTATGATCACAAACTAAGGCATAGAACTGGTTTAGTTACATGTATCTACACTGTTTCTGGACTGATGCTTTATTTATCAGACTGCTCTAGCAGGAATCACTCAGCATCTGAATCCTTGATATTAAGGCCAAGCATATTGGAGAGGCTCAGTGACATTTTGTGATTTTCATCTGATGTCGAAATTTCAGGAGCTACCAGTCCCAGTACAGACTCTGGCTTTTCTAGTTTGAAAGTACCTCCTCTCACCAACGAATCTCCTGCTTCTGTGGAGGCACTGACATCAGTTTTCTCTTCGGTTGGAGAGATGTTGGTAGAGGGTACTTTATCTCTAGCAATTTTTAATCTCTCCATAATGTCAATCTTTTCTCCTGCTTTTGATGTTGCATTCACTATTGGCAAGCGGACTCCTTTGCTGACAACATAATCCTTTGTCATTGTGTCAACTTTTGATAAGCTGAAGGTATCACCAAATCCTCCATTGCCGTCAACGTTGCTTGTGGGCAATCTGTGGAATTTGAATGCAGGAACCTCCACCTCAGCAGCAGACACATCAGTTTCAGAGTCAGCACCACTTCCCTCCTCATCACTACCTGAGCCAGACTTTAATCCCCATTTGAACGGCCATCTTAACTTACTTTTTGGAGAACCTTTAACTTCAGCATCTGCTTCAGCTGTGATATCTAGTTCAGGTGCGTTGAGGCTTGTCTTCATTTCAGGAGCAGACCCACTGACATGAGGTGTACTAATTTCTCCTTTAACACTAGGAGCTTTGACTTTCACATCAGGTGATACTTCAAGATTTGCACTAGTATCAACCTCTGGAGTTTTTATATTAGATCCTGAAAAGTTAAACTTTGGAAGCTTGAAATGTGGCATTTTGGGCTTTTCATGACTGACATCTACAGTTGGAGCTATCAAACCTGCTTCAGGTAGTGTGATATCTCCCTCTGCTTTTGGTGCACTCAAGTCTACCACAGGGACAGAGAGGTTGGCATCTGCTCTAGGAGTGCTTTTGTTGACCTGAGGGGCTTCTATTATGGACTCAACTGAAGGATGAATAGTTGGAACTTCTACCTCAGGACCTGAAAAATCAAGGTTTGGAAATTTTGAATGAGGAAATTTAAAATCACCCAGATTGGAATCAAAATCACCATTTGGAGCTTTCAGCGTGACATCATTTGTTTTTAGTTCAGCATTTGGCAACTCCATTTTTGCTGAAGATAGGCTGAGATTTGGTACCTTTAGGTCTGCTTTTGGTAAGTCCAGACTTGCTCCCTTTACATCAGCTTTGGGCAAAGTAGGATCCACATCCTTAATACTTTGCATAGGTACACTGATATTAGTTTTGGGAATACCTGTCTTAAGATCAGCGTCAAGGCCTAGATCTGGAGTGCTGACATCTCCTTTAATTGTGGGGGCAGAAAGATCCAGACCTGAACTCTTGAGGTCAGCATCAAAATTGAGATTAGGTCCTTTTGCTGTTGGCCCTGATAAACTAGACTTTGGCAATTTCATGTTGGGTATCATGGGTAGTGTAACAATCTCTGGAGCTTGAAGGTCTGCATCTAGGCCTTTGAGATCAGCTTTTGGAGAATTAATGTCAAGGTCGAGACCATTAAGATCCGCATCTGGACCTTTGACATTAGCAGTGGGCACACTGATATTGAGATCTGGAGAATCAATTCCAATTTTTTGTGCTGGAAGATTAGCATCTGGTGCATTCAAATCCACATCAGATGCCTTGAGGTGTACATCTGGTACTTTCACATCAGCATCAATGTCTGCCTTCGGACCTTTCAGTGTGCCAAACTTGGGTTTCTTGAAGTTGAACCATTTTAATTTTCCAGACGGACCATCAATATCTGGAGAATTAATGTCTAATTTGGGGCCCTCCAGGTCAGTTTTTGGTAAGTTTATATTTGCATCTGGAGCATTTATTGCACCATCCACTTTTGGAGTTGAGACACTCAAGTCAGGGGCTGAAACATCAGCATCAATATCGACATCTGGAGAATTAACTTTTGGGCCTGAGACTGACCACTTTGGCTTTTTAAGAGTGGGCCATTTGAACTTCCCAGATTGAGGCTCAATGTCTACATTTGGCGCTTTAACATCAAGATCAGCTTTGGGTACATTCAAATCACCATCAGGCAGATCAAGTGATGCTTGGTCAAGTGCTTTCATATCAGCATGAAGGTCAACATCTGAGAGTTTTCCCTTTGTCCCAGAAAATTGGAACTTTGGCTTTTTAAGTGTTGGGAACCTGATTTTGCTAGAAGGGGCCCCAATTTCAGCAGTTGGTAAATTTGGATCAACATCTGGTGTGCTAATCCCACCATCAATTTTTGGAGCAGACAGATCAACATCTGGTGTGCTCAGATGTGCATTTAAGTCCATATCAGCTTTGGGACCTTGAAGTTTGTTTTTCTTCCACTTCAGATGAGGCCAGTTCACTTTCGATGATGGAGCATCAATGTCAAGATGTGGGGCATTAACATCTAAATCAGGGCCTTTAAGGTCAGCTTTTGGGAGGTTCAGCTCTGCACTAGGTACATTAATGTCACTCTCAATCTTTGGAGTTGAGAGATCAGGTGTGTTTATATCTGGATCTATGTCTATGTCTGCTTTTGGGTATTTGCCCTTCTTCCATTTCAGGTGAGGCCAGTTGATTTTACCAGATGGAGTCTCTCCATCAATATCTGGGGTTTGCATGTCTAGACCAGGGCTTTCTAAGTCCGCCTTAAGGTCAGCCTTCTGCAAACTTATGTCTGGGGCATTTAATCTGCCTTCCACTTTTGGAGCAGCAAGGTCAACATCTGGTGTGTTCAGGTCTGCATCTAAGTCCAGATCAGCCTTTTGGTTATGAAGTTTGGGTTTTTTCCACTTCAAATGAGGCCAGTTGACTTTACCTGATGGGGCATCAATGTCAGGATTTAGGGCTGGAAGATCAGCTTTGGGAAGGTTAATGTCAACATCTGGTGCACTTAGATCCCCATCAATCTTTGGTGTGGAGAGGCTGGCGTCAGGTGCAGATAGGTCAGCATTCAAGTCAGCATCTGGTCCTTTCACTTTGGGACCTTTCCACTTTAGATGGGGCCATTTGAATTTGCCTGAGGGTGCCTCAATATTAGCATTTGGTGTTTCTAAATTTACATCAGGACCATTCAGCTCAACTTTTGACAAATTTGTGTCCAAATCTATGTTTTTTGAATCAAATGTTGGGTCTATGTCCGTTGTCTTATGATTGAAGTGTGGCATTTTGAATTTGGGGGGCTGGTATTGTAATTCACCTGTTTTAATCTCTGGTTTCTCAATGTTGACTGAGGTACTGGGAGTGTTAAGCTGAGGAGATGAGACACTGACATCAGGTGCTTTGAGGGTGCCATCTAGATCTCCGTTTATATCTGGTCCAGTCAGTCCGAAGGAGGGCATTGTGAACTTGGCACCAGCATCAGCTGAGGGCTTACTAAGACTTGAAAGGTCTCCATTGAGAGTGGGAATACTTATTTCACCCCCCAACCCCTGCGCAGCATTTAGCTTTCCACTCTGGCCAAGGGAGACAGCTGGCCCCTCGGCTGATGCATCCAGTGACAGATTTTTCTTTTGGTTGAGCATCTGTTGGTTATGAAGTTATAAACAAAATAGGTTAATCTATTAATCAGTTACATATATGAAGCTTATACTGTTCAGTTATTATTCACACATAGAGCTGTTGTTACTATTAATATATTTTCAAACAAATGTTTTAATAAAATGAGCAAAGAAAGCATTTGCTGCAAGTTTTGGGAATTTTTAAGTGGCCTGGGACAAATTGTGCAGTCCCATTAATTTCCATTGCAGTGGAGTGGAGGCAAGAATCTCAAAATCTGATTAAACAAAGTTTAGATTTTCTACATAGATAGATATGCTAGAGGGTTATTATTTGGCTGAACCAACCCATGTGATGTTTACCTCTGTCGGGTCTTTGAGACCTAATCCCAAAGTACCAAGGCCAGCCGCGGCGCTCAGCTCCTTGTTCTTTGTCAGAACCTTCATGTTGTTATCATATGACTCCAGGACCTTCAGGACGTTCAGCACTTCATTTTTGTTGAGGTGGTCTAAGTGTATAGTGGCTTCAACAATCTCATCTCCTGGAACAATATGAAACAAGTTATCAGAGCCAGCTTTTCCTCAAATCGTTTATCTACAGATACTAGTTGAACTCTCCTAAACTGCGGCAAGAATAACACATGAATTTCAATATTCACTTCACAATTTTCTTTTACCTGCTTTAAGGCCACTCTTGGCAGCGATTGTGTCATCTGTGATTCCTGTAATGATGACTCCTTTCTCAGAGTCATCCAGGACCAGGCTTTCTGATATAGTGCTACTCTTGCTGTCCCCACTCTGTGTTTAGAAGTGATTTACAATGACCAAAATGAGACAAGTGTGCACCATTCTCACACATTTGTGCCAGGTTTTGTTGCTCTCCACCTATTCAAACTCAGGCATATGCATAAAGACATTTTCATAATTGCTATCACATATAATTTGTATGTTGGTTTTTCATACTTACCATGATTTCTTGGGTGTATTCACATCCACATATTATACAGCAAAGTTATCTGTAAAATGCCAGAAAAAAAACAACTTTAGTTGTTATGTTAATGTAGCTTAAATCAGTGCTACAACTACACTATGCACCTAATGGAAAATTAAGCTGCAGGGAAGCAATGCAGAATTTACAAACAAATTATCATTGCTACAAGCTCTATATACAGACTCAGATGACTCTAAGTCATCATCATTGCATGAAATGCCTTTTCCTTTTTCATTTAGATGTCTAAACCCTCATCAAGAATACTGCATGGTTTTCATGCTTAACATAGTCTACAGTATGTCTGTACAAGCTACCTAATATGTTTGTAAATTCCTAATATTGGACCCCAGATTGACAAAGACAGTTGAACATGAACGTTGACCTTGAATGAAAGAAGACAAGATGGCAATAGTACAAACAGCAACATTCAAAGCCATAGTATGACTGGAGCACTAGCTGAAGATCTTTACAGAATGTAGAAATCATTTCCATCAGCTGTCACTGGCTCTCACGAGGGGTCAGTTTATCCCTATACCCAACACATCCCTCCTGTGCTCTGAATCCTTCACCTGCCTTTAGCAGCTCTTTCATTTTCTGACATTGACTGAGAGAAATGACACCTACACACAGTATAACCTCAGACTTCAGGAATTTCAAAGTGCCTGCCAGGTTTGTGTGAATGCATGCATCTAAACCAGTTGGTTTGGATGCATTCTGACTGACATGCCATCATCCAGCACACACACACATACACAGCACTCCCTTCAACCACACCCCAATATCTTTGCATGTAAATGCTGATGTAATTCACTTATAAATAAAGTCAGAACAGGCTTAGGTCTTCAGTGGACAAACAACAGCATACATAACATATTCACATAGTTATGACTGAAAAATCAACAACTTGCTGTGTGCTTTGACAGGCACATGTGAAGCAACTAGTAACCTGTTGGTAATGGTACACTCAACACATCTGAGGATATATAGCATGAGAACTCAAAATATACACACATCACTACTTTGCTGAATTGCTGAAGTTCCTGCAGTGTCCACAGAAATAGAAATAATGACAAATTACATAACTGCAGGGTGGCACTTTAGGCTTTATGCTCACCTCACCAAAATAAGCATTAGCACATTTCAAAGAAAACAAAAAGAAAGAGGTGTATTCTCTAAAACTGGGTGGCAGCATCAACATTGCTACCTACCAAACAGCAGTGTGTGAGACAGATGACAGCATGTCCCAATGGGGACAACAGCAAGTCACACTGACAGCAGTACTTGTTAAACTGAATATAACGTTTAGTAAAACTGTCTTTAGTTTTATCATTGTATTTTAAAATTTCACTTGTTGTCAGTGCCAGAAAAATTTTCAAAGGTCTTGGCTTTGCAATTGGGTTATGACATATTGAAACTGTCCGAACAATTTTGGAGAATGTTACAAGACAATAATAATAATAATACAATAGCAATTCCATAATTCCATTCCATTATATAAGATATATAAATAAGATTATGGACCTCAAACCATCCATTTTAACAACTTTAAAATTCCTTTGAACCCAGAATGCATCCTTGCACGACACCTCATTTGCAAGTCATGCAGTTATTTTCAATGACACTATCAGTTTTCCAGGATGAACCTGAAATGAACGACTTGAAGAAAAGCCAGGAGCTTTAAACAAAGTAACTGTAAAATGTTTGGCATCAAATTGAATTTTCTAAAGTCAATAACAATGTTTTTTTTAACCAATTTTTATGTTACAACAATTGTCCTCCCAAATGATCTCATCATGATGTCTTATATTAATCAAAGAATGGCCATAGAGAACATATTTGATGGACTCACCATATACTGCTGCAAGGGTCACCTCCACCTAAAGAAAGTCCAGGCAGAGATGTCTCCTCCTCAGCGTACCACTGCTGCTCTGTCAAGCAGGATCGGATGGATCTGCCAGTTAAGGGCCTATAAGCTTTAACCCAGCCAGGAGAACAGGTTAGGCCACATCAGTACCGCCTCTCACAGTGCCCCCTTTTCCCCTTACAACACACACACACACACTCCCACATACACACACTTTGACTTCAAACACAGAGAGCGGCTCACAGGCCATTTGGCAGCCGAAACCTGACTAGAAGGCACAAGAGAGAAAGCTACCACTCCTTGCTAACAGGACAAACCAGGTTTACAAAGACACAAACATGTTGCAACACTGTATCATACACCAACACTCACACACTTCATTTCACTCCCATTTTGTCATCTGACATTTTGATGTTGAATACATGTTTTTTTACAAAAACATTTTCAGCACCCAGACTATGACACTCTCATTTTGTAGAATTTGGGGTTATTTTGGCATTTCTGCTGAGTTTTTGCATGCTTTTGCCTATTTGCAGCAAATTATTGTTTTTTCCACAGTCCTAAAAACAAGAAATTGTCAGTTCTTTTGTTCTACACTAAAACACCAAAGCTTTACACCAATAAAAGCAGACATGATAGTCATGCTTTATATATCTATGATTTTAACACATTTCAGTATGTGTTGCCCTAACAAACCTGCATGTACCATTCCATTTTTTAAAAAACAATAGTTTCTGATTGGCTGGTACGCTTACAGTGGTACCCACATTCTAAATTTGTCCTAAAAGTACAATATCAGATAGGAGGTGTGACCACCTCACCATCTGGGGTCTGTTTATTAGGAAGTCCAATATACACTTCAAAGGTGTGGTTCTCAAGCCCAGAGTGCTAAGTTTGCACTGAATTAGTTTCATGGAGTGCATTTTATTGAATGCTGTGCTGAAATCAACAAGCAATATTCTACTGTAGGTCCTGTTATTTTGAAGGTGTGAAAACTGAGTGGAGGGCAGTGGAGATGGCATTCTCTGTGGATCTGTTGGTTCAGAAAACAGGCGCCGGGCTCCAGGCTGGCTGGGATGTTGTCTTTGAAGTGCTGGAGAGCCACTTTCTCAAAGCACTTCATCAGAATCAGGGTGAGTGCCAAAGGATGATAATTATTTAACCGAGAAACTGCAGACTTTTTAGGTACAGGGGTGATGGTGGCTGTCTTGAAGCAGAAAGGAAACTCTGCTGTGACAGTGATATGTTAAAAATGTCACTAATGACATCAATAGTTGACTGGCACATGTTCTCACAGTCAGGGATGTTATCAGGCCCAGCAGCTTCCCTCATCTTCACTCTCAGCAGCGTTTCTCTCACATCCACTGTGGATACTGACAGTGTCAGGTCTTCTGGAGGCAGGGTCAGCTTGACAGTAGACTTTTTGTTGAGGTGATCAAGTGAGCACAAAACGTGTTAAGCTCACCTGGCAACGTGGCCTCACACGAGACACTCCTGCTTTTGTGGCCTGTGATAGTCTGGATCGCCTGTCATATGTCTCTCCTTGATGCCAGCTTTCAGTCTCACTCTGGCAGTGCTGTTTGCTTCCTTGTCACCTGAAAAAAACAGTAAAACAGTTGTGATATCTGTTTGATTAAAATCACCAGCTACAATTAAAATAGCATAGAAATAAAACACTAGATGCAAGGCTTAATAATGACTTGACATTCTGGGATGGACCCATGGCAGCCATCTTACCTGGATGCAGTTTTAAGCTTGCTGTAATTACAACCAATTGCAAATTGCAAGCACAACCCTTTTTTCCAACCAATTACCAAGAATGTTTTCTATTCAAAGCAATGACTGTAAGACAATGTGCCTGTCAAGAATTAACCATTCATTAGTGATTATAAGTCTAAGTGAACAAATCATGCTTTCAATCCTGAAACTAATAGTAACTAATAATTATGCATTTATATTGCCAACAATGATTTTATTTTTTGCAATTTTGCTGGAACTTAATATGAAAGCATTGTCTTTGGTATTCTGAGTGGTTAATATACCACATTAATCAATATATTTGATGTAGATCCTAAATAGGTTCAGTATTATGGCCTAAAAAGGCAACAGTCAGAAACAAAAGTAAAGATGTCATAAATTGTATATAAGGAAAGATCTCTCTCTCTCTCTCTCTCTCACACACACACACGCACACACGCACACACACACACACACACACACACACACACACACACACACACACACACAAACACACACACTCACACTGGATAATATTAATAACGTTCTTATTACCTAGATGTTACTACATGTCACCTTTGAGCTAGTGTAGCTGACAGTGAAAAAAAGTTTGCTGGTATGCTACATATTACATATATTATATATATTACATCTACATATATACACATCTTTTCATTAAACTCAACAACAACAATACACAGACACGATAAACCAACACAAAAGCTAAACAACCAAACCAAACAAAAGAAGACAAAACAAACCAAGATTAAAAAATTTTTAAAAATCCATCCTTACATTTGGAGTCAAAGCATCTAATAAAGCCACTTTGTGGATAAATTTAAGGTGCATATTATTGACCAACAGAGATTCAACAGGGGAGATAGTGAGTCCACCAGTGAACCCTTTTAACTTAGACAGAATAAAATATATAATATTCTTTAAAACCACATTGTCTTTAATCAGTATCAAACTTTTCCAGGAGAGATAATAGGTTTTGCAGAGGGATCATATCTAAGAAGCTGATTCACAAGTAAGCCAGGTAGAATTAGCATTATCCTGCTGGCCACATTCTTTGTGTTTTGATAATCTAACTGCTGGTTGTAGCAAATGAGTGTGGTATCAATCAGTTCATCTCTCTTTAAGAAAGCAAATAACTGACTACAAACTCTCAAACTTTGGCTCACAAAACAATCTCATCATAATGTCCACGTAGTAGCTGTTCTGGAGCTTTTTTAAAGGGCTTAGAAAAATAGAAATTTGAACATATGCAATTTCATGACACTTGGGCAACATTCTCTATTGATGAAAATCATGTGATTTAATCAAACGCTCGAGAACAGCTACCAAACGGACCTTGAGGTCAGACTGCTTTCTCAGCTGCTGTTTTCAAGGTCAAAAAAGTAGTGCCTGTGTCAACCCTCAGAAATGAATAAACATTCAAACACAGGCTCTGTTTTCATTAGTAAGTAGGTATAAGAGCTCTAATGTCACTTATGTGTGCTGACATAGACAATAATGTACTCTGCTTTGCATCGTGGTGTTCCACCTCAGTTATTATTTTACTTTACTGGGACATCATCCATTATCACTTACAAATTATCCTTTCCAGTGTCACCTTTACATCTGCAGTGGTGGAAAATACCTAAGCACATTTGGTCAAATGTTGTGCTTAAGCACAATTTTGAGATATTTATTGTATAGATTTTGTTAAATCTGCAGTCGGCTGGTGACCGGCTCAGGGTGTACCCCACCTCTCGCCCGTTACAGCTGGGATAGGCTCCAGCCCCTCCAGCCCCCCCCCCCCCCCCCCCTTTTTATTCCAACTACATTTATCTGACAGCTGTAGTTACAAGTTGTTTTGCAGCTTAAGATTTTAATAACATATAATGAGGTAGGCTATTGATATGCAGAGCTTCACACCCACAAACCACAACATGAAATGATAATTATATTCTTCATAATTAATACTTTGATACTCTGAAAACATTTAGATGATTATAATGTAGTTGACATCAGACTAATAGGTTTTTGTATTGTGGTATTGTTACTTTTCTCTTGTAAATCATCTGATTTGGATGTTTTTGGTCTGATTTGTGCACTCTGTGTTTCAACAATGAGACAGTCTCATGTAATTAACAAGAATGTACAGAGGCAGACAAAATAATACAAGCACCTGTCGATCTAATGGAATACAATATGATGGTAATGGAATAAATACTATCTCTGTGATGTTAAGGGACCACACATTGATTGAGTAATTTATAGTTTTGATGACCAGGATTTGCTTTCTATTGTCAGGCATTTCAGTTATTTGGAAGGCAATCTTACTTGTGCTCTCCTTGCAAAGATGCATACCAAACTAGCAGCATTAGTCACAACCCAACCCATCCAGCCAATTAAAACAATGTGATGACTGTGCACCAGAGACACTGAGAAGGGAGACTGAGAAGTGTAAGACCATAGCTAAACGATGAGCAATAGAAACTAGACTAAAGAATAGGAGATAAGTGAGTTAGCATGTGAGAGGCCTGCTGTAATATGTTTATTTAGATTCTATAGGTGGAACAGCTGTTAAGTTAGCCTCTTGAATTGTGTTGTGGGTTGTGGGTTGCAGTGACAGTTGTGTGGATTTTGTCTGAGGATTGTTTTTCCTACACGATCTGGCAACTTGTCGTTGTTGTCAGATAAACATACAAAACTTACAGATCCATATATGACAATTATTCAGAATAATTTCCCAGGAGTTTCCCAGGAGCAACAACAAACAGGGGTCACTGAGAGATGGCATGTGGGTATGTGTCTGACCCCTGCCCACCCCAGCAGTGGAGTTAGTGATAGAAAAACCAGATTTCTTTGGACTCTGACACTCTCACTGTTTGAAAGTGTTTCTATTATTGCCATTAAAGATTGTTTTATGCCATTACTTTTGTCCCACCAACAGCTACAACTGCAGGAATATACTCAGAGAGATGTTCTCTGTTCAACTGCCCTCTGTCAGGGTTTTCTAATTGATTAGTTTTTTTTCTTGCCTTCAATTTAATGAAGTCACATTTTCTCATGTGGTGTCCTCAGCATAAACTGTCAGAAAGTAATGTCCTATTTGAAATCTGATGTCTATCTATATAACCACAAATAAAACACGTGGTTGGACATAGTTGTTTTAAAGCTTCAGTAAAAGTGAGTGAAAACAGGACCAATATTGTACACTAAGCTTCACAAGTTACCTTCAAAACCTTCATCGCAACAAACACTCGAAAGCGAAACTTGAATACAATGGTGTGTCCATGGGTATCGTAGCAGGGGGTAAAGGCCAGGTTAACCTTGAGAAAAGAGCTGGTTTTAGAACTGTTAAAACCTTTTGAGAATGGCCACAATCAAAGGTGGGGTGAAAAGCCAACCGTCATGGAGAGGCAGAAACACAACAGTGTTTAGATATGGGATAATGGTGTGC
Source organism: Chaetodon trifascialis (assembly GCF_039877785.1). Classification (NCBI taxonomy): domain Eukaryota; kingdom Metazoa; phylum Chordata; class Actinopteri; order Chaetodontiformes; family Chaetodontidae; genus Chaetodon; species Chaetodon trifascialis. Next base: position 3,895,554 of record NC_092068.1, read on the forward strand.
AAGTTCAGACAGTCCCGCCTGGAAGGCATTTATTGTGGTGCAGTCCGTGGTTCACATGAAGCAGCAATAGATAACACTGTCACCTCTGCACAGCAGGCCATCACTGCATGGAGGAGGTGAGGGTGGGGGAGGGGCAATGGTGGAACTAACTACCCAGGGCTCGTACATGGGGAGTGTCTTCCACAAGCCTGAAATAAAGTAAAATCTGCTATTTTAAAAATATTAAGCTATTATTATTATTATTATTATTATTATTATTATTATTATTATTTTCCTTCTGGCTGAATAAATTGTTTAAAAGTCATATATTGTGTCTAAAACAACACTGGAGCTTCCCCTCTGAAAAACAAACCTTCAGTTCCTCATTAGTCAATAGTTCATGCAGTTGTCTCCAGACACGGCAATTGAAAATGTTGGTTGAAATATTCTAAGATTTCATATTATGCAGATTTATTTATTAATACAATGTGAGAATGGCTGTATTATCAGGGGAAGAGGGGCCCCTGACACCACATAGTGCACAGGCCCCAGATTTTTGGGCTACATCTTTAAGTGTGGCTGCAATTTTGTATGAACCGGACAAAAACACAAAATTAGGGCCATGACATTTTGTAATGCAAGATACTGTATATGGTTGATGTTATTGATCATAAATTTGATATATTGAAACCACTTTAAAACAACTTCTGGAAGGTTCCTTTGGGATGTTTGTCTGGAGCAGGTATGGGCCATAGATAGGCAATCAGTCCTGACAATGCATGCATGCTGAGCAGTGATGTAATGATGGGACATTCCTCCCACCTGACCAAAAGTCATCTGCCTGGGGCACTGGGAGGACAGAAACTGAACCCACAGATTGCTCAGATTCATGCACATGAATACAGCATGTGGTCATAGACATGTTAATGGGATTCTTACAAGGCTCCACCCACACAGCTGCAACCTGGGGGATGACGAGTAATGTCCACTGAATGACTTTGATTTGTTCAGTGGTTGGGCCCACTACCAGCTTTTTAGAATGCTTTTGTCTTCGTTGGATCAGAGGTGGATCCTCATGGGTTTGACACTGTGAAGAAAAACAAAAACTCTTGTGTGTCTGTACTTTAAACTTTATTTTCCAGCATTTTGTGAATTTGCAAAACCAGCAGATAAAGCATAAACCATGGCCATTTCTGCCAGAGATGTGACCTTACGCTGTTCATGTCCAAGTCAGCGACACAAGACTCAAGTTAAGTTCAAGTCCATTCAAGTCTTGAATTCTAACCCTCACATACACACGTGGAAACAGTGGAAAAACTTTTTTTTTTTCACATGTAACAATGAGCAACATAACTTAAAAGATGTTTTATTCTAATACAATTAGAATAGAATTATTATCAGGACAAACCTCAAATTTACCTTTAAATGTTTTCAAGTGATAAAAGTCAATGTCTAACATCAATACAACCTGGGTCAAGCATTAAGAGATGTCTTTATACTGTGTTTCAAGTTGTCAATGAAAATGTGACTCAGATTTGTCTCAACTATCTTTAATTTGTTTGATACAGGGAAAAAGAAGAAGGGCCACTTTGAAGATGGAGATCCAACTAGGCTAAATGGCTAACCACCAGCTAACCAAGGTAACTCAGAACAAAGGTTCAGTGGGATGAACTCTGTACTATTTGATGCTTTATATTTTATGCCAAACTTTTTTCCTGACATTACGATATATTATTGTTGAAACAAAGTTAAAACAGCTTCAGTCAGCATCTGTGGGTGTATACTGTTCAATCAGGTGGCACCAGACTAAATATCAGAAAACAAAATAACAAAGTAGGAAAACAAAGGAGGAGAAAGTGATAAAAAAAAAATATCCATTGTCTGAAACATCATGGAGAAATGGAAGTTTAGAGGGAGCGCAGGCAGGAAGACAGGATCAGCAAGATCAAAAGATCAAGACAAATCTGTGACAGAACTGCCAGAGAGAGTGATCAAGTAAAGCAAAACCAGTGTCATTTATGACATTTAACATAGCAATGTGCAAAACAGGCAAATGTAATTACTGCGTGTGAAACGTACGTTTAATGCATGTTTTTTAGGAAGTGAGACACATTTCGACACATTTATTAGGCTTTAGGGATACAAAAAACAGTGAATATGAACATCACATCTTAAAGTGAAAGCCTGTCCTGTGACAGGAGACAATGATTGTTTCAGTTCAGGTCAAGCTCATTGTACAGTTCAATATGTTAATAGCTTCCAGTAATGCAATCAAACTCTATAGGAAAAAAGTGCATCCCTCTCAAACAAACAACTAGAAGTGTGTTCAGTGCTGCTAAGTACTAAGAGTTATACGATGCTCACAGAGAAGCACTGGTCAGGTCTACTTTACATCTACTCGTCTCTACTCCTGTGTTCTGCATTTGGATTCACAGAACTATAGTCGCATGTAACAGGAGTAAGTTTGCCAAGAAATATTAACTTTGACTGTGAACCACAGCCAGGACTTGAAATTAATTACTTGGTCTTCAGTGGTATTAGGGCCATTTCGGGGGGCCACTGAGTCAGATTTTGAGTTTTATTTGACTCATTTATTTATTCATTAATGGTCTGTCAATTAAAGATTAAAACTGTAAGTGTCAGAAGAATAAAATTAGCCTGTTATACATGCACACTGAAGGATGAGGATGACAGAATTTCCAAAAACGCTTTGTTACATCAGCTGCAGTTTGTATTCTTTAAAATCTTCATGACTTTGCATAAATATCACTGAGTACTGTTCATAATTTTGCTTTCGCACTTTCATTTTTCATTCATTCATAAATACTGTTTTACCAAGTTCTGCGTGAAGCCCTAAATGTCAATCATCCTATAATTCCTACTTTTCCTATCCAATACCGAAAATATGTGAAAGTCTTGACCATCCTCCAGTATTGTTGCCAGTATTCTCTTACCTCTAGTTTGTCTGCCTTTGCAGATAACTTTATTAGACCATTAGTTGAGAACCTTCTTTCACAGAGAGCACAGGGCACAGAGGATGAGGATGAACTTTTTTTTAGTGTCATTTGATGTAAATGCTATGTATACATCCATACAACACAGTGGAGCCATCGAGGCCTTGGAACACTTGCTTTTAAAACACAATTGGATCAGAAGTCCCTCAAGAACTGTCTTTTGAAATTAGCTATGCTGATTTTAAAACACAACTACTGGAAGTTCTAAGATACTTTTTCTGTTCAGAAATGTGTAGTACTGATGGTTACTTCCCTCTCAGTATCTCTGTATATGGGTTTATTTGACAATACTTATTTACTCTTATCATGGCTTCGAAGAGAATATATTGCTGTGGAAGAGGTACTTCAACAATGTGTGTTGTTTAAGGGTCAAAAAGACCCAGCTAGAGTCATCTCAATACCTTAGCCCATGTTTTGAATTTCTGTTATTTGCTATGGATTACGATGACAAATGCATTAAATTTATGGATTTATGGATCATTTGAGAAAATAATCACTTGTTTACAGATTGATTCAGAAAACTTACTTCTAGAAATACTTTCCTAAAAAAGTCTTCCTTTCAGTCTTGCAGATTAAAACACATTTGTAAGAAAATTGCTGATTTTGACAGAAACATGAATGAAATGATAAACAATTCCTATTAGAGAGAGATTCCTATTAAAGCAATTATTCCTATCATTAGCAATTATGTCACATTAAATCGGTCATTAAATCACATTTTCTAACCTTTTGGCCCTGTGCTGTCATGTGTTGGAAAGACAAGTAGAGCAGTGAAACCTTGTATTGCTGAACATAGAAGCTCCATTAGATGCAAAAACATGGATTATCCAGTAGCTTTGTTATCACTTCCCCCAATAGGAGGGCATTTAGGGGTCAAACTGTCCAGAAGGGAACACTGTTGCAGTCATCCTCTGAGAATGATGTCACCTCGTAGATATAGTATAATATATAATATAGATTATGCCTTGAAGTGTTTGCTGTCATGTACCTCTATTTATTTCTCTCTAGATAAAAGCATTCATGATGTTCATTTAGATCGTATGTTTAACTCTATCTATCTATCTATCTATCTATCTATCTATCTATCTATCTATCTATCTATCTATCTATCTATCTATCTATCTATCTATCTATCTATCTATCTATCTATCTATCAAAAATTTATGGATTTTCAAAATTTTGTTAGATACTTAACCATAAAACTGTATCTAATATTTAATTGTCTGTGTGAGGACTGACACACAGTCTTTGTCAGTCTGTTTGAAGTTATGTGATTGGCTGTAGCTCCTGTCACTCTTGAAAAGCCTCTGGATGATGTTTGTCACTCTAATGATGGAACATGATTATCTAATCACCATCACGTGTTATAGGGTGTGGCATTTTTCACATACCAGTCCTGGGTCTCCCTGGGAATGTAGATCTTAAATAAGGCCTGAGGCCCAAAACGTCATTTGAATAAAAGAAATGCATACAGAGTCAGAGTGTACTTTCAGTGGTTAGCAGTGATTAGCACCTCACTACGTGTGCGTTACTGCTCTGTTATAGATTTTACATAAGTGACAGTCTTGTGTTTGGTGGAATATATGACTAGATTTACTTGGATTTACTGTCAAATGATCAAAAAGTGACAGAACAATGAGTGTGAGGGGTTGATGGTGAATTTGTTGGAACATGTCTGTTTGCCAAAGACTGCTTTTTCTAGAGTCAAAGAGACTCCAAGTCGGGGAGAAAGAAAAAGAGACATGGGTCCTCGATTCATGTTTCATTCACTGCCTCCACTTCAGGTCTAAACTTGTGCCTTTTAATGAATACCTGTGGAACAGTGCCGAGCAGGCTGCGGTCTGAAAAACAAAGATGCACACATAAACACACTGTTTATGCATCAGTCAGCTTAACTAGTGTGTTGTAGGCTTTGCAGCAGAGGATTTTGATGTCCAGCCACACAACAGCATTCCCCTCATAGCTGAGCCTTTTCTCAGTTCAAAGCAAAATTCTTCATTTATCAGTACGGAACTGCAGCTCCTTCTTAGCTGCAGCCTGCATGTGTGTGTCAGGGGGGTGGGTTTAAACATTGTCATTCTGGTTAGTGCGTACCAGTGTTATCTGCTAAGTGGTAACCATAGTGAGGAAAGGCATGTGGACTATGTGGAGGAAAGTGAGCTTTTTACAGCTCTTCATACTGCTCCAAGCTAGCACTGAAGCTAACCCAGAGCCCAGCTCATGCATCCAAGCCTGAAGTATGCCAAGGGTTACATACCTGCTGTTTGGTTCTTTAGCAGCTAATTCTAAACAAAGTAAACAGACACCACATCCATCACCTGTATAAACTCTCCTGCCATACATAGAGAACAGCCGTGAGATTATTCAGTTTGATAAGATAAAACAAGATAAGATTTTATTGATCCCACAACGGGGAAATTGAGTCACTACAGCTAGCAGGTTACAAAAAGCAGGTATATTGGCATAAGAGGTAAAAAATAAAAATATGAAAGTTTACAAGATACAGAATGGAAAAATGGAAATGTATATGTACATTTTTAGAGATTATAAAAATAGTAAATGCCAAATAATCCTACTGCTGTAGAGAAGTACTGTTGCTTGTAGTCTTATGAGAAAAACTAACTACTGACATGACGTGTATTGTATTGTATTGTATTGCACTACACACAGAATACTATTGTGTTTAAGAAAATACTATTTCGCTTGAGAAATACTAGGTCTATGTATTTGGACAATATATACAGTTTAGAAATATGCTGTTGCCAATGGATAATAAATAATGTTATCGCACAGTTGAGAGAAATATACAACTTAGAAACTGTACCAGGTGAAATGTGAGCAGATATTAGCATTAGAGCATGTATTAGCATTGAAACAGTAGTGTAAACAAAAAGTGGGTTTATGATGTAGAACTGAGAAAGACAGCATCAACACAGTGCTACATTACATGACGCTGGAGTTAATATCATATAATGTCAGCCTGACTGTAAAGTAATAGAGTTGTGTGAGAAGTAGGACAGGTTATTTCAGGCTTCCCTGGTTCTGGAAATCAAAGTCCCATTTTTCCCATAGATGGTGTTGTACGCCTCCCTGTTGGAGCACTTCTATGTCGGTATGCAACTGTCTCATTTGAACCATCAGTACAAAAGATAAAGAACTGCATCAGAAACGTCTGGTTCTTTGATAAAAAGACAAAGGTACAAGCTTGTGTACATGAATTGATATGCGCCTCTGAATGCTTGCCTAGGCCACACATGCCACAGTTATCGCAGTATTTAGACCTGTGCTCCGTGCCAAGCTGAAGGACAAACCACGACTTCTCACAGGGTCAAAATAATGAATACTATTGGCCATGATATAAACCTATACTGTTGTTACATTATCTGGGAGAGTTAAATTTTTCTGAGCTAATAATATTAAAGATAGACTTTAAAGAAAAAATTGAAAAAACATTGTTTTCATTTTACAACATTTCCCATAAGCCCTGGAAATCTATGTGCTAAACATCACAGCTTGACAGAAAGGTGAGTCCATGAGTACGTTGAGGGGTCACAGTTAGCTCAGACATCTCTGTAATAACAACAGGACACAGCGGAGTGAACACTGTAAGACTGCAGAGGAAACAGCAAGAAAGTTGAGAAAAAGACTGAAGAAGAGAGTATTGGTGAGTTTCATCAATATGGCCGAAACCAAGTGACAATGAATAGTCACACTTCTAGATTTTCTGTGGCCACAAAGTCATTGTTGTTAAACTTCATTCATTCATCAAGAAAGTCTCTGCTGTAGTGGAGCTGATGTATCATAGAGGACAGTAAACAACAGGAACACGCTTCATATTTTCAGTGAGGCAGACAAACGAAATGCTAAAAGAGAGATTGCATTAAGTTAATGAAGCTAGTGGAACAGAGGCAGGACAGGAAGTGATGTCATGGCTTCAGCTCACAGGGCAGGGAGGGTTAAACAACGCAGAGATAAGAAGATGGCATTTCAAGGCAGATGACACGAGTAGAGAAAGCAGGCGGATATCACAGAGAAAGGAGAAAAAAGAGTTATCATGAAGTTTCATACTTAAGAATTGGTGGCAGCTGTTTATTGTACACTACCCAAAGAGACAGAGACTTAGCCAAGGCAATGGACGAGCGATGATGTCAGATCAGCAGTTCTCTATAACAGAAAAGTCTTTTTGAGTGGAGTCATTGATTTCAAACAGCTGGTAACAGCTGGTGAAAAACTCAACCAGTCATGTGGGGCTCAGGGTGCCGATGCCGTCCAGCAGTTTGATGCAGAGCAAGATACCTCAACAGCTACCAGACACTGTCAAGACATGTGGAACAGGAGGCTGCAACGGGATGAATGTTTGAAATAGTAATTAAATTGACAATAAGCAACAATTGTTAATGTATTGTGAATTAAAGAAGCTCGTAGAGTACCCAAACACCACACAAAATGACACAATATGATATTTACAGAAAATATGATTAACAGTTGGATTAAATAAAACACATAAAACTCAAGTATTTAAACCATCGAGAAAAGTACTGTCTTCAGGTCAAGTGGTGAGGGGTGTTTTGGGGGGACTGTTAACCTCAGTATCTATAAAAGGCAGCTACAGCCGTGCCTCAGAGTTTTATCAGATCAACCAGAGGGGCTGCCAAATGGCTTACAGTTATTCAAATGAAACAATCTGAAAAGGGGAATTTTTCCATGGTGAAACTTCTCACAACTCACTGACATTTGCAGTGTGGAGAGATCACCAGTGCATCGCTTCACGGATATAATGTAAGATCTCACAGAGAGTGACATACATTTTCCAAACCAACCACTCAGCCCTCATGACTGAAGCTTTTTCTCAAATGGAGCTAGTGTGGGGGTAGACACCATGCTCCTGTCACCAGAATTAAAACTATTAAGGAGTCCCAAACTTGTTGTTTCCAAGTCAAGGAAATCACTGTTTCTTAACCTGATTAGAGAATTTCTAAATTCAAATAATCATTCAAAAAATAAACATGGTGCCTTAAGCTGTGTCTGATATATACCATTTTTGAGTTTACAGGCTGTAGTAGTAGAGCCAGTGCAGACACTCCACTACATACAACACTGGGTAAACTTACAATGACTCGTTTGCCTCCCCCTCCCCCCGTCTGACTGTGAGGATGTGGTAAATAAGTGGTAAGAAAACTTCCTTCCACACAAGGTGTTATTAGAAAATGGAAAGAATGTTTCATATTTTCTCTCTCCTGGTAAAGACGTTCATGTGAGAAAACCTGGATTATTCAGCAAAATTAGGATATAGATTTTGAATATGGCAAAAGATGATCCCATGTGACTCATACAGCTAAAGGAGCATTAAAGTGGGGGTTAGACAGAGCCTGCCATTACCAGCCTGTGGGCCTTACAGATGTACATGATGGTGATCAAAGTGCAGAGCAGAGACATGGTATCAGTGGTTGATATGGTGTAGTAATGAAACTGACAAAATATGTAACAAATGTTGATTTTAAGTTTTGAAGAATGTGTTCCCTGAACGCCATGAAAAGGTTTCATTTATGCATCTGCGTGGTTTCAGTGCTGGAGTCTCTGTCTAACTTCTGACATTTTAAGAGATCCTCCTGTGTGTTTGAGTTTCAGCCCTTCAGAAAACCTGTTCCCTTGCAAGCAGCCGGAAATAAACAGCTTGGAATCGAAGAGTTCTGTGCTTCCTGGACTGAGTCATGTCAGTTTTCACCAAACTACTCAAACTTTACAGTGATTGTACGCAAATGTTATGTAATGATGCACTTATTTGTGTATGATTGACTTTGGACTGTTTGCTTAGATATTATTGTAACAACAAAGTCTAAGTGTAAGGGACAAGTCTGGATACAGTGTCTCTCATGTGATGTGTGCTGTGAAATGCTGTGAAACTGCATTCTTACTACACTGCTGTTCAGAGCGGAGACACAGTGAACCCAGACATCTTGCTGTCTAACTCTTCAGCACTGTTGGATAAATGTTACCTCTGCAGAGCAGTGTGTAGTTTCACATGATGGAGGAATCAATAGCATCTACTCTCACAGTGTATTTCAGTACAATGAGCATTCCAAACATTCTGCATCTGTTACACAGCGGACTGTTTACATCCACAAGGAACTAGATAGTCATGAATCTATCTTGATCACATCTGCACGAGCATGAAGCAGAAATTGTGAAGTGAACCAGCCCTGGGACATGAAACGATTAGCAGTAACACCATCAGACTACATCTTAAATATCCATCCTCATCTCTTCTACATTGCACATAGAAGTGCAAATACATCTGTTTGCAACAATAAAATATACTGAAATTATACTGTAATTGTACCTGTCTGATTTGAATACATGTGCCCTAAATACTGCATGTCCCCATTCAGATTTTACACCTGCAGTCTATCTGTGGCCGCATAACTCCTCATTCTCTCACTGAGCAACAATTTTCACTCCTCTTTTAATTGCAGCCAAGCAATTCTAGGTGGAGCACAGCAAGTACCATCATGCCAGAACAACTGAACAGTTGGACCTTTCATTGTTGACACCATATGAGTACACCCATAAACAAAGTGATTTGTTCAGGTACTCATGTACTTGAAAGAACGTGGCAAAGTAGACGGGATTAGACAAAAAGGAAGACAAAACCAGCTCAGGCCATGCTGCCATTGTCTCTTCACCTGTCTTTAAACAATAGTGTTGTAGATTGAGTCCTAACTCAGAGACGTGTGTCAAGTTTAAAGCAGTCAGTGAGGACACTGGCCCTTGTGCAATAAATCACGCTAGTTGAAGAACTGAAGCATGCCTGGTATCTGGACTAGCTCAGGTATTCTGCCCCACAGCATCACTGTGGAATGACTAATGTAATAAAATTCACTTTGTACTCATTTATCTTTTTTTGGCAACAATTCTACACTGTAGCTGGCATCACTGACAAATCTCATAAAGAAAGGACAGTCAACCTACTGCATGTCTCAGCTCAGCTGTCACTGCTCTTCCTGTGTGCAGGGCCACAGATGCTTATTATAGCATACCTTATGTTGTAGCATACTTTATGTTTTTCCACTAGCACTACATCACACATCGCACTGCATTTCAAAGTACATCACTTGGGGGTCAGAATACCATTTTGGGGGTGAATTTGTGAAGTTTTGTCGAATGAGTTTTGTTTTATGTCATACACTGATTCCAGTATTTTTAGACAGTTTTATATCAGCTAAGTTTAGGCCTACCCCAGAATTTAAATTTAATTTTAAGTATTTTCATTTCTAAAACACTACAGACAAGCCCGAAGAGCTGACTGCAAAAACAAACAAAACAGACTTCTGACTTAAAGTGATCCATTGTTATTGTGTGAAAAAGGCTCTTCAGGCCTTTCAACATTTTTCCCATGGAACAATCTGAAAAGGCACAATGACTCCTTGGTGGAACTGCTCACAGCTTACTGATACTCTGGCACGGGTGGAGAGGTAACAGGTACACACTGCTTCATTTTAGGGGTTAGAAGGTAAAAACGTTCGATCTGCTTATCCTTAGAGTAAACAGTTTGATCTGACACGTTTGCTTATACTGCTACAGGTAGGCTACAGGTGGAGGTCGACATGCATCCAAACCGCAAGGATTCCAAAAACAGACCTGAGAGATTTCCTTCGACCAAAATGAGTAAAGATACGTGTAAGAGCACACACGCAGTCTGACATTTATGAAGTGAGAGAACTGATTCTGTTCCACATGCTAAAACAGCAAAAAGCCTGTGTCAGGCTGACAGCTGAAGCCAGTAGTTACCACATTCCTCAGCTCGCATGCAGGTATTTCAGTAAACACTCAAATATGTATTGTACATTCTTACAGCTAGGTGACACATTCTTTGACTGCTGTGTTGAGGCGACAGACAATAGCAAAAAGATGTGATGCAACCTCACTTCATACAATTTGTGCATTGTTAGGAAACTCAGCACCACACACAACATACACGTGGATCAGACGACAGTTGCTTTATTAGCTACAGGCTAAGAAACAGGTTGATGAGAAATCATTGACATACATGGTATGTTTAAAAGCTTCACTCCCACGCAGCGTGCACAGCACTGCGTGAGACATTCCAAGCATCGATCAGAAGCTGGTGATTAAGTTCACGTCCGTCTGAGACGAGCTGGCCAGCAGGTTGTCTTTGACTGGAGATGCGGGCTCTGCATCCTTACAGGGAGCCATCTTCTGGGCGTCTCTGAAAAACACAGGAGGGGTGGTCTTACAGGTGTTCCATTACAACAGGGTGCGTGCAGGAATCCTGAAACTCAATATAATACCTAAAACCTTTCGAAAACACTTTCCATTTTAAGACCTCACTGATATTCAAGTTCAAACAGATTTTATCAATGAAATGCTTCAACTTCGCTTTACAGCACATTGACTCTAAGATGCACAATTAAACAGTCTTTGGGGTCTTTGTAGTGGCTTTAGCGGCGGCGGAGCACAGAAATCTGAGACTGAGACCTGGGGTCAGATGTGTGTGTACAGACAAAACCCATTTGGATGTCTTTTCCACACATAAATTGACATTTATAAAAGAAGAATGTGTCACCTCACCCAGACCTCAGATCAGCGTATACAGTTTTTAAGATAGGTCCGTCACTTTAATCACGTTCTGATGCTTGGTTTGAACTGCAGATGTTCATCCTGACCATGCCGACATGACTAAATGAGTTGCTGCCACACAATTGGCTGATTAGATATTTGCGTTAACGTGCAATTAAACTGGTCTATCTGATAAAGTGTGTCTGTGTGTATATGTATGAACACATACTGTATATACACAATGTACACCTTCAAAATACCAAAAAAGGAAATGAGGCCTAAAACAAAGTTGGGTGAGACAACTGTGTAGGAAGATTGTTAATTACTGGAAAGACACATCAAACCCCACATAGGAGTGCAAGAGACCTTCAGAAAGATTTAGCAGTCTCTGGAGTGGCGGTGCACTGGTCCAATGTGAACCTTTCCTGAGCCCTCACCACAAAATTCAGTGCCAGAAGTTTGCAAAGGAACATCTGAACAAGCCTGATGCATTTTGACATCAAGTCCGGTCGACTGATGAAATTAGAATAGAACTTTTTTGGCTGCAATGAGCAAAGATATGTTTGGAGAAAAAAGGTGCAGAATGTCATGAAGAGAACGCCTCTCCAACTGTCAGGCACAGGGATGGATTGATCATGCTTTGGGCTTGTATTGGAGCCAGTGGTACAGGGAACATTTCACTGGTAGAGGGAAGAATGAATCCAATAATATACCAGCAAACTGTAGAAGCAAACGTCACACTGTCAGTGATAAAGTTGAAGATGAAAAGAGGATGGCTTCTACAACAGGATTAAGATCTGAAACACCAGACTGAAGGTTTTGCCATGGTCCTCACAGTGCCTTGACCTTAACATCATTGAAAATCTGTGGATAGACCTCAAAAGAGCAGCACATGGAAGACGGTCCAAGAATCTCACAGAACTAGAAGTCTTTTGAAAGGAAGAATGGGCAAAAATCCCCCAAACAACTGAAAGACACTAAGCTGCCTACAAAAAGCCTTTACAAGCTGTGATACTTGCCAATGGTGGTGTTACTAAGTAATTCAGGTGCGCATGCAGTCAGCCTGGTGAAATTGATCTAGAATTTCTATATGACTGACATCAAATATTCCATTCTGTACAAAGTAACTTGAGTATTTCTCTTTTACTTTTTGAAGCTGAAGCTCTTCCAGAGGCTGCTGATGGTGGCCTGGACACCAGGCTTGTTCTCGTTATTGGGGGAGGGGATTTTCTTCCCAGAACTCGTGGACTTCTTCCTCAGTCCGCTGGCCCTGGCTGGGCCCAGCGCTCGCACCTTTGCTGCCTGACCCTGGCTGCTGGAGCTTGGCTTTGACAGACCAGAAACCTGGAGGGAGAAAGACCATGTACAGGAGACAAGATTAGAACACTAAGGAAAGCACCCACAAACATTTACTGCTATCCAAAAAGGAAATTATTATCAATCCCACATATGTGGAATATGTGAATCAGAGCAGCATGTGGTTATCCCTGAGTTCCAAAACACACTGACCAACACCTCTACAGCGCATCAATATAGACATATATTTTATCGGCACGAACAGAAAGGTTTTAGGGGGAGTTTCGTGCTCTAACTGTTTCTTGTCAAACAACAGTTGGGTACAGTGACCGTGTAAGGCTTCCAGAGGTCAATACAGTGAGTTTTGCCATGTTCGGTACCTTATACCTGTGCAGAGACCTCTACAACAACCTGTGATCACCGACTGAATCCGAAAACTTGCAACACAGCCAAAGATCATCATGAAATAGCTCTGGTGCATAATATCCACAGCATAGGCTGCACCACATTCCAGCTCCATCAATCCACTGTCGTTCTAACCCATTTGTCCCCCGGCTCTGTCCAGTGTCAGGAAGCGTATTCATAAAGCTTCCTTGTGCAACGAGCTGCTCTGAGTGACGGCATTCGAAGAAAATTCCTGGAGTAATGATTTTTTTCTAAGAATTTCCACTTAGTTAATGAAATGCTTGTACTCATGGAAAGCTCATGAAAGCTTCCCCCATTAATAGATCTATAAAATAGATGAAGTACTAAAATGACATGCATGGTAAATAAACACATGCAAATAAATCTAACAACTATCAGCATGTGAACAGTGACAGTGAACTGAATTACACCACGTCTCCATAGAGACTATATTCTATGATTAGGCCTCTATACTGTCTGCTTTCCAGTACTGACCCAAGAAATCATTGACTAAATATGTATTTCATTTCTTTCTGACTTTGAACACATGTACAGACAAGTCATTTTTACCAGCATGGCTGGAATTGTTTTCACTGTGTGTGTGTGTGTGTGTGTGTGTGTGTGTGTGTGTGTGTGTGTGTGTGTGTGTGTGTGTGTGTGCGTGGCATCATGGGTAAATGTGGTCCTGGACACACCTATAGCAGCAGAACTACCACAGAAGCAGTTTTGAGTGCTTTGTCAGGTTGTTATTTGTCTGAGTTTGTCAACATGATAGCGTCCCAAAACTGTTCGGGCATGTCGTGAAGATCAAAAAGAAGGCTGAGGTGGAAGATGGGTGCGATCCAACCCATAAAGTACTCAGTTAGTGCTCAGGGGCCAACTTCCAGTGTCTTCATTTGCATGGATGATGGTAACGACAATCAAATGAAAGTGTTTATGGGTTGGATGGTAATATTTCATGGTTTATTTGCTTGTCAGGGTAGAAAGAACTCATTACCAGCACATATAACTTGCTGTCATGGAAGACTAATGCGTGCTAATGAAATTCACTCAGTGTTTGCAGCTCTATAAGGCAGGCTGTCATAACTGGCCACTGTCCAATAATAAAGAAGCTCTGAGAATACATAGTTTTAATTCTACTGAGCACTAAGGTTCAATCAAACATCTGCAAATGTTAGATGGAACTCAGGCACAAACCCACCTTTGATCTCAGCATGCCAGGTTTCTTATCTGCTTCTGTTAACTGTGTGGGTCTCTGCTCTGGCCCCAACTCTTTGCATGAATTCATTTCCTGAGGAAGCATATGAAAGACACACATAAGAAAACAAAGTAATAGCACCAAAATAGCTCCCTGCACACCTACTCATGAGCCACCAAAGTCTGATGATGATGTATGTGTGAAGGCTGACCCAACCACAAGGGATGTATAGACATTTCTAAATGCAGTGGAGATTTGTATGAACGTACAGATGCAGCATCCTCCTGGTAGGAGGTGGGGAAGCCGTAGGTGGGGACTTCCTCTTTGTGGCAGGAAGTGAGGGAGGGCTGTGACTGAGAGAAGTAGGCGCTGTCCTGAGACAGAGGGGACTCTGGAAGGTCAGCCTTGTCCTCTGGGTTTCTGTCAGTGGAGGGTGGACATGGGAGTGACATGTCTCCAGGGGATCTTTGAGTCTTTGTGGAGAAGGAGGAAGAAGTGTCCCTCTTGTACTGAAACTGCTGGAGGGAAGACAAGCCTGCAGTGGACTTGGACTTTCTTGATCGTTCAGTCAAGGTGGAGCTGCCTGACCAGTGAAACAGCCTGAGGCCCTGACTGGTTGAAGTGGGAGATGTGGTGCTTGGTGATGGAGGCGGGCTGGGGGTGTCCATAGACGGAGCATCGGGACCATCGCTGTCATTGGACTGGACGCTGGGGGAGCGCTTCTGAGTGGGACTCTCAGCTCTGGCCTCCACATGCTGAGGTAAATCGTCCTGAGCAGACTCATTCGTGCTCAGACTGGACGCTGAACTTGAACCACTGAAGAATCTACATGAGAGTAAACACAACCAGGATCAGGATAATGACCTTATCTTTACTTTACTGCATGCCAAGGCTGCATCACTGTGCCAAAAATGATGACAGTTATTTTGGAAAATATTGGGATTACAATTATAGCCCTCGTTTTAAAGGAATAATTCAATATTTTGGGAAATGTGCTCATTTGCTTTGTTTCAAAGAGTGAAAGAAATAGATGGGTATTGCTCTCGTGTGTGTGTGTGTGTGTGTGTGTGTGTGTGTGTGTGTGCGTGTGCAGTACAGAGCTGGAGTCATAACAACAGGAAGCAGCGGAAACACCTTGTACTGTACCACGTTTTTCCCCCTTTTTCGGTGGAGGATTTATCATGAGCAGCAGCTTGGTTAAACTCTTATTCTTTAGCTGTCCCTGTTTTTACAACATTCAAGTAACTGAATTACCCATCTATTAAATAAGGTGCAGAGAGAAACTCTACTTTTGAAATAATAATAATAATAATCACAGAATCTCTAAATGTCAATGATTCAGCTTTCAGGAATTCCCAATTCAACGCTGAGCCGATGTATTTTCCTTCTCTGTTTCCACTAGTAACGATCTGCGCCACCACGGAGAAAATAAATAAATACATAAATTAAAAAAAAAAAAAGAAATGCAGTCTGCGTGATACAAGGCATGGAATGGACAGTGAAGCTGCCCGGCTTAATCACAGAATTTAGCCTGTATGGAGACGTGGTGTTTGATGTAATGAGCATGTCTGAATCAATTTAAGCTATGCTTTAAAAGCAGCCTGCAAAATGTTTGAAACACAGGGCTACACTCTTCACATGCTGATAGTGGTGCATGGTAAATAAACATATGCAAATAAATATAACGTCACTTCAGTACTTCATCTATTTGATAGATCTATTAATGCGGGAAAAGCTTTCATCAGTTTCTATGAGTGCGAGCATTATCGTGTGGGTGTGAGATGTGAGCGCATCTCGAATGACATCAAACACGAGCATTATCCCTGCACCATCTAACCTGCAGCGTTTTGTTAATTTACTGTCATTCAGTGTTTGAAGAATGTTTCTCATGTCTCATATCTATTTTCTCCTCTGCTTAAGAAAACTCTGAAACCTCTTGAAAGTCCTCCTCTCTACTCTTAGCTGTTTTTTTTGCTCTAGAGGGCTAAGATACCTTCTGAATAACTTTTATCTTTACACGGATCTGGTCATATCTGTAAGGGGAAATTCTTAGAAAATGTCATAATTCTATGAATTTTCTTAGAATTTTGTCATTAACAGCAACTCGTTGCACAAGGAAGCTTAATGAATACAGCTGCAGATGTGCTCTTAGTCGTGCAGAAGCCACTGACAACATGAACTGTAATAATGCTTCAAGGCTCATGCAGCACAGTAACATGATTCTGTGTGTATTTCATGATGGTGCACTGTCCGGTAGATGTTAAGTGTATCTTTTGCACCTCGATGATGTCAGTAAAGACTTGTTTCAGTAATTATTCTGTTCAGAAATTAGCCTCACAAACTGTTACGCTAAGCCTAGCTAGCTTACCCTGTGTTCACATGGTTTCAGTGTGATATTATATCAATACTGGTTACAGTCGATGTTTATTATCCACACAGTCACACAGAGTATGCTGAGTGAGAACAAAACTTCTACGCACACGAGGTCCAGATGAGACCCACAGAATGAGTCTAACAATAAGCTGATCACGAGACGATGACGAGTCCCTGAGACGTCACCTGCTGCATGTGACTTGGCCGTTCTCCTCATCCTCCTGGTTCCTCCTCTGCAGCAGGGTGGCAAAGCGGTTGTGTGGCCGGGACTGCCTGGTTAATGCTGGCTTGTCTGACTGATGATCTGATCTGGGTCGCTTCTGACTGGAGGCTGAGTACTGCTGCAGCACGTCCTGGTCCGACAGTCCGGGGTCTACGGGACACAAAAGACAAGTACACTCCAGATGTCATAACAGCTTGAGGATCATTTCATTTCACAGAAGAGGACAGCGTGGATAAAAAGTCCAGAGTTGGGTGAATCCATAATGAGCTACATTAATTTGAATTCTCTCAGCACAAACACAAACTGCAGCTCAGTTTAAATCAAGTTTGTTTGTCGTTTGTTCATTTCTGTGATCTAATCTGCTTTTGTCAAGGCGTGGTACCAGAACAAACCCTGGCTTGATCTGCGAAAGGTGCCGCTGCGTACGATTTCCCTGCTAGACAGTTTAGGGCTCATGCATCATCGGACTTCATGGTTACGGTAAAAGACTGTGAGAAAATGTCTTCAGTGAGTACTGAAGAAGACTGTCACAACCCCGAAAAGCTCATTTAATTCAACTTGCTTTTGAGAAGGACCTGACCAAAACAGAGGAAACAGTGGCTGCAGCTTTATCAGGCCCCGAGCCACCAAAGTGTACAGCACAAACATATTAGCAGTGCCATTTTTCTGAGAGTTGTTTCCCTGAATCCAGCTTGTAGGTGGTTAAAAATTCTCCTCCGGCCCTTTTTAAACTGTCTGCCCATCTATTGGCACAAGTGCTATGTTGAAGTTTCAGCGCTGCAAAAAGCCTTTTCAGCTGTGATGCTTGTCACAGGTGGAGTTACTAAGCACTGAGCATGCAGGGTGCTTTGGGCCCTTGTTCGTCTTTGCTCATTTGAAACTGTAAAAGACAGAAATAAAAAACAATCTTGCTTTATATATTAAAGAAATGTTTCATTTTTAACTTTAAGGCTTTTGGAAATCACAGTAACAGAACTTTGGACTGAGGGCATGTTGCAGGCACTGTATTAGTATTATATGAAATTTTAATATAGACACAACGTCACATAATGAATATATTAACATGAAACTAACACTATACTATATATTAACATTATACTTAGTATTTATTGGAATTATAATACACTAAAATAGTCATTTCTACTAGTTACTCATCAAGGTTGTGGATGGTGATGGTGTGAATGTGCAAGACTACAGTAAGTAGAATTTCTCTGTGTCCAGGTTCTGAAAAATAAAAATAATAAATGACTGTATTTCATCCAGTTTTACCAAAACATTTAGTGCAGTTCATGTTCGTGCACGTGCTGCAGAGGTGCTGCTTCACATTAAACAAGTGTTTAGAGTGTGACTTAAGCATGAGAGGGAAAGTGAAAGCAAAGAACAGAAGGATGCAAGAAAAGCAAGAAAAAGAAGGACTAACTTGAAGCAACATGGACGAAAATAAAAAGAAAGAAGAGGTGCAGAGAGAACAGCAAAGCTCTATCTCCAGGGACTGTAAAACATGTGAACAGCTTACCTTCTCGAGGTCTCTTCACCTGCAGCTCTCTGCAGGGCAGCCTCACTCCGTCCAGGCTGATGACTCTCTCCTTCCCTCTGGTGGAGGGAGGCCTGTCTGGGGAGGCAGCAGACTGGGGAGAGGCAGCACACGCTGGCTTGAAGCCTCTGCTCCAAATACTTTGCCCAGTTTGAGCCGGTGAGTCGTTCCAGCTGTGACTGCGGGGTTTAGAGGGCTGAAAAGACATTTGCAAAGTTGTTCTAAATTAAACATGCTTCATTTCGATCATCAGGAACCCATTCAGCGATCGTGATCTGATACCTGTGGGATGGGTTTGTCTGGGTTAAAGTCATCTATCCTCTTCATGGTGTTGATGTCAAGGTTTCCCATGGCCATCTGCAGGCCTTTGTCGTCTCCTAGATTACTGGATTCAACATCAAGGATTAAATACTATGTAAGTGATGGAGAGGAAAGCCTGATTTCAAACCATTCTAAATCAAACACAACTGAGAGTGGCACCAAAACACGTTCATTGTCGACAAAGACGACGTGTGATTCAGGACAGGAGGATACAGTCCGGCGTAGCTGAGGGTGGCCTGGTCGATGTCCTCTGGGTAGGGGTTGAGGGGCACAACCTTCCTCCTGATAGGATCAAACACCAGCTGGTAGAGAAAGGTGTTGTTGGCTCTGATGAATCCTTCGATGTACTGTTCAGGGATGACTAGATTCATCTTCAGGTACTGGCCCATCTTTCTGATCACCTGACAACAATAAATGGTTCATCACTGTGACACTGCTGCAAGTTACTGCTGCAACATCATCATTTTTATGCGAGTGCTGGAATTAATGCAATTACTGACAACTTCTGACTTACTTTCTGGATACATTTCTGAATGTTTTATTAAAATGTAACAGCAACTATGTCAACAACTTTTTACCATTATTCAAAATTGTGTTGGATTTTGAAATCTTATCTACAATATATACTGTAACACTTTATGTTTTGTATGTAATAATGTACATTAAAACATACAAAACAGTATTTTCTAAAATGAGAACTTTTATGCTGTACATGTCTATTTATGGACTTATTGTTACACTTTTGGAATCCCAACTTCAAATAGCATAATGCGACCTCACTGCCTCGGCCCTGGTCTCACCTTTAGGATATCGGGGTCTTTGGCAAGCCGCAGGAGCTTGCAGGCCTTGCCCAGGCCGATGCCGTGCAGGGAGGGAAGATAATCACAGCCAGAGAGGATGCACATGTAGCGAAACTTCTCCTCAGTGAAAACGTTCCCCAGAGAGCGGCAGCGGCCGAGGTTATTTTGATCTATCTCCAAGCCGTTGCCCTGTTTGTCCATTTTGAGGATGACCTGGATGATTGTGAAAAACAATTGATTATTGTGTTGCTGGCTATATGTGAGTAGCAGTTCATTTGGCCATTTCTGTTTGCTTTCTGTCGAAAAACTTAACCCTTCTCCATACGACCACCAGGCTTCCTCTGTGTTTATACATGTGTGCAGCTGAAAGTGCGCCACCTGGCTCGAACATGTGATACCTTTTTGCAGCCGAATGCCAGCAGGTCCGAGTCTTCTGTGATGACAGCCTGGGCCAAACCACATTTAGTGAGGTAAGCTAACTGAGCATCAGCTTCATATGGAGCCACAACACAGTCCACCCCTCTTGCCCTCGCAGCCTGGTTTAAAAAACAAGACAAACATTTCCAAAAGACAAACTTCACCAAGATGAAAGCTTGCTGGATGTAACCACAAAGAATGAAATCAAGTAACAAAGAGCAAGGAATGTGTCTGTAGGGTTCAAACGGCCAAATGTATCACTGCGTCGTTCTGGGTACAACGACATAAGTGCATTGATTCAACTGACAAAATGCAAATCGACTTGGGTCTCCTCGACCGATGGCTGGAATCACGGGCTTTTCGAGGGCAAGTCCTCACCTTGATGAGGTTATGAGCCATGGCTGGGGTGATGTTAACACAGCGGGTGAAACAGTCTCTGGCCTCAGACACTTTGCCTTCACGTAGCAGCTGTCGGCCCTTCTGAAGGTTGGCTTCTCTGCGGCTGAGAGGTACATGAATGAAACAATTAACAATGCAACACTTTAGAATTTCCAATGACAGTCAGAGTCAGATATCGAAACTAAAAGAGAATTAAAACTGATGGTTATGTTTCTGACAATGTTCTAAAACCTACAAAAGACAAATGTGTTTGGAAAAGGCTCAGATTTTTTGGTGAAGCCGTGTGAGTGTCAGCTGGGGGTAGAGACACTGTGGCAGCAAAGAGAAAGTAGTAGAAAGTAGGACAGCCACAGACACAGCCTCGCTTCCTCCTTCAGGACAACAAAAAGGTTTTGGACGTCTTTTAGTGCTTAATGTTCAAGCATTTGTTTCTGGAGGGCTTTCTTGGTCTCACCCGTCTGCAGGTCTGTACATTCCTCTCTGCACTGTCACACACAAACAATGTTGCACTGTTACTGTGTCGGAATGCAGTTCTTCAGACAAAGCTTGCTCTGTCTGCAGGTATGAAAAACACCATTTGGCACAGGCCATCAGTGCTTCACAGAAAGTCCGGATGACAACGTAACATTCTGTGTCATTTCCTTCTTTTCCAGTACTCTCTGAGGAGCTTGTCTCTGTGTGAATGATGGTGCATTCTCACCTGTTCTATCTCCTTCAGCCTCACTGCCACTCACTGGATCTTCACACATGGCTCCACACGTGATCTCGGGGCAGCAACTTACAATTACGTTTGATTCATTTGTTGATCGTTCTTTTAAATTAATCCTTTAATGTTTTGCTCTCTAAAATGTCAGAAAATAGTAAATAAATTTAAAAAAAAAAAGACCAAGGAGGAGCAGCAGTCCGGCAACACCAAGACAATGTCTTCAAATTCTTTGCTGCGCCCAACCAGCAGTCCAGAACCCAAACATATTCAGTTTACAGGGACCCACAGATGCTGGAAACAGAGTGTTCAGCATGTTTTTGCTTAAGGAATGACATAAATGATAAAACAACAACAACAAAGTAAACTTCTCTCGGTGGACTAATCGATTGATCATCCAACAGTATGGGCATTAATGTGAACTCGTCCCAGGAGGACGTATCCAGAGTGAGTCTGTTGTTTTTCCAACCCACTTCAGATGAAACCGCGCCCACTTCCGTACGGCAAAGGCCTCAGCTGCTGCGTTCCCATGGAAACCACAGGTCCCACAGTTACAGTAGCTTGCAAAATGAGGCGCTGAATGTGATGATGTGCTGTTTAACAGAGTTCTGAGTAATGGGAAACATTCATTCATTCTGAAGGACCATAAGTTAACAGTTTGAGTCCAGCAGAGAGGATGTACTACACGAAGCTCAGGTTGTGTCTGTGTTTTTCTTGCAGATGGTTTGTACAACAGCTGGCGTGTGTGTGTGTGTGTGTGTGTGTGTGTGTGTGTGTGTGTGTGTGTGTGTGTGTGTGTGTGTGTGTGTGTGTGACAATCTGGAGCTGGGTTTGGGTCAAGGCCGCCCAAGAACGACTCAAAGGTGTGCTCAGTGAGTTGTGGGCAGTGGAAAGCAGTGATCAGCACAAACAAACATGAGAGGCTGTGTAACAACTATAAGCTAGAATCCAAAAGATTTCTTGATTCTTTAACAGAACGCAACAGATTCGGGTCATTGGGCACAACTACCATCAGTGAGCAGACATCACTTAAGAAAAGGGCTCATTATTGAAGGGTCGTCTCTTCAAGTCTTTTCCGGAGCCTCCTGGAAACTTGGCCAAGGGAAATCCTTTTTCTGCTCTGCGGTAGATCCAAACATTTTCCCTCTCCTTTCACCTTATTTTCATTTGGCAGTGTTTCATTCTTTTCTGACCACAATAACATATTCTTATTTTAAGCTAACATGAAGTTAAGTTGCAAAAAGCTGTATCGCTACTGTGATCATTTGAATATCATCCATTTAATAATCAGTCCCGTGAGCTGATTAAAACTTCTTTGAGTCTTGTTCGAGATATTCCAAACAATGAGATGTATTATATCTGCTTGTCTTATAGGTGAGTGCAGTTGCTTGGACCCCCACACGGGGCAGAAAGCAAACCAGAGTGACTGGCAGTTTCTGAGGGGATCAACATGAGGAGCTGTGTTTGTGCCTTAAACACGAAGCACAAAAGTAAGGGATGAAAAAAGTTCATCATCTGGAGGGGCAAACCTCCCAGTTAGCTCAGAGTGCACGATCAGCTGTTAGCTCCAGCTATAACATTTTAAAGCAAGACAGCTCACACTTCTATCGTGTGTTTGCATGCAATGAAAAGTGCAACCATTTATCAGCTCTGGGATCAGTGCTTTGGTGATCACTTTGATATGCATTTACAGTGGAAAATGTCTTAAGGACAAACTAAAAAATCACAAAAAACCCACTATATGAATTCGATTTCAGTATGGAACTCAAAAGCATTCTGGGACTTGTGAGGTCGTAGATGACAGGACATGTACGTACTGTGCATCCATACACTCAGACACATCCAAGTTGAATACTCACTCTCTGCGAGCTTTTTCCACCTCTTGTTTTGAAGGCAGATTGCGTCCATCAAACACCAGAATTGGTTTGACTCTGAAGGTCAACAGCATGTCCACAAATTTCATGCAGTACCACACATACCTAGGATTGAACAGATGAAAACGCCAGTATCAGCTCTGGACATTCAGCCCTCATTAAAGAAGATTACAAAGTAAATATCAACACGCAGTATTTCAGAACTTTGTTTCTTCACTCTGTGAGAAAAATAAAGATGCTTACTGATCAGTTGGCTCTCCTTTAGCGAGCTTCTCAGCACATGAGAACGCTCCTTTATGCAGCCAACAGTATGTGTCCACAGCCACGGTTTGGCCTTTGTATTTTTTCACACTGATGGGCTCGGCTGCATCTTTGATGAACTGCAGCAGTCCAGAGATGCCCATTTCCAGCTGCTGATTGGAGCCACACTGATTCTCAAACTGTAAATGAATCAGGAAAATATAGATATAAACAACCGGTCATGCTTTCAATGGGAAAGGTATATCTACCACTCAGAAAGCCTGTTATTTATAACATAGACAATTAAGACTATTTCTTCCCATGCCTACAACGGCCTCATCTAAAAGATAACTAAAAGGTTGCACGAGCCCACATTAACAACTGTTTATCACATCTTAAACCAAATGAATCTTTCATTGAGTTACATTTGACTGCATGCAGCAAGTGACAAATACCTTGACAGACAAGCTTCCTGCACCCCCCACAAAAATCAGACAAAACATTAGGCGCGAGATGAAAGTGAATTGGGAATCACACATCTTCACAAGCAACTAAGACGCTCTGGTTTATTCTCTTTTCCGCAGACCAGGTTGACATTGTCCTCCATGAACGGAAGAGGGGCTACGGTTGAGTTACTGCTTCCAAATCAGTTACTGGAAAAATAGAGAGCGTGCCACAAACCACGAACAGAACAACACGAGGAAGGTGAGAACAGTGAATACAGGCCAGGTAACAAGCTCACACGGGAGAACAGTACAGGGTTAGGTCAGCTGTCGTGTGTTGTGTTGGTTCGATCACGGTGTGTGCAGGTGTATGTTTCTATTTAATGGCAGCAGCTGCTTAGAGCTACTGTATGAATGAAGATGCAGCTCTCAGATGGAGATGCAATCCTGTCATACTTTGCATTAAATTGAATAAAGAAATCTGGACAGTAAAATTATTACAGCAACTTGCGAAACGGAAATACTTCGTTAGCCTAATGTAGTGCATCACTTCCCCGCGTCCTGTTTTCAGGTTCAGTGATTATCATCCACCCAAACACAACAGAGAAGTGACGCCAGCTAACACCGCACAGCCCAGGTTGAGCTTTCAGG